>NW_004955491.1:8819758-8955743 GCF_000276665.1 Chinchilla lanigera | reverse complement strand
GAGTCTTCCCTGTCCTGAGCAGCTCACCAAAGCTCTGGAGGTTCACTGAGCACTGTGGACTTTAAAAAAAGTAAATATTCATTGTATTTTCCATCACACCTAGTATCTAGTTTACCAGATTGACTTGGGGATATGCAAGATAAAGTATGGGTGGTTTAAGAAAGATGGAATCGTGAGTGGTAGTTCTATAACTTCTGTAGAAAGGAAAGCAGAGTGAAAGGTCCAAGCCAGTGGTGGTCAACCTAAGGCACATGTGCCATGGGAGGCTGTTTGTATTGTTAAAAACTTTAAAAGGTTCCCATCACTGCTCTGAGCTGTGGCAAGAGGAGGAAATGCTAATAAGCCCCACCCCCCATGGCACAGATCTTGCCCTGTCCGTCGGTGTGGTGCCCTTATCACTGTATGTTTCAGTCTCCTCACCCACAGCTCAGGAGAATGCCCACCATGGGGTCCCTGGAGGCTGCATTTTCTCAACATAAAAACCGATGCTGAGGACCCAGGTGGGACTTGGGGGGATATTCAAAGGGACAAGTGATAGTTAGGACTGCTGGCCCAGGTTCAGTGAGCCCATTCGCTCCCCTGCTGGTTATTAACTGTGCCTTGTCACTATGTTGTGATGTGATTAGAGGTACTGAGCTGCCTGCTCCAGGACCCCAGGAGAGGAGCCCCAGGCCCAATGAGCATCATGGGCCAGGGTCTTACTTCCATCCCCGCCCCATCATCCTTGATGGCCTCTGAGCCTCAGCCTGCAGGATGCTGTGCTTCCGTGCTGTCTGGGAAGTCAGAAGTTCACAAGCAGCACCAGCAAGAAGTCGCCTCCTATCCACAGAGGTGGGCAGGGGAGGAGAGGAGAGGAGGAGACGGGGGAGGCTGGCACGGAATCAGAGTTGCCCTGGGGGACTTGTTCTGGGGACAGCCGAGCCTGGACCAGGCACACCTCATTGTTCACAGGAGCCCAGGTCATGCATACACCAAGAACTTTCACCCACAGTGCTCCAGAGTCCCCATCTTCTCTCCTACCTGGTTCTGGCAAGCCTGATTTGTGCCCTTTGAAAGCCCACTATAAAAACTTTAAGTGCTGCCAACATACATTTTAATAAAAGTGGCAATGGTCAACTCATAGGAAGGATTCTCCCATAGAGATTCAGGCGCAAAAGCACGGCAGGCTCCGTTAGGCTGCATCTACTTCTATCATGGTAACACTGTCTTATTTTATTTTTACTTAGCAGTTCTAGCTCTTTCTCTTTGAAGAGTATCAGTGTAATTCCTTGTCCCATAAGCATCCCATCCTGGTTCAATTCAGCCTTCTTATTTCTATGACTACTTTAAAAAATGGAAATGATTCGGAGTTTGTAGCTAGACTTGGAGCTGAGCCACTTTTTAGCTGTGTGAGATGGGCACAGTCACTGACAGTTTTGAGGCTGGTTTTGAGTTTCTCACTTCTCACTTGTAGAATGGGGAAAAAATCCTCTCCTGCAAGATTGTTCTGCAGTAAGTAAGGGAAACCTGTGTGAATATAACTGTGATACCCAGCCGGCATTTGGCAACCATGCAGATCTGCCCTCAGAAAAGTGGGTGAACAGACAGAGGGGCTCTGTCTTTCTGTCCCTCTTTATTTGGAGCTTGACCCTGTGTGTTTTCAGCAGGCTTCTGCCAGGCAGCACATATGGGCTCCTTGACTTCATCATTTAGCAGAAACCTGGGATCATTGTTTGAGGCATTGGAATGAACCAGATTTCCTGACCACAGTTCTCAGTAACTGCTTGATCAATCCCAGGGCAGGATCTGTGTGTTCCTCTGGTGGGGCTCAGGCATGTTCTCAGCTCTGTCCCAGCCTTTGGGGACAACCTTGACTCTCGACTCTTCATGGATTTTATTGCTGCCTCTCCTAATGCTGTACATGTCATCTGCAGTTTGGTTGAACGTATTTTATTTTAAAAAGTAGGGGTTGGTCTGGCTGCAGTGTCTTTTCTTCATTACGTGGCAGGGTGGCTCAGCAGTTAAGGATTGAGGAGCAGATGTGCCACCCCTCTAAATGTGCTCTCCGTGGGACAGTGTGACCTTCCTGCTTAGAGTTTTATTAACTCGAGGAGAAGTCTCCTATTTCTTCATCCAGTTAAGTCAAAAAAAGTGGACCATGGGCTAATGCAACATCCTGCCCAAGTCCACCTTCTTTCAGAATAAGCCAGACTCTTGGTCTTGTTCATTGTTTAACCACCCGAGACTCCGTCGTATCTTGACTGCCCATCCCACATCATCAGTGTGAAAGAGGCCCACCCATGTGGACGCCAGACATCAGCAGTCATGCTGGTCGCTGGTGTTCACTGAAGGGACCATGCTGAGTGTCACTTAATTACCAGGAAGAAGCTCTGTGATTTCCTTCTTACAGACAGGGAAGCTGAGACTTAGAGAGGAGCTCAGGAACTCCCCCAAGTCCCAGACTAGAACGAGAGGAGCTGGGTTGAGCCCAGCCAGGCCATCCCTAGTGCCCCTGGCCTGGGCCCCCAGTTCCGTCTGGACTGCTGTTTAATGGCAGTGACTATATATAATAGTTTTAAGCAGTTTCTGACCTTATCATGATAGTGGTCAATTTTATGCTGGAGAATTTGGAGGAGTAAGAGATAGATGCTCTTTTCGTCAGATGGTTTGAGAACATTCTTCCTAAGGACAGGGAAGAGACGAAGGTTTCCTTTTTATTCCAGTCTAAATTTTCATTTTTCTTTTCCTTCTATCCAGCTGCAGTTCACACTTTTAGGTGCAATATTGCACCAATTATGACTGTCTTAGTTACTTTCTTCGTGCTGGAACAAAATACCTGGACCCACAACTTAAAGGAGGAGAGGTTTATTTTGGCTCACAGTTTATAGAGGATTCAGCCCATACTCAGCTGTCTCCAAGGCAGGGTGGCATTGCAGAGGCGACTGGCAGTGGGGGGCAGGAGGCAGCAAGCCATCGGGGAGGAAGGATATGTAACACACTTCCAGCCATGCCCAGTGACTCACCTTTTCCCAACTGGCTTCACTCCCCCCAACATCACACCCAGCCGTAGACTCATCAGTTGACCAATCCAGTACCACATATGCATGCTCCTGTATTGCACACTCATGATCCAGCCACCTGCCCAAAGCCCCAGCTATGAGCACATGAAACTCTGGGGAGACCTTTAGACATAAGCCGTCACAGTGAAGTATTCCTTCTTTAAGAAATGAGGCAAAAAGAAAAGAAGGATATGTTGACAGCTTTCCTGGAGTGATCCTGATTCTAGCTTTGTCCCTGTGTTGTACAACTGTCCCCTGGGGAGACTCCTACATCCATGATGGAGTCATAGGAAGTGATTGTGGAACCCTGATTCCGTATCATGAGTCACACCAAAGCATCTCCACAGAGAAAAGTCACCCGAACTCTGTTTGCCAAGCCTTGCTGCCTGAGCAGTGGAATGGGAAAAACAGGGAGCTTTTCCTGGCAGCTGTTGGGTAAACATCATGTTTTGAAAGTGAGAATAATCTTTCCCCATGTTCGCATTCAGCAGAGGATTTACTGTCCTACTTTGGAGTCCTAGCAATCCAGCTGTCACTTCAACATCGTCAAAAATAGATAAGAAAATGAGCACCTTGCACGAAAACTTAATACATGGGAAAGTATCATTTTCTGTGGTCCCATCTTGATTTCCCAAACCCTGCATCTTTCAAAGTGGATCCTGTTTTGTGCTGCACCTTGCATCCGTTTGAAACCCTTCAACAAACTGGGTTTTAGCAGAGAGAAGGTCAAGGGCTCTCAGTCACTAATGAGCTAGCATTTTCTTGAAATTCTTCACATAGTTATAATTACCCAAGACACAATGAGACAGCTGGCATATGGAAGCTGGTCCTCCATCTAGGCCAGGCAGAAGGCCGTCAAGGCAGAATGAAGAAGTGGACAGCAGCCCCCAAGCTGGAGGGAGCATGCCGGGGGTTCCAAGAACACTCTGGTTCCTGCATCCATCCCTGTTTGTACCCTTGTCATTCATCAGCAAAGATGCAGTTGCTGCTGCTGACACTGTCTTTTCCCAGGCCAGGATGTCCACTTAGTGCGCTGTTAGCATGTGGGGCCGAGAGGGAGTGAGCGAGCTCTTATTGCAAGCCATGCTCCCAGCCCTCGGTTCATTCTGGGATGGTGCCCTGCAAAACAAACCATATGAGCACCCACCAATGTCAACCAGAGGCAGCAAAATAAGGATACGGTCACGTTTATTTTTCTTTCAGAGATCTCAAAATACTTGACCTTGTCCTTGAGTTTATCAAAGCAAGCATGCTTTGACTCACAGCTTTTAAACTGACCAAAATATCTTCGGCAGGTCTAGAATGGGGTAGCTCAAGCAAAAGCTTTTCTTCTTGTTTTGCTCCTTAAATGCGGCCTCAGGAAGTGTGGGGGGATCTGGTAAAGCTGGTGGGTGGCTCCAAGACCAGCCCTGCTTCCCCCGGAGATGGGTGCAGGCCTGTCACTGCCAAAGGTCACAGAGACGGTCCCAACAAAGAAGGGGTCTCTAGGAATGCTGGCTAAAAGGAGAGCTCTTCCAAAAACAGGAAGCAGATAGAAATGTACATGGAGACATTGCAGAGGAGTTGTGGAACTTCTCCATGCAGAATTGTTACAAGAAGCTGTTGAGCATACACTGATTTGTCACAGAGCAGTCCGAGCTGATAGGTTTAGTGAGAGAAAAGTCCCCGAGGTGACTGACCAAGCACAAGAGGCCTCAGAGCCTCAGAACTGAAATGGGACAGCACAGGGACAGTGGACCAAGGTACTGGGAGGTGGAGACCTCTGGATGTGGAGATGCTGGTAGTGTTGGCTTAGGAAAAAGAGACCCCAAAGCACATGATGTCAAGGGCTTCATGACCCCAAGCCTACCGCCTCAGACGTGCACACCTTACAATATACATACAGGAACCCAGCATGATCATGTCTGGTCCTAATAAACTAATAGGTTATTTCTACTTACT
Source organism: Chinchilla lanigera (assembly GCF_000276665.1). NCBI lineage: Eukaryota > Metazoa > Chordata > Mammalia > Rodentia > Chinchillidae > Chinchilla > Chinchilla lanigera. The sequence goes on along the minus strand of NW_004955491.1, from coordinate 8,950,764 downwards.
GAATCTATGAGCAATAACACTGATGTACAGGAGGACATATAAAGCAGTTGGATGAAACACAATCAGCATTAAATACTGACTGAGCCTGTCTAGGTTCTGGACATTGCATAAAGCAGCCACTACTGCCTGGCCCTCACTCAAAGCTTAGTGCCACTTCCAGCCTGGGGCTGCCTGGACTGCCCGCAGCACGGAGAGGAGGTCTTGAGCAGTCAAAGAGGGGGCTCTGCACCCCTTCCTAGGGCCTGGCCCCCTGAATACCAAAGACACATAGCTCAAGCATGTGCAAAGTTATAGTCTTTTAAAAAGATGGAATTTAAAAGCATTGTTCGACACCTTTGGCAAATGTGGATAGAAGCCACTGCCTAGCCAGCCCTGGAGCACATGGGCCACCATGGGCTGTTGGTATCACTGGAAGCTCTAAGAGGCTGGCAATCACTGCCCTGGAGCACAAGCAGTTATGATAGTTACAATTTAATAACATGATAGTTTAAAAGACCAGGTTAAAAAAACCCACCTGGATTTCAAGATGAATCAAAGGAAGCAGTATTGGCAATTCCAACACATGAGCTCTGATGATAAGGAAGGTGAGATGCCCACGTAGGAGTGTCACAGTGCTGGCTGCGTCACCACACGACATCTCGCAGAAGCAAAGCACATGTGGAGACCGAGAAGGTGGTGGCGGCTCCCTCTCGGCAGCTGCTGTGGTGAAGTGTGTGCTCGGGGTAGCTGTGGCCCTGTGCACGTCCTGGACATGCCGCTGACACTGCTGTCTGGACACCTGTGGTCTCACCCTTGTTTCCTAAGGAGGATAAGGAATCTGAGTGTGAAGCTGTTGAGCCACGGGGAAGTGGGAGAAATCTCATCGGTCAAGTCTGTGCACCTCTCCACGTTTGCATGTGTACTAAGCTCTTACCTCTCGTGAGACCTGCCCAGTTGTTACACTGAGAGACCCTGAGGGAACCAGCTCAAATCGGAGCTGGAGCGCTGTGACCTTAAGACAAGCAGAGGACCCTCCAAGAGGCAAGTCTTCGTCACGTCTCCCTAGTGCATCTGCAGAAGCATCCTTATTTCCTGGGTTCCTTGAAATAGTTCCTGGGGAAATGTTCCATGAGCTATTTTTTTACTTTAGTTCAGCTTAGGACAACGTGCACCGTGTGTCAAGCTGCAGTGAGGTGGGGGTGACGGGGCCACGAGGGAGAGATGCCCCTGCTGCAGTAGCGGAGGGGAGGTGTGGACACCCGGGAGCGTATGAGTCCCACATGAATGGTGGACGCGATGGACAGAGGTGCCGGTGCTCTGTGAGGAAGGAGGGGGCATGGCACTCCTCTGGGGACCCAGGGAAGGGTCCCCAGCAAGGTGGTCATGAGATTTCCAAGGGTGCATGGGCAGAGTGCAGCTAGGGCATCGATGGGCGTGTGTGTGCCGGTGAGTGTGTCAGAGTGATGTGGAGAAGACTTCAGGGGACGCAAGTGCACGTGCAAGGACAGCCGAGTCAGGCAGCGTGCACCGAGAACAGAAGCCAGCAAGGGACGAATGTTCAGGTCCGGCCCTGGGCGATGAGGGTCTGTGGAAGATTTCACAGGGACGGGATGGGTGACGCTGCAGTTGGTATCGTGTGCTCTGGTGGGCACTTGCTGCAGGAGGGCAGGAGGGGAGAGGCTGAGGACAGAGAGAAGGGAGCAGCAGCTTGTGCATCAGGGAGCAGCTGGGGAGGGGGGGAAGGCACAAGAGAGGGGGGGGGGGGGGGGGACGGAAAACACAGAAGGGGAGGAGGAGGGGAGGGGAGAGAAGGGAAGGAGGAGAGGAGGGGAGGGGAGAGGAGGAGGGGAAGGCACAGGGGAGGGGGAGGGGAGGAGGCGCCCCTGCAGCGGGCCTGAGGCCTGAGGGCACAGACCCATCGGAAGAACAGTGAGAAGTGGGACCTGCTGGCTGGGCAGGGAAGAAGTCATCATAGAGTCAGAGTATTATTTTTCTAGGAGTTGGGTGGCTTTGAGTGCAGACCACATCCTGAAGACACTTTTTCTGAAACCCTTAGGCCGAATCTTCACCCTGTGTGTTGGTTTGGGGCGGCTTATTTTGCAAGGGGAACAACATAATACAGGACACATACTTTATATGATTATTTATAAGTCACCCCAAGAACAGTATACAAAAGAGTGCAGGAAATCTGTCCACACACTAAGACCAAGGAATCCAGCTGAGGGCCTGGATCCCACAACAATGTCCTACATGAGTTGAGCTGAATACCCAGAGCTCATAACAATGCCTCCATGAATCCAACTGGAGGCCCAAAACCCATGACAATGTCTCATGCAGACCTGTTTCATGGATCTGCTGGAAAGGCCCAAAGGTCAGTGGTGGAATCTACAATCTACCCTGTCTCTGAATATTAGCCAGTCGTGTCTTCTGGTCTTCTCTGTGTGTCTCTCTCATCTCTCTCATCTCTCACACCCTTTCTGCTCCCTGTCACAGCATGGACCATGCACAGGTGCAGCGCTTTGACCTCCCTCTCCCCAGCCCCCAAACCCTCTGTTCTTTACAGATTTCCCAGTCTGTGGAATTCGGTTACAGCAGCAGAAAACAGATGAAGCCAGAGGCCGTCCTTAAATTCCTCTCTGTCCCCTCATCCCACTGATTCCAGAATCCGTCCCCCGGCCCGTGCTTCCCGCCCCTCCCCCGGCCCTGGCAGGGTGAGAGGCTTCCTGTTACCTCGTCTTTCTCTTCCATGGAGAAACCTCTGAGGAGGCTGCGTGGAACAAGGCGGGGGGGGGGGGGGCTCAGCTGACCCCTCCCCAGTCGCAGGGCAGACAGATGTGCCTTGCCCCGTGTAATCGTGGGCCAGGACTTTAAAAATTACTTTGTGTCAGCTGTGGCACGTTTGAACACCCTGAATATTTCAGGAGACAGTTAACTGGTGTGTTGTAAAGAAAGATTTAATAAAGACATGCATGTCGGGGCTTGCCGGGCCAGCACCTCTGTCTGCGGCTGGCAGCGCGGGACGCGGGCCTTTGACTGCGCGCTGGGGGATTTTCTCTGCTTAACTCGCTGTGCACACAGGTTTAACTCTTCACAAGTCCCTTTCTTCCTCAGGTCACCCTCAAACTCCGGCCATAGCGTGCCATGTGCACGTGACTCTGCCCTCTTGTCCCCAAGACCACGCTGTTCGGTCCGGGTTCCTGCCTCCCAGAGAGAGGCGGCCGGGCTCGGGGACACTGGCGCCGCTCAGCCAGGAGGGGCAGGTGGGCAGGGGATCCCTGTTCTGCGCCCTCTCAGGGTCCTTGAACCTCGCCAGGGAAATACCCTTTGGTTCTGCAGCAGTTAAGATCTTATCTTGGCTCGAGATCATCATTACGGGAGGGAGAGAGGCGGTTTCAGAGACTGTTAGCAGGGCCCGGCATAGGCGCAGCCCGTCCTCGACGGCCCTATCTGCCTTCCGCATCGCGCCCAGCTGCCAATGCTAAACATCATCTTAATAATAATAACACGTTGCTTTCTCCCAGCTTGCTTTCATCGAGGAGCCCAGAGCACTCTACAAGCGTTAATTAATTAAGCTCCGCGCAGCACCCCTTTGAGGTCCTGTGCCCGGGTGCGGCACAAGATGGTTCAAGTGGTTCTCTCTGGCTCGCCCACTCTCGGCTTCAGCAAAATTCCCAACAAAGGCCCCCTGCTGCAGGGTTCAACCGAGTCCAAGATGAAAGGCGAGCATCCCCGCGGAGAGCTGGCTGGCCTGGGCGTCACCTGCTTCTCGCAGAGGTCTTTTGTGTGAAGTCCTGGGGCTGATGGACCGGGCCAGTCCTCGTCCTACCTGCCTGTCAGCATCTCAGGGCAGGGAGACCCACCCAAGGAGAAGAAGGGACAAGGGACAGAGCCTGGCGCCCGGCGCTCACCAGCCCTGTTGCCCTGAGTTCGGAGCGGAGATGAGTCCATTGCCAGCATCCAGCGGCGGCGGCAGCAGCCGTGCCCCTGGGCCCCAGGGTCGGAACAGTGCAGATCCCACAGCCTGGCTCTGACGCTGCCAGCAGTGTGCACCACACGTCTGCCTGGTGCCCACCCTGGCAGGCCGGGCACGGGGGACAAGAGTGAACGGCCCCTGGCCTCATGCCCGTGGTCTGACCTAGGGCCCCAGAGAAGGACACGGTGGAGACGGTGGCCCATGGCAAGCGCAGTGGGGGTGGGCACCCCTCCTGGGCCTGCCGACAGCAGCGGCTGCTCTGGGGTTCTGCGCTGAGGAAGCCAGCCGCTGAGAAGCTCTGTGACATGATGGCCTCGTTATTGTGACTTGGTCCTGATGGCGTCATTGCGTGAGCCCCCACGTCTGTCCTGTGACCAGCTCCTCCCATGCGCAGCCTTGGCCCGGCTGCTGGGGGCAGTAAACAGCCACGGTCTGATGCCTCCATGGCCGAGAGAGGAGAGGCCGGCACTGGGCCCTGACCTGGGCCCCAGGCGGAGGGAGCCCGGCTCCTGGGCACGACTTCCGATGCCTCCCTCAGACCAGCTGGGCCTCTGGGTGAGGGCAGCGGGGAGACTGGTGTGTCCTCAGAGGCTGACCCGTGCGAGACCCTGTGAAAGCGAGAGTGTCAGTTTGGGGTGCAAAGGCTGGGTTGGCCCGGAGCTGTGGACTGGACGTGCCCCACCCGGAGTGGGCTGCTATTCTCGGTGCTGAGTGTTCCCCAAAGCCATGGGCTAAGGAGTGGTGCCCAAGGCTGAGGAGGTAGGGACCACAGGAAATGTGAAGTCCCGCTGGGCCTGCAGTCTCTCTCTCCCACACCCTGGCACGAGGTGACCGCTTCTGCTGTGCTGTGCTTTGGCTGCCGTGCTTCTCCCCTGACGCACTGCCCTGTGTGGCCAGAGGCCTGGGCCGCCGGCCGGGTCTGCTCTGCTGACCTGCAGCCTGAGGAAGCCCCCTTATCTCCAGTGAGGTCAAGCCGGTCCTGAGGGTGGTGCAGAGCCTTCCCCAGCTCTCACTAGAGTCCACTACCAAGGCCACTTTGGGGCTCTGGAGCCTGTCCTATCCTGGGCCCAAACTCAGTCCAGTCCTTGGTGCTTGCTGCTCCCTGCCAGGCTCTGCCAGTGCCCACCCTCTTCGCTGACCGAGCGGGCCGCACCCTGCAGGGGCCATTTGTGGAGAGGACCTGTGCAGAGACAGAGCATCGGGGACTATTTCAGATCAAGCTTACGACGCTGTCTGTGACGGTCAGTGCTGGCCCCAGAAGACTCTGGGGTGGTGGGGTAGGCGCAGGTCTTGCTGTCAGGCCTTGTCTGGACAGCCTTGCAGGAGTGGTTGAGCCAGCAGGAGTGAGCCCAGCCCTCCTGTCCCTGCACAGCTCGACACTGTGTCCCAAGATGCCCTCTAGCAGTGCAAGTTTGGAGCTGAGCTCTGGCCCGGAGTATACAGGAACACTGGTGGGTGAGGGGGTCCACCTGAAGTTTGCTGAGACCCTGCAGCCAGCTCTGGGGAGGCCACGTCTGCCCTTCCTGTGGCCAGTAGCTCAGCATCCCCAGCCGGAAGAGCCCTTCTGACGGAGTCTGGCCTCAGTGTCTGGGGAATGTGGGGGTATGTTCGGAAGGGGACATGACTTTGCCCTGAGTGCAGTGGTTCTGTGGTGGATCAGGGTTATTCTCACTTGTTTCCACCCGGACCACAACCCCCGAGGGTGCTGTCATGGGGGTGCTGTGAGGGGGCGGATGGGAAGGAACCTGCGAGGTCATAAAGGGAGCTGCACCAGGGCCAGAGCAAGGCTGCAGGCCAGGTCCTGGCGGGGAAGCCTTGCCCAGGGTCCTGGCACCCTGACTCACCTGAGGCTCAAATCCCATCCTCTCTTGGTGTCCGGTCCCCCCAGAGGGCTGGTGACCCCCGCTCCAGGGTCTACACTCTCGGCCAAGTGTTGCAGAGTTGAAGGAACCTACAGCTTTGGCGGGGAGGACTTTGACGGGCCTCCACGGGGACGGTGTCTCCCCTTCTTAAGGGCCCAGGGAGCCCAGAGCTGGGCTGAGGGGGCTGTCAGAGGGTGCAGCGGCTTTTGTTTGACTGTGTTGGCTCCATTTGGACTTCTGCCCTCTTTCTCCTGAGCTGTGACCATTGAAATGTGGCTTCCTGTGAGCTGAATGCACCCGTGAAAGAGCATACTCACATGACTTTTGACAAATGCCCACCGCCCTGTAATCACAGTGACCACAACCCGTAGAGAAAATACCGCCAGGAATCCCCAAATTTACTCATGCCTTCTGCAATAAATTCCCTCTTGTTTCCTGAGATCCTAGAAACCACTGAGCTGGTATCTGTCCCAAACATTTACCTCCTCTAAGACACGCGGTGATGGAGTCTGTGAGATGCAGGCCTTCGTGCCTGGCTTCCTCCACTCCCACATCGCTGCATGTTCAGTGGTTCTCACATGGATCCACTGTGTTTCCCCAGCCGTGGAGCTGCGTGTGCACGTGGGATCCAGTGTGCGCGCCTGGCCGCAGAGCTGCGTGTCCATGTGGGATGTGGCATCTGTCCATTCAGCTCCGTGGCCAGGCCCAGATCCCGGAGCCAGAAGGCTTGCAGTCTGAAACCTTGCTCCCCCACCGACCTGCTCTGCGTTTTCAATAAGTAACCCTTCCCAGGCCCGCCATGATCCCCGAGTCACCTGTATCACCCCTGCATTGCACACTGCGTTGCTGTCACACACGCTAGGATGCTGCCGTCACTGTTAATGTCATAACATCAACACGGAAACTCCGCAGAAGTGCGTGTGAACTCAGCCGCCCATCTCATTTTAATTTTATTTATTCTTTTCCTACATTTCAAGCTTCCTTACAATGTTCATCTCTTATTTGTCTGTTCTTTTTTTGTTTGTTTGTTTGTTTTTTCTGGTACCAGGAATCGAACTTACGACCTTGCACTTGCCAGGCAGGCGCTGTGCCGCTGAGCTAAATCCCCAGCCCCCATCTCTTATTTGTATAAGAAATATTAAAAAAAGTTTGCCAACTGAGGTGGTATATGCTTGCAGTCCCAGCACTCAGGAGGCTGAGGCAGGGGGATTGCCATGAGTTCAAGGCCAGCCCCGGTTACAGAGCAAGACTCCATCCCAAACCCAAACAAAACAAACTTTAAGGAATATTTAATGTGACAAACTCATGATGTAACTTAAAGTGAAAACACACAGGAAACAAACCTGCACACAGACACTGAGCCTTCTTTTGTTTATATGTAAAAGCACAGATCAAAGTGTAGGTGAAAGCAGAATGTAGTTTCCCGGTGGGGAGAGATCTGTAGTTTCCTTTTAATGCATTCAGTTATTTAAAACTTTTTCTGAGCGAGCTGTGTTTGTACGTAGAAGGAGAATCAAGGAAAGTCGTTCTCGCGTTTTGTGTTTGTGACTGGCTGCTTGGCTAAAATTCTAGTGTAACCTTAAATTAGTGGTCACTCAGGGACACGAGTGGAAGAGTGGAGAGACTTTCTTTTAAATTAAAAAGCGTATCACTCTTATTACTTACACAGGATAATAGGTTTCAGTCTCGGATTTTCACACCTGCAAGTTGTGCACTTTGACATCTCCTCATCTCCCCCTCTCCCTTCCTTACCCCATTCCCTTCCTTGCCCATGACCGCCTCAGCCTGTCCTGAGTGTTTCCTACCCCTGTGCTCTTGGCTCCCTTGGCCTGATCGCTTGCATCAGTTTCTGCAGAGCCCAGTGTGCTTGTGCCCCAGTGCCTTGGCATGTGCCCTTGCCCCTGCCCAGGATGGGCTCCATTAATTCCCTCCTCTCCACACCTCCTCCGCAAGCCCTGTGGCCTCCGGCGGCCAACCTCCATGGGCTCTGATGTGCGTCTGATGTTCCCTCATCTTCTGAGAACTCAGTGTGAGCCCCACTGCCTCTGAGCATGGTGAAGGTTCCACCTGAAAGCACTCCTTTGCTAGCTCACAGGTGACAGAGGCCGTCTGAGTCACTGTGCTCACTTAGAGCCCTGCTGCCTTTGAGGTGTTCGTTTCCTGCTGAGAGAAAGCCCCTCAGTCTTCTGCATGGCAGAGACATTTCCTCGAGCCAAAGAGCGGAAGGACTGCATCATGCTCCAGGACTGGTGGGGTTTAGGGTCCACTCCAGCTCCAGAATATCTATGCCAGGCCCCGGAGGGCCAGTGTAATAAATAACAAATCAAGTCAAAGACCCGTCTCGGCAGGGACGCCGTGCCAAACAGCCTGGACAGCTCAATCGCGGGGTTTAGAAGCGGCTCCTAAGACAGGAGGCGACCTCTTCAGAGGCCCAGCGCAGCGAGGGCGTGAGGGGACAGGGGACTGCAGACTGAGGAGGGCACAGGAGGGCCCGCAGTCTATACCAGAGACTGTCCGGTGTTTTGGAAATACCACGCAGGGGCGCTGGCTTTGGAGCCTTGCGTAGCTTTGCACAGCATCACATGGCTTCGAGTGTGAGGCACCCAGGGAGGGACCGAGGTCCCGCTGTTGCACCTTCACCCCCTGTGTGGAAGATGCCCTCTGCCCAGCTGGATCTAGAAGCCACATCTTATGGGCATTCTGGGTCCGCCTTGCATGGCCTCCTTCCCTGGAAATGCCCTATCTTTGGTGCAGACATTTAGAAACTCGATTATTTGTTTATTCTTGCTGCTGTTGTAATTCTGCCTGATTTTAAAGCATGCAGAGTGTAGAAGGTGAGTTATAGGGGGAAATGATGGTACTAAACCCCCAGTTTCACCAACAAGAGAATTACTTGTTCTCTTCTTCAGCCAAGAAGAAGCAAGGAGCCACTCAGATTCCTGCTAATTGTTGCGGACGTTTAATAACGGGCCGACTTGGGAAGCCCACAGACTCTTCCCATAGGGTTTCAATATTCCCTAAATTTGTGCGGCCAACTCAGGCTTTCAGTTTCGAGAAACCACCAGACTACAAAAGGCTTTTTCTTTGCACGCTGAGCTGGACCTCGAAAGGCCCCACGCAGCCCCCACACCCATCAAAATGTCTCTGACGATTTCTTCCTTGTGCTTTCTGCTTCCAGACATTAAAGAGCACTTTCAAGTCGAACCTACAGCGGGAGGATGTGAAAAGGAGTCGCCACCGTGCCATCCCGGCGACGCTGAGCAAAGGGATTGTGTGGAGAAGCCGCGTGTTTTCCTTTTGAGTCTGAAAGGAGCTGGGGGGATCCTCACGAGGCGCTGGGGTCCCTCCCCGAGCCTGCTTTCATCCGCACCCCTGCCCCCACTGCCCGCTGTTTGTGTTCTCCCCCTGGCCAGGGAGGCCCCGGAATTTCTCTTTAGCTTTTGTTTGCTAAAGGGAGGTTCAGGGCTTATGTAAAAACTGGCACCTAAGTCTGACATAGTTTCTGCAGCCAGGAGCGCCTCTGAGAGTGGAGGTCAGCTTTCAGACTGGGCTTTAACTGCCGCGCTTGTAATCCCAAGATGTTGAATGCTTTTTAAATTGCAGACACGGACTGGGAGAGGAGCCTTTTTACAAACTAAGTGCCCTAAGCTGCTGCGAGTGTTTTCACAAGACACCTCCGGGAATGCAGAGCGGAGCTGCCGCGGCCAGCGCGCTCCTCCTGTGGAAGCTCTCGCTTTGTGCAGCCTGCCGCGGCCTCGGGGTGGGGGCCCGCAGCCCAGTGGAGGGGGATTAACCTCACAATGGGGCACCAGCAATTTGGGTGACCCTCAGTTTGGGTGACCCCCAGAATGGGCCTTGGGCAGGAGGGACAGGGCTTCTCGGGAGCGAGAGCCTGGGCTGGACTCGCTCACTCACTGGACAGCAGCCTGGCCGGGTGGGCACTGCAGATTCACGTGGTAGCTTCTCCTGAGAGTCTATGGGCTGTCACAGAGCCTGAAGGTGCCAGCTTTTCAAATAGGATTTTAATTTTGGGACGAGGAGACAGCATGGCCTTGAGTACAAATGTGATGGGGAGGGCGTTGCTTCCTGACGGGGTCTGTTGGTGTCTGATGGTGCCTGTGGTGTGTGAGGGTGTGTGAGTGTGTGTGAGGGAGTCTGATGGTGCACAGTGGTGTGTGATGGTTTGTGACGGGTTCTGATGGTGTGTAAAGCGCTGTGATGGTGTGTGAAGGGTCCACAGAGTCTGCTGGGAGGTGCTTGGTAGCCGATGCATCTGTGGGACTCTGAGGCCTGTGACAACATCTGCTGGCATCTATTGGCATTGCTGGCATCCGTAATGCCCAGTGCCTGCTGGAGCCCATGGAGCTGACTGGGACTGGGATCCATGACATGGTGCCTGGGAAGAAAGGCTGTAACTGTGGACGTCTCTGAGGAAGGTTCTCAAGTTTAGAGCCTTGGGCCTCTGTGTAGGCCGACCCCAGTGTCTGCCGGGTTGGAGATGTGGATGGGACGACGTACCACGGCTGAACAGGGAGAGACTCTGCAGAGGGACTTTTGGTACAGAAACCCTCAGGCGGCTTGAGCTCAGCCAGCTGGTCTGGGTTTAAATGCTGGCTTTGACACATTCCTGGTTATTTGACTATGAAAAAAAATCCTTTAATGTAATTTTTAAGAAGTTTTTGCCACCTGTACTTTTTAAACTCCTTTGTCACTTGCTAGGAGAAACAAAAGTTGAGAAAGCATCTTCTTGCAGGAAACTCCAAGACTAATGGGGATACAAACCGCAAGCTGCTACTGGGTAGTAGGAAGCAGCGTAAGGGCTGTGCAGTGATGAACTCGTACAGCTGCAGGGCAAGGAGGCCTCACACCATCGAGGCAGGGAAGCATGTGGGGCCTTCAGGACAGGAATGATTGATTCTCACCAGAAGGGTTGAATTGGGCCTTAAAGAGAAGACAGTGAATTGTTCAAAACGGGGCCACAGAGATGGAGAGAGGGCTCTGGGGCGGCCTTCGTATCTCAGAGTGAACAGCCTTCCCTAAACTCCGAGCTCCGAGCTCCAAGCTGGACTACAACTCCTGTTCCCACGGAGGGACGGACAGGCGGTGTATGGTGTGAGGTGTCCTGCATTCTGTTCGCAGCAAGATCTCCGTGCCCTTCTTTGCTGCAGCTGTGTTGCGGGTCTAGCTCATCAAACATGAAGGTCTGCAGGATCTTTGGGATATGGCCCTTGGTTTTGCTTGTGGGTCCATCCTTAAATAATATGGATAATCTATTTTAAAATAATAATAAATTCATAATCTATTCTAAAATAAAAATAATTTTCAAGTGCATAATATACATTTGAAAATGCAGCAGTTTGCCTTATACTTCACTGAGGCTCTAGTTTTCAAAAGATCACAAAACAACCACACAGCCCTGGAGACCAAGACAGACCTCTCCCAGGTCCCAGCATGTTTCCCTAGGTGTACTCAGAGGCCTTGAATGTTTTCCTACATGTACTCAGGAGGCCTTGAATTTGATAACCTGGGTCCCCATTGCAAGCCCTTCTGTTAAATTGCAATTGGTGCTTATCGGCAAAGGAATTTGAAATTTTTGGTTGTGTTCTTTGAAATTTCTTTTTGCTCGACATCAATTGTTTGGGAGTTTTTGTCAACAGAGACTCTGAAAATTGTGATCAGGTCAGAGAAGTTCTCAAACACTAGGTTGGAACAGTCAGTTAAGTGGAGGCTTCTTGTCCCCTTACTTACTACTTCAGTTCAAATCGACAGAGGGCAGAATCTTAGGCTTCAGAGGCAGCCTCCCATGCCCTAAGAGAGATGTGAATAAGTCCTCATGGGGAATGTGGAGGGCCCACCTTTCAGAAGAGTCTAGCACACAGGAAAAATGGGATGAGGATGGAGAAACTGGTGCTGGCCCAGTGCTGCACTGCTCACGGGTGAGGTGGGGACTATACCCTTCACAACACATGGAAAATAAACCCTCAGAACAACGCTTGGGACTACAGTGATGTCCTGTTTCACAGACGAGCCCGGTGTGGGCGACTTTCTCCGAGGAGCACGGTCAGCACGGAGTGGGGAGAACATCTCAGCTGCCCCCCCCCCAGCAGCGTCTCCTTGCCCCCACACCGGGTGCTCCCAGCAGGACCGCCCCACCTCCAGGAGAGGTCAAAGGCTCTGCATGTCACTCTGCTGTTGCTCTCAGCGGTGCTTAAAGCCCGGACCTTGCAGATTCCAGGGATCTTCCCACATGGTCTGCGAGAGGAAAACTATTTTGATGAAAATGCTAAAGCTGGGCCCAGGGACCCACACTTGTAACCCAGCACTCTGGGAGGCTGAAGCAGGAGGATCACAAGTTTGAGCTCAGTCTGGGCACTCTAGTGACTTACTGAGAGGCTGTCTCAAAAAAATCAAAGAGGTAGGGATAGGAATGTAGCTCAGTGTGAAGGCCCTGGGTTCAATCCCCAGGACTGCAAACAAAACAAAATCCATGCTGAGAGAGTATTTGTGTTTCTCACCGTGTTAATGCTTGTGTGGATGCTGTAGAAGCCACAGCGGGTGGAAGTGCTGGTGTGTGAAATGCTGACCAGCAGGGCCATCGAGCCGTACCGGTAGTCACTGTGTACATCACCATCACGCACTGCCAGTAAGACACGCCAGCGAAAACCCCAGTTCCACTCAAAGCCATTTGACACGGAGAAGCTGTGGCAGCCCTGGACCTAACGCCCTGTTCTCACACTGTGAGGGGACGGGAGCCTCCATGGACCGTGCTCCACTCCCCGGGTGACTGTCACTGCGGAAAGTGCTCGAGGGCTGTGCCGTCGGCTGGGGCAGCCTTCAGGCTGGGGCTTCCGCTTTACGGGAACGGCTTAACAGTGACAGAAGCCTCTGGTCATTCCACCCTCGGTGTCTGGCAATTGTTTTTTAAAGGACAAAATCAGCTGGTCACTGCAGGAAATCAGTGTTGCCAAAAATAAAATGCAAACTTCCAAATGAAAGCTAGAAGTTTAGAAAGACATGATTTGCCACTGTGAACTGGATGAACTTCCCATTACTAAAGGCACTTCTTTTTTAAAGACATTTCTAACAGGATCAGGGGAGATACTGAGTACTGTGATTTTTGGATGTGATATAACAAGGTGAGTCTTCATATCTCAACTTCTCGATATTATGTAATGAGATTTGTCAGCTCGGCAGATAGACACAAAGGCGCAAGGCTACAGAGTCCTGGGTGTGTCAGAGACCTCTCCGGAGACGGGGCCAGTGGGGATAGAGTCGTACTTGCGGCTGGTCTTGAAGAGACAGCTGCTTGTTAGGTTTTGGTGGCGCGTGGAAGAGGAACACTCGTGACCATTTAACACGACTCCCATCCCCCGCTACCAAGCTCCATGGCCTGGAGGGCTGTGTCCGGAGAAACGCTTGGAAGTTGAAAACATCGTCTGTACATGGACAACGCACCAGAGACACCCTGTTTATCTGACACCAGCGGTGAGCAATGCGTACCAGGCCGTGCGTCTTGTGGCGGTGCTGCTGGAAGAGCTGGCGTCGGGGCTGTGGCCCTGCGTGGCAGATGATGTCACCAGCCCAGGGAAAGGTCAGAGCACAAAGCTCTGAGTATAGCTTTCACTGAACGCAGATTTTTTTCTCACCATTGTAAGATACAGCAAAGCAACCTTCAGCAGAACCATCGTTAAGCTGAGGACTGTGTGCCCGCAGCTGTCGAAGCCGGATCTTCTCATTTCACCCAAAGTCCCCATCACTGAGGCAGGGGCACCCAGTGTCTAGATGAGAAGACACCTTTCGTTTTCCATCTACGCAGACTTGAGGTTGTGAGAACACAAAACAATGCCACTCTCCTCAGTCACTTTCATTTTGTTTTGGGAAAAGTTAACCGTTTTCCAGGAGAATATGCTATTTTGAAAATATGTGCAAGTGCTTTCTATGCCATTCATAGGAGAGTCGATCAAGTTTGTTTTATTCTTACTGCATAAACAGAGGTAGAGGGGCTGGGGATTTAGCTCAGCGGCACAGCGCCTGCCTGGCAAGCGCAAGGTCGTGAATTTGATCCCCGGTACCGGAAGAAAAAAAAAAAACCAGGGAGAGCAACCATTTCTACCCTGTGAGTAAGCAGTTGGAAAGTTACTCATATTTTGAATTAAAAGGATTTCTGAAAAATATAATGGCACCCAGTTATCATGGGCTTTCTCTGGATTTGCTAAATCATTTCTACTTTCCTATGTAAAATGTACTCAGGGAAGTAAATGTATGTGTAAATGAAATATTCACGAAAAGACAACATGGGCCACCGGGTAGAGAGTGCATCCGGGCTGCGAGGAGCCAGGACCTGAGTTCTTTCTACACGTCATGTGGCCCTTTCTTGCTTTCTGTTCAATTTCTTATTTGTCCATGTTTGGAGCACACAATGTTTACATTCCTGGTGGGGAGGTGGTGCACTGGACAGAACACCTCTCCATTCTTCTCCCCTCCTCCCTCCCTCAGTCTCTGGATCTCCTTTCATCTGCAAAAGATCTATCCTTCCGTTTCCTACTGTCCATCTTTCACTTTGCTTTGTTTTTTAAAATTACTTATACTTTGGGTTTCTGCATATGAGAGAAGTTATGCCGTATTTGAGCTCATGTGCCAAATTTATTTCACTTAATATTAAGGTCTCAAGGCACATTCACTTTCCACAAATGACTCGCGTTTATCCTGTTTTCTCTCTTAGAGGAAAGAGTTCAAGGTGTCAGAGTGAGTGAAGCTGGGGCAGATGACTTGGGTACTGGCCACTAACGCTGCACACCACCAAGGAAATTCTAGAGGAGGCAGTGCTCTGTCTGCTGCCCCTTTGCTGACAGCCGGGCTCAAGTCCTTGGGCCGTGGGACGGGCTGGGATGGGGCCGCGGTGCTGGGGCAGATGTGTGTTTGTGTTTCAGCTCAAGCTTCCGAACTTCCAGGACCCCCTGCTTGTTTGTCACAGCTCTTTTCTGGAGTTCGAGAAAAAAACAGGTCCCCATGCACCACGTGTCTAATTCCCTGGGCTTTTGTCCTTTCAGCTGTGTCCTGCGGAATATCAGGCGCCCGAGCGAAGTCTGCATTAAACAGAAACCTCCCTTACTTTCAGAAACAATGCTGGTGGGGTTTTGTCTTTGACACAGACGTGTACTTTGTCTCTGACACTTTTAAAAGGGTCTGTGAGATCAAAGATCCTCACACCACACCTGTTCCAACACCATTGTCCCTGGCTATGGACCCATTGTTGGAGATTTTTATTTTGTACAGGTGCCTTTTCTCCAGTGAGATTATAGCATTAGACTGAACAAAACCTGGGGTGTGTGTGTCCGTGTAGATCTCTGTGTACACGCACACACAAGCACATAGCTTTTGTAGCAAATTTCCAGAAATCTTAGAGTTAAATCCCCGGCTGCTACCATGCTGGGTTATAAATGCTCTTTTGATAATCTTTTATTAACAGTAAACTGAATAACTCTGAGGGATTAATGCAGAAAAGGAAACAAATATATGAAGAAACGTCTGCCCGGCGTGAACGTGCACCTGGGTGTTGACCACGGGCCCCACTAAAGGTTTCTTTTCTTGTCTGGTCAAAGAGAAAAAGAAGTTTTCAAAAAAACTTTTAAATCTATTTTTAAATGATGCACAAAACATAAAATTATTTGTATTCATGATGTACTTGCAGTTTTTCCTTCTATGTTAAGCCAGTTTAAACACATCTCCTTCCCCAAACAGTGACAATTTCTGTGGTAGAAACGTTCAAAGTCCTTTCTTTTAATGTTTGTGGGTGTGAGTGAGCTACTGTGATCTGCACTCACCCTGCCGTGCAACAGCACACCGGGACCACTTGCTCTTGTCTAGCTGGAACTTGGTGCCCACTAACCACCCTGGCTCTGCCTCTCCTCCCCGCTCACCTACCCCTGGGTAGCACCCCTCTTTCCTCAACTTCTATCGAGCAGTTTTTTGGATTTCACACGTAAGTGTGGTCATGCAGAGCTCGTCTTTGTGTGCCTAGCTTATTTCTTGTAACAGAGTGACCTCCAGTTCCATTCTTGTTGAAATGATACATTTCATTCTTCTTTATGGCTGAACAGTACTCTGTGGTGTATGTGGGTTTCTTTTTCTTTACCCATGCCTCCGGTGATGGACACTTGGGCTGTTGCTGTTTTCTAGCAACTGTTTCTGTTTCTTAGCTGCCCTGAACATGGGGGTACAGTTATGTCTCTGACATACCAATTTCGTTTTCTTTCTCTATATGCACAGGAGTAGCATTGCTGTAACATTGATCTTCTGATAGTTCTAGTTTTGACTTTTTTAGTAGTCATCAAGAAGATGCAAATTCAAACCATAAGAAGATAACAGCCTTCTTCATAAGAACAGCTGCTTCCAAAACAACAAAGGACAGTAAGTACGGGGAAGATGTGGAGAAAAGGGGACCCTTGGACACTGTTGCTGGAAATGTAAATTAGTACAGGCGTTGTGGACAACAGAGGTAAGAGAGAGAGAGAGACAGAGACAGAGACAGAGACAGAGAGAAGAAGAAAGGAAGGAACAAAGAAAGAAAGAAAGAAAGAAAGAGAAAGACAGAAAGAAAACAAAGAGAAAGGAAGGCCAACTTTTAAACTTGTTCTGTCCCTCGGGGATCTTTGATTAAAGAAAAGTCAAATTAGTTAGCCACTGGACAGCACCGAAGCCAACATGGTCTATCAATTTGTGGTCTATATCTACCAAAACTGTAAAAGAAAATAAATTCTCAAGTTTTCCCCCAGGATCAAGAGCCTATTTATTTACTTGTTTCTATCCAGACCAACCTGCTCATGGAAGTTTGGCATCTGAGGTCTGTCTTGTTCAGCTAAAACCAGGACTTCCACATCATCAGCCTGGCGAAGTTGGTCTTCAGCCTCTCTGGGCTGGCGGCATGCCAGTGGTCGGGGTCCCAGGGTCAGTCAGCAGGACGACAGAGGAACCAAGAACCACCACATGGTATGCACAAGGTCACTCTGCCTATGAGGGTTACTTTCCTTAATCAAGGAATTTTTGATACCCTCCCATTCTGGATCCTACACAATTAAGCTATATTTTAAAAATTTTTTTATAGCTGCTAGAATGCAGGCCTCTTGGAAACAAATAATATACTACATGACCACCAAGCATAATTAAGCCATGGTGCAAATATACTTCACTGTCTAAGTTTCTCTAAAGGTGCTATTTGATTACATTATTTTAGCAGAGGCAGTCATGGAAGGGCATGTTAAATGCCAAGAGGAGGAACTGAATAAAATCGTCTGCCCAAGAGTTCCGTCTCGGACACATCTGTCTTGATGTTGGCAAGGTGGTGGGATGAGGGTTACAGCTCTTAACTTCGTGCAGGGACACTGGCTTTGGTATGACCCACGGCTGGCAGCACTCATGTGGGCATCAGGGAGGTTCCAGCACTGAGCTGGAACAAAATGCCCAGGACTAGACACACTGAAGTGTCACCTTATCAATCCTCTCCCAAAGGTGATGCGGCTCAGTGCCATCAGAGACCCGGCCCTTCCTCCTCACTCCACCGGGATGACAAGAGACTGGCACAGCTCAGAAATGAGGAGGCAGCCTAGAGCAGCGAGAACAGGCGGGGCTCACAGCAGGGGGCATGCGGAAGTCAAGAAGGCCGGAGTCTCACTGACTGCCTTATGGTCTCCAGCAGGGAGCCTGCGCAAGGAAACATAGGATGTGTCACCTGTGGGTCTCCCCACGGAGCCCCTGCATGCTCCCAGCACTGCTTACACCTCCCCAACCTCCACAGCAGGTGCTCTGCACAAAGCCCTACAGCGGCGTGCCTGAGACTCTGTGTGTCCTCCACAAGCACTTGTAGATGGCCCGCCCAACTCTGATGGACTGGCGGAAGGTTATAATGTTGAACACCTGGGGAGGATAAACCACAGCCTCTTAGTGCTGGACAGGTTTGTAGGCAGACTGAAGGTTTACACTCCCAAGCCACCCCTCACAGAGGGATCAAGAGGAATGGAGCAGGCACAGGGAAAGGAAGTGCTTGAGAGACTTCCCAAGTCTGTAGCTGGGCTTGCTGAGGAGGGATTTTCTTTCAAAGCCAGGTTTTTGTTGAGATGAAGGCTCCTTAAAATACAGGACTTCAAGAAATATGCAGATAATATGCACCACCAAAGAGCATAACTTTCCACAGGAAAATGGTGCAAGAACAAAATAGAAGATCAGAGAGAGAGAGAGAGAGAGAGAGAGAGAAAGAGACAGAATGAAAAAGAACCAAACAGAAATCCTGGAGCTTAAGAGTAGTATAAAATGAATGAAAAAATGGAATATAGAGATTCAAATGCAGACCTCAAAAAGAAGGAGTCTGTAAATTTTAAGATAGATTATTTAAAATTATCCACAAGAGAAAAAAAATCAAGAATGAAAGGGTGAAGAAAGCCGTGGACTTTATGGAGTACCATCAAGCAGACCAGTACGTTCACTGTGGGGGTTACAGAAGGAAGGAACAAAGAGAAGAGGACAGGATGGGGGGTCACTTAAAGAAATAATGGCTGAAAACTCCCCACATATAGGGAGCAATGAAAATATCTAGGTCCATAAAGCTTAAAGAGAGGATTAACTCAGACAGGATGACACCCAGACACATTATAATCAAATTATCAAAATTCAAATCCAATGAGAATTAGGAAAGCAGTAAGAGAAAAGAGAATTGTCATGTACAGGGAAACTTCCACAAGGTGATTGGTAGATTTCAATGAAATCTTTTCAGCTTTGCTTAGTACAATTGTTGTTCAGAAATGAAGGAAAGATAAAGACTTTGCCAGAAAAACAGACCAATAACCAATAAAGAGATTGAGTAAGTAATCAAAACTCCTCAACAAAAAAGCCCAGAATTATGTAGCTTCATAGGTGAATTCTACCAAACATTTAAAGAAGAGCTAAGCCAATGTTCCTCAAACTCTTCCAAAAAATTAGAGCAGAGGGAAGACTTCCAAACTCATGAAGTGTGCAGAGGGCACCCCAGAATTCTCTGACATAAAAGCCAGACAACAGCTCTACAAGAAAAGAAGACTTGTGACAATATCCCTGGTGAATACAGGTGCAAAAATCCTCCACGGAACACTGGCAAGACAAACCTAACAGAACACGAAAATGATCATCTCCATGGCCAAGTGGGGTCATCTTTGAGATGCCAAGACAGTTCGACGTCTGCAAACCGATGAATGTGGCACATCACATCAACAGGATGAAAGATAAAATCACATCATCGTCTCAAGAGACGGAAAAAGCATTTGACAAAATTCAATATCCCTTCATGGTAAAGTCTCTCAATAAATTAGGTGTAGAAGGGCATAAGTCTACATAATAAAGACTGTATGTGACAAGACCACAGCTGGCATCACGCTTAACTGTAAAAAGGTAAAAGGCTTCCTTCTGGGAGCAGGGACAAGGCATTTCTTTCAACAGAGCACTGGAAGTTTATGAAAAAGAAACAAAAGGCCTCCAAGACAGAAAGGAAGAAGTAAAATGGTTTTTGTTTGCAAATGGCATGACCTTATAGAAGGAAAACTTTAAACATTCTACCAAGAAACTGTTAAAACAAGCCAGGCATGGTGGCAAACACCTGTAATCCCAGCACTCAGGAGGCTGAGGGAGGAGGATTGCCATGAGTTTGAGGCCAGCCTGGGCTACACCATGAGTCCAGGCCAGCTTGAACTGAATAGTGAGACCCTGTCTCAAAAAAACAAAAATGAAAACAAAACCTGTTTTCAAAAGAAAATCGAACCTGTTAGAACAAAATTGTATTACTCAAAGTTGCAGGATACAAATTGAATATACACAAATCAGTTGCATACCCATACTCTAATAACAAACTGTCTGAAAGAGAAAAGTCTCATTTACAATAGCATCAAGAAGAAAATACTCAGGAGTAAATTTAACAAAGGCGGCAAAAAACCTGTGCATTAAGAATTGCATAACACTGATAAAAAGAACTTTAAAAGACATAAAAGGGACAATATCCTCTGCTCATGATTAGAAGAATGAATGTGATTTCCATACAGCCCAAGGCAATTCTCAGATTCAGTGCAATCCCTATGTAAATCCTACTGGAATTTTTTATAGGGTTAAAAAAAGCAACCCTAGAATACCTATGAAATCCAAAGGGCCACAGCCAATGCAATCTCTAGCAGTAAGAAAACTGGGGACGTCATATTGCCTTCCTTTAAAATATGTAACAAAGCTATAGCAATCAAGACGGTATATCACTAACATAAAACAGGCATTCAGATCAATACAAAGAACGCATATCCCCAAATACATCCACACATCTAAGGTAAAGTGGTCTTTAAAACTGGTGCCATGTATACACATGGGGGAGGCGATAGTCTTTTCCATAAAAGGTATCTGAAATTCTGGATATCCACATACAGAAGAATGAAATTTGATCTTTACATTGTATTAAAAAATCAACTCAAAATGGATTAAAGATGTGAAAATAAGACCTGAAACTGTAAAATGACTGGAAGAAAACAGAGGGGAAAATCTACTTCACATCTGTCCTGGCAAGGACTTTTCTTTATGTGACTCCAAAAGCACAGACAACAAAAGCAAAAATTGATAAACTGGATTTTATAGAACTAAAAGTCTCAGGCAGAGGAAACAATGAGGAGAGTGAAGACACAGCCCATGAAATGTGGGAAAAACTTGCAAGCCATACATCTGGTAAGGGGGTTAATGTGCAAAATACACAAGGAATTCAATATATCAGTAGTAAAAATCAAACAAATAATTAATTATGGGCAAAAGACATGAGTAGAGATTTCTCCAAAGAAGATGCACTAATGCCCAACAGGTCTGAGGTCTGCTCCGTGTAGCTAATCCTCGGGAAATGTAAATCAAAAGCACAGTGAGAGATCAGCTCATGTTCCTTAGAATGATGGTGATTAAAAAGACAAAAGAGGAGAACTGCCGGGCAGAACGTGGAGGAAGGAGCATTTGTAACTGTTGTGGGCATCTATTTGTCATTGAGGAAAACAGTGTGGAGTCGCTTCAAAAAATGAAAAATAGAATCAGTGTGTGATTCACAGTCTCATTTCCTAGTGCAGATCTAGAGGACATGAAGTCGGTATTTCAAAGAGACATCTACACTCCCGCGTCGTTTGCAACATTAATTACAACAGCCCAGACGCGGAAGCAAAAGTGGAAGGATGAACGCAGAAAATGAGCATGTGCACATGGTGGAGTACTACGCAGCCTTGCAAATGAGGGGTCTTCTTACTGTGAATAAGGACACACCTGGAAGACAGTGAGCCCAACACAGAGACAGACACTGGCTGACCTCACGTGTATGTGGAATTCAGGACAGTCGAACTCTCAGAAGCAGAGCAGAGCTGCACTCTCCAGGGTGGAGGCGAGAGGAGGGGGGAATGTGTCGGTCAGAGAACCCAAGCCTCAGTTGTGCGGGTGACCCATCCTGGAGACCTAGCGTGCAGCTCAGGCACCATGGCTGTGAACAGCGCCTTGCACGCGTGAAGCGTGGTATGAGAAGAGATCTTCACGTTCTCATGGATAGAAAAAGTACCTGACGTGTCGGAGATATTTGAAAATGTACATCTCAACAGTGCCTATTAATGCTGCACAATACTGCGTTTCAGGGTGGTGTTTCCATACACGCAGGTGTTCTCATACACGCACCTCACACACCCCCATGCCCTCCTCCATGCTGCCCTCCCCTCCCCCTTCCTCTTAAATGTGCGGTGTCTAGCCCCGTCGGGCTGGGGAGGCTCTGCTTGGAATCTGGTCTCCCATGACACCTGGAAGAAGTGTCTGGAAAGAGGTTTTGGATTTCCCAGCAGCACTAGCAGCCGGGCCTGCTTGGTGAGGTCTTACACTGTCACCTGCCAGTGCCCGGCACGGCAGCGCTGGGACAGGTGCTTCCGTCTCTGTGGGACAGGGCACTCGTGTCCCACCTCAGACCACACGGTGCAGGCACCGCCAGGGCCCAGTGATGGGCTGACACAGCAGCAGGCGCTGCGGGGCCCTGCCTGCTTAGGGTCTGTGCTGCGAGGAGCAATGACCAGGAGACCCTGTGCTGTCCACTGCCTGACTACGGGCAGCTGGCATCGGTGACAGGGCTCTGAGAGCTCCCCGGACTCCGTGGTCTCTTCACATCCCATTGACTTCCTATCCAGCCCTCACCAGTCAGCAAAGGCCTTGCCCAGAGAGAACGACATGGCTTTCTTTCCCGCATCCTTTCGACCCTTGAGTAGGAGAAGAAGGCTGGGGCGGGACAGCCGCTCCCCATCAGTCTGGGCCCGCTTGTCCCTCTCAGGGACTGACCCCAGCAGTCCCTTGGCTGGCTGCCACCTGTCTCCGGCCGAGCGTGCGGGGCCCAGCCCGGAAGCAGAGGTGTCCTCATCCTGCTGCCACACAGGGAAGGGCAGGAAAAGGTGGAGAACAAAGAGGGACCCTACAGAGAAAAAATGAGGCCACTGCAGGAAGGGGCGGGCACAGCGGGCTCGCTGCCTTCGATAAGGACTCCTGATTTCACAGGCCTGACAGATAATCAAGGCCTCATTATGCTGGGTGTCAGGATGACGGTAATATTTTCAGAGGGCAACTGCTTAAAAAACAATTTCTGTCACATGGCCTGCCCAAGCGTCAGGCATGCTTGCTTCGTGCCTCTCTGCTGATTTGGAGATAAATTATGTTGATTGCTCCTGATATGAGGGGAATCCATCATCATCCCCCGTTGAATGCACCGGCCACCCTGTAATTGTCCTGGGCTCTTCTCGGGGGAGCCACTCTCTTCCTCTGGGTGTTAATGAGATGCGGCACCCCCTCCTGCACCTGTGTTGGGCCCCATGGGGGGTGCAGGAACCCCCTGGACCCCAGGACCAAATCCTCAGCTGCTGAAATATTTTCCTGCATGTTGTACACCTGGAGATTGTCCTCTTCCCCGAAGTTCTGAACCTGTGGATTATGGACTGTCTCTGTTTAACTGGCCTAGCGCAGGGAAGGCAGCACTGAGTTTCCCTTAGCACATTTATCTTCCAAAAACTTACTATTGTCAACAGTGGTGAGATGAAGATTCTAAATTAGTCCCTACACCCCAGCCTCCCTGCTTCCTCCTTCAGGACTGACGTGTGGATTACAAACGTGCCACTCACCTTTTCAGCCATCCAAGAGTCCTTGTGTGTCCGAATCTCGGGTTGGTGGCAGTGAATACCTTCATTTATATTTTTGAGACCTTGAATTAGGGTGGAAGTTGAGGTCTTAAGTTGCTGAATATGTTTGTCTTGTTTGGAGACAAAAGTGAAATAAAAATAATAGACGTGAGTGCATGCTGAAAATGGAAAGTTCTACATGGAGGTGTATCAGGATTCTCCAGAAGAATAGACGCAGAGCTGAGTGCGTGCCTGCACAGGGGAGCTCTCTGGGGAGAAGGCGCACAGCTCTCATCAGGCCGGCAAGCGGCCCGTGACCACCGAATTGCTAACGCGGGGCCCGAGCAGTGATAAATAAGAACAAATTGCTGAGAGTCGTGGGAGTGTGGCACCGCTGCTGGGCTGTTGGTTGGAAACTCCTTCAGTCTGGTGCAGATTCAAGTGTGTTCTGATGATTTTTTTCTGAGTTTCCTGATGAGCTGGAGGTAAATTCAGGATCCGTGTCCAGTCCCGCCTCTCTGTCCCAGGTGTCTTCCTGCAAGTCTTTTCCCATCCTGTGGAGACTGCATCTCAGCACCCTGCAGCACCCTGCTCTACTGGGTCCTACATCCTGGTGCTGCCAGGCAGGCAGTGTGTGGCCATGGCTGGGTCTCTGCCTTCTCCTTTCCTTCTTGCTTCTGCAGCCTTGCTTGGGAGGACTGCACCACCTCATCCCTTCTCCTGTGCTGTCAGGGCCAGCTGTGAATAACAAGCTCTGTTCCTACAGGAGCTGTGAGGTGCTTGGCCCCAGGCACGCAGCACAGTTTGGTACCCTAGGGAGGTGGAAGGGAGAAGCACTCCTGCCTCTGCGTGGACTCCCAAGCCCAGCAGGGCTGTTCTGACCACCTTGGGGGAGGTGCTGGGGGACGGTGGGCCCAGCAGGGTGTGTCTTGAGCAGAAGGGGCCGTGGGGCTAAGTGGCAGACACCTGGTAAGTCTCAGAGAGCTTGTAGAGCAGTCAGACTTCGCAGCCGGGGGGAGCTGTGAGCTATAGGGCCACCCTCACTCATGGCCACGTGCTTGCACCTTCCTCCAGGGCCGGTGTTCTCCAGCCCCGGGCCCCTGCCACACAGAGGCTCAGAGCACTGTGTGGGAGTAGAAAGCAAACCAAAGGTGCTGAGCTTGAGCTCTGTGGACCCAGAGAGAGAGGGGAGCCTGGCTCAGGTAACCCTGGTCCACAGCCTCTCTGGCTAATGTCCTAGGCCTTGTGGGCTTTCACCACTCTGGGACTTGCTCTTTTATTGGTTAGAGTGGCTCTAGGTTGAGGGTTAGCATTTGCTTTTAAAATTTGTAGAAAATCCTTGTTCTGGAATCAGCAGTAATAGTAAGGACTCCCTTTAAAATATGCTTAGTTGGGAACCATCTGGCTAGCTAGGCGTACGCATCGCTGTGGGAATTTTCTTTCATAAATGTCCTAGCTTTGTCTGCTATGAGGGACAGGCCAGAGAGGCAATAATCACAAGGGCCCCTAAGACCCTTGTGATGGGGTCACACAGTCAAGAGATGCCTTCAAAATGACCACAGGACGTGCCATCAGGGCACCAGACCAGTCCGCATGGCCAGTGAAGACAACTTGTTACTTTGGATATCCAGGTGGGAATAACTAGCACATGCTCCATAATTTCTAGCAGCATTACTGGGTGACCAAAGTGATACACAACTCCGCGCATTTTGATAAATTAGCACGCATCTGTGAAACGGTCACACAAGCAGGAGAACCACACAGCCTGTGCTCTGGGTGCATCCCAGCTGCCCTGGGCGCTCCTTCCACCCTCTACCTGGTGAAGATGCTGGTCTGTGTTCTCTCGCTAGAGATTCACTGATGGTCTCCGGAAACATGTAAATGGAAATGCAAAGGGTGTTTCCCTCTTTCCAGCTTCTCTCCATGCATGATTATCCTGAGACCTTGTTGTTCTGTATCTTGCTGGTTTGTTCTGTCGCTGCAGAATAGGGTTGTGTTGTATCTACACATCGTATTTTACCGACTCAGTCACCGGTTCCGGTAAATGTGGGTGCTTATGCTTTGTGACTACTGCAATGAGACACCACCGACTGTTCCCGAGGAGAGCTCTGTCCAGCACACGGCTGCGGTTCTCCTGGGAAATCCATCAGAATGAAGTGGCTGAGCCACAAAGTAGGGACATGTTTAATGTTTTATAAGGTATTCTCCAAAAGCACTTGCAGCATTTTATACTCCAAACAAAAGGAATGAGAGTTCTTGGGGTGCCCAGGCTTGATACCACGTTGTGGAGTCAACCTTCCATCTCCATTTGAGCAATTCCTGCAGATGCCAGACCTCCTGCAGTCTAAGTGTGTGTCTCCATGGTGACTGACGACACTGTCAAGTGTCCTTCCAGGTGCCTGTCTGCCAGCTGAGTCTCCTCTTTGGTCAAGCGCCCATCATCCTTCTGTCCATTTCTGTTGGACTCTCTTATTGTTGCGTTGTAAAAGTGAAGGCTATCATTTCTTTATCAGAAGTTATTTCCTATGTTTTTTCTAGTCTGTGGCTTGTATTTCATTCTCTTAACTATCTTCTGAAGAACTGAATGTTACTTTTGGATGAGACCCAATTGATCAGTATATATTTTTATAGATTAGCTTTCTCAAAGAACTTTGGGTTCATTCCGTTTCAGTTGTTTGGCTGTTCTGGGTTCTTTGCATTCCATATGAGTTTTAAAATCAGCTTCTTGCATTCTGCAAAAAAGAAAAAAGAAAGCCTGTGAGGTTTTTGATGGGCTCACGTCCAAGCTGTAGCTCAGCGTGTACAATGCTGATATTTTAGCAATACCAAGTCTTCTAAAACCTCGTCTCCTTTCATTTGTTTAATTCTTCTATATTTTTCCTCAGCATATTTTATAGTTTTCTCCCACCTGTCCTATTTATCCCTTTGCATTTCATCTCATATTTTGGTTTTTGTAACTGCTCTTGCTTTCTTGGTGAATTACTTTCTAATTGTTCATTGGAAGGTTAGAGAAAGTCCACTGCTTTGCGTGCTCTTTGATTAGTTTGTTCGCACTCATAACACATACCACACATACCAGGTTACTTAAGATCAGGAATGGAGTCTTTCATCTCCTGGTTCTGGAGAAACCCAGAAGCTGTGACAGGGCTGGTTTCTCCCAGTCCCGACGGTGCCCCCCTCAATATCTTCCTTTCCTAGATGCCTCTGCCAGCATCAAACTGCATCTTGATTTTAGATCCCCAGTCAAGGTAGAGTCAGGCTCACTCTAGAGGCTTTGTTTTAACTCAGTCATCTGTTGAAAGCCCTTATTTCCACAGGCAGTGTATTCTGAGGTACTGGGTGCTGGGATAACAGTGTAGAAATCTTGAGACGACACACTCACCCCCTGACAATGTAGATCTCATATTCTGCAACTGTGCTGACTCACTTCTAGCAGGGTTCTCATAGGCTCTAGAGGGGCTTCCAGATAGGTGAGTGTATCATCTGGTAATAAGAGCAGTTTAACTCCCAGTTTTCAAGCCTGTAATATAAACTTTTCTTTTTCTTGCTTGCTGCACTGGCTAGAACATCAGGACATTGTTAATAGACAGGGGCGGCAGACAGCCTCACACTGGTGGTGAACTGGGGGCACATATTAGGCTGTTGTCTCTAATAAGTCTGATGTTAGCTTCAGGTTCCTCAGACATGTCTTCAGTCAGGTTGAGGAGGCGCTTCCTTTTACCTAGTTCTGGAGGAACCCAGAAGTTGTGACAGAGCTGGTTTCTCCCCATCTTGAGGGTGCCCCCCCACACCTTCCTTTCCTCAATGTACCTGCCAGCACCCAAACTGCATCTTTGGGTCTGTATTTTAAAAATCATGACGAATGTTAGGTTTTGTTAAACACTTTTCCTGTGAGATAGCCGTATAGTATGGCATCCAGTCTCTTAATAAGAGGGATTCCATGAACTGATTTTTAACGCCAAGAAAACTCTGTATTTGTGGGATAAACTACTTTTATTCCTTATGTATTTGTCTTTTTATAATATTGGATTCAATTTGCTAAAGTTTTGCTAAAAACATCCATAACTACCAGAGAGGGGTTATTAACTGTAACTGTTAGGTCTTTGATTACGGCTTGGGAGTAACAGTGAATCCACCGAATGGATTAAGAAGCACACCCTCGTCTTGGATTCTCTGGAAGATTGAATGGAGTTGTTACTGGTTTTCCTTAGTTATTTGAAGAATTTACAAGTGAAGCTGTCTGAGCCTGGAAGGTTTCAAGAGCAGATTGCGTTGCTTTGATCAATTTCAAGGCATTCAAATGATCTATTTCTTCTTTAGTAAAATCTGAAACTATCTTTCAAGAAATGTATCCGTTTCAGCTAAATTGTCAAATGCATTCTGGCAAATTATGGTTCTCACTTGTCTTCCTTTTGTATTTGTAGGCTCTCCAGTGAGGTCTACTTGTCATGCTGATACTGGTGCTTCCCATCTTCTCCTTGCCCTTTTAAAAAAATCAATCTTTTACTGACTTACTGACTTTAGTGATTTTTACCAAGGAACCGGTTTTGGTTGTATTGCTTTCTACACTGCCTTTCTATTTCCTACTGCTATTGTTTTCCACTTTAATTTTTATCATTTACTTCTTGCTTCTCACTTTTGTTTCTATTGTCCCTTTTTTTACTCTCTTAAATAGAAACTGAGATTATTGACTTGTGATCTACTTTTTTTGAGTATAGATATTTTGTACCATGAATTTCCTTATGAGTACTGGTTTATGGCATCTCACAAATTTTTAGCATGTTGAATTTTTATTTTCATTCAGTTCAAAAATATTTTCCTTTTGATTTTATCCCCGGATATGATTGTTTGTTTTTAGAGGTATATTATTTAGTTTCTAAATATTTTTGGAGTTTTCTAGATATCCTTCTGTTACTCTCTTCTAATTGAACTTTGCTAGGGTCAGAGAATGTGCTCCATATGACTCAAATCTTTTTTCAGTTATTTAGACTTATTTTATGGCAACACATCTGGTTGGCTTTGGTAAATATTCCAGGTCCTCTTAAAAAGAACGTTTATGCTTCTAAATATTAAGTGCAAGGTCAGTTGTCACAGCGGCTGATTGCGTTGTTATGTTTTGTGTCTGTACTGACCTTCTGTCTACCTTCTCTGAGCTGCTGAAAGAGAGGTATCACAATTTCAAACTAGCGATGTAGGTATTTCTGTAACTTCTTGTAGTTCTGTCAGGTGTTGCTTGTATGTTTTGAGGTTCTGTTCACAGTTCTGTGTTAGGATCACTGTGTCCTCTTCATGAAAGTTTCACTTATCATTGTGAAATGACCATGTGCTTCCTGATATGACAGACTTTTCCCTCAAAAGCCCTCCTGATTCTTGCCTACCACCCGTGATGGCCTTGTGTGACATTGTCCCTTGACTGCAAGCAGGGCCTGTGACTTGGTTTCGGCTGATCACATACGGCAAAGGTGATGAGATGTGTGTAGTTACGTGTAAATAATTACACAACTGTGTTCCAAAAGATTAAAGTGCTACTCTTGCTTGAGTCTCCTCCTACCTCCCTTTCTGCGATGAACATTAGTGTGTAAATGTCTGCTTGAGTCCCTGCCTTGACTTTCTGTGGTATAACCGGAAGCAGATTTGCAGGGTCCTAGGGTAATTCTGAGGTTAGTTTTGCAAGGGACTGCTACGTTGTCCACAGTGGCAGCACCACTTTACATTCTCACCCACAATTCCACTCTCTCTGCACCCTTGCCTGCAGTTGTCATCATCAATGGTGGCCATCCTAACGCTTGTGAAGTGGATCTCATGTGGTTTTGATTTGCATTTTCTTAATGACTAGTGATGTGCTTATTGGCCTTTTGTGTATCTTTCAGAGAAATATCTATTCAAGTCCTTTGCTCATTTGAAAACTTGGTTATTTGCTTTATAGTTTTATTGAATTGTAAGAGTTTTGTTTGTTCTGAATATTAACCTCTTACGAGATATATGATTCACAAATACTTTCTCTGATTTGGTGGAGAGTAGTACTTTGATATGCAAAAGTATTGCATTTTGATAAATTTCACTTATCAATTTGTTTATTTTCTGCCCTTTTGGTGTCATAGCTAAGAAGCTACCAACAAATCCAATGTCATGTTTACTTCTGCTTTCTTTTGTAGTTTTACCTTTTACATTCAAGCATATGATTCATTTTCAGAAAATTTGTGCATGTTTATGAGGCAAGGCTTTCATCTGTGTGCATGAGGGGACCTAGCTTCTTCAGCACCATTTGTTGAAGACTGTCCTTTCTTCTTTGCGTCGTCTGGCACCCGTGTCAAAAATCAATTCCCCTCACAGGTGAGGGTTTGTTTCCAGCCTCTACTCCACCCCATGGTGGACACTTTATATTTAATGCTATTATTATCATGGGGGAATTGAAGCTTTTTGTTTGTTTTATTTTGACTCATGTTACTGCTCATGTTTGCTTTCTTTTTCTACCTTCTTGGGATTAATTTGTTGTACTTTATTTCCTTTGCTATTTTTTGGCTGTCCTTTGTTGTATTGTTTGATTGGTGCTTCGCAGTCTGATTTCCCGTTGTGATGTGGGACATAAAGTATGAATTGGAGCTTTCAGCAGAGCACCTTTATTTCCCTGATGTTAGACTTTGTGCCCCTACCACCATTCATTTCCCTTCTATGCATGTTGTGACTTCTGTAATACAGTTGTCTTTTAATGGGATTCAAATAATAAGAAGAACATTTTTTTAATGTTTACCCATGTGGTGATTGTCTCTGGTGCTAGTCGTTCTTTTGTATAGTTTGGCTTTTATCCTGTTTCTTTTTCTGCGTTCTCAAAGAGCACCTGTTAGTATTCTTTGTAGAGTAAGTCTTTGGTGATGCGTTGGGGTGGCTTTAGTATGTCTGAGGAACTGGCCTGTATTCCACACTGTCACAGTCGTACCCATGACCTTGTGAGGCTGCCTCCTCCCTAGTGTGCCACTGTCCCCTTCCTCCCTCCATGTCCTCCTCTCACGGGCTTTGATCACTGCATTGGGACCACCCCAAATTCAGGATAATGTCCCTCACTTATGTTCCTCTCATTAGCAATCTTAGCTCCCTCTGTTTCTTTTGCCTCCCTTTTCTACGTGACCTAACACATACAGGTTCCAGAACCCAGATCTGAGTGTTCTGAGACAAACATATCTTTGAAGAGGGGAGCTTTTGCTGTCTCTGACAATGGTGACCCATTGCCATGAGGTCAGGTAAAGTAAATACCAAGAACTTCAAGAATCAAGGAGTGGAAAGGCAATGGAGCAAGAGGTCACAAAGAAATGGACTGAAGAAACAATGGAAGAAAAAGTGGGAAAATCAGTTCTAGAAGGACTCTTTTGGGAAGTGTATTGGTGGTCAGAGACAAGAGTTCCCCCGTAATACATCGCTTATGTTGGAGGCAGTGCACTGGAAATGAAAGTAATTCAGATTCCCGGGTCAAGATGGGATCTGCTTTGATTAGATGTCTGAAATTGGACAACTCCTTAACCCTCTCGGACTTCGGTATGGAAATGTCAGCCTCATCTCCAGATTGGCCTGCAGGGGCCCACGAGTCAGGACCCTGGAAGCATTTTGTGGAGTCTAATGTTCCAAACGGGCATAAAATATTATTTCTGCTGCTCCTGCCTGGCTTCCTGTCGTCCTGCACAGGCACCTTGGGGCTTCTGATACTTTGGCTCACACTCAGTAAAAGCAAGAGTTGACTGACAGCTGGTATCTTCTCAGCACTTTATCAAAGTGCTTCCAATACTCTTCCCTGAGGGAGCATCTGCGGTACAAAGATGTAAGTGCTTTTTCCTTTCCTAGTAGTTAGGAGTCTTGCCCTACACGTCGTTCTTAGGAAGTGCTATAGTCGCCATTATCAAAGAGTTCATCTCTCAGCTTCTTCGAGTCATCACTGAGTCTGTCGCAGAAGTCACCCAGCCTGGAGTCCGGCCGCTCCAAGGTCTCTTTACTCAGCTGCTGCAAAGTCCCATGGTTGTTTGATAGCTTCTTCTCCTCCTGCAGAGTCACCAGTTGTAACTCTCCTTTCCTCACGTCTGAGTATCCGTGGGTTGACGTGAGGGGGAAATCTATGTCCATTATTTACATTGATGATGACTGGAGGCCTTCTGCTGGAACGTGGCCCCCTCCAGCCACGAGAGGACAGAAAGCCCAATTTCCTGACCCCCACCTCAGTGTTATCTGGGACACTGGGTGCCATGCTGTGCAGTTCACTACTCAGAAGTTTCTCTCCAAATGGGATAATGACTGACATGGGCCTGATGGTGTTTTTAAAATACAGCAGTGTTTTCGCTGCCTACGGTAAACCATTAGATGTTTAGATGGAAATGCACTGTTGGGAGCCAGGCCTAAAATAAGTCCACAAAGCACTCACCAAACTGGTGATTTCTGCAAACATTTTTTCTGGGACTAAGAATGCTAACTGGCTATAGGACTGAGGACAATAGAAAAGGGTAGACAAAAGAATTACTGTTAGCAAACTACCACTTAAAATCACTTTCACAGGACATTTCCCATTTTTTTATGGTAGTAGTAGAAAGACCAGAGTTTTAGCCTTTTCTTGGGAGTAATTTCTGAGTGTACTTGTGAAACTGAAAAGGTGACCTCTGAGTGACAGACACGCAGCTGAATTAATCAGAACTCTGTGTGCATTCTTTGCTCATTTTTGAGCAGAATCACAGGATGTTATTAAACTCATTGTAATGGGATGGATACCCGATAAGGGAAAAATCATTTAGAAGGAGATATAAATAGGGCCAGGAAGAGCAGTATGTCAGGAAGGTTGGGACACACCAAAGCGTTTAGCCACATTTCCTTTGCCCTTTCAATCAGACCTTGACCAACATGAGATAAATAAAAGCTAAGTCACCCCCTCTTATCTTCTAAGCATCCAGTACTAAGTCCCTGACTTTCTGGGCTTCTGCTCTCATCTTAAACCTTCCAAGGGCAGGGACTGTGGCACAGCTTCAGCAGGGAGTTTGATATATGGAGTGGCTCCTCCTGCAGTCGTTTCTTTGGCTTTAGGGAACAGAGAACACAAGAGGGGGAAAGGGAGACAGAAAAGGATCCAAATGAGGGGATATAATTGTCCCTCTCATTTTAAGAATTCCACCTAATTTCTACTTCCCAGGAGCATAGAATAAGTAGTTTTCGTCTTTATTTAAGAAAAGAATTAATCTGATCTTCCTAATTGGAACACTTTGTGCCTGCTGATTTCCAGTTGAGGTTGGGATCATGAGTAAAAGTTTAGAATTACAATTTGAGGGAATCGTATCACGAGATAATTAAGTGATCTGCAAAGGAAAAGAAGCAAGTCTGGATCAGATGGAGGAACAGTGGGAGCAGCTGGGCCCTTCACCACAGTGGCGCTGAGGTGTAACTTAGGGCGTGTGATGGTTGATTAGGGATGTGGCACCTTAGGGGGGCGATCGGTGGCAGGTGTAAGTGGTCAGGCCTGAGAGGGTCAGGAGTGACTAACAGTAGAATATGTGTCTCCCTGGGCCCTAATTCTTCTGTACCTTGCTCTAAGTGGGTCACTTCAAGCCCTGGACCACATGGTGTGAGTAATCGTGCCCTCCAGAGGAAAGGAAACAGCACGAGGTAGTCCTGGACACTGATGGTAGATGCGTACTGGGCCGGAAAATGATCTGACAGTGGTCTGACATGGCCTCTCCAAGGCCTGTGCAGTGAAGACAGGTGCAAAGACTGGGCAGGGGCACATCCGAGGTGGATCTAGGAGGAGCAAGGAGTGATAGAACCAGGTGACCTTAGGTACCCTCCTCTGACACTCTGTCAAGGAACCTGAGAAGCCCATGGATCTCTGCCACTGTTAGATGGAGACACTGTTCCAGAGGAGACTGGGCCCACAGGGAGCAACATAGGCATAAAAGAAACTCGAGCACCATGGAAACACAGCAGTCAGAGTGATTCACAGCAGAGGCAGCAGGAAGAACAAGAGAAGTCATTGGGCATGTGTGGAGAGGTCATCGAGGCACCGAGACACAAAAGAGAAGAAAACACCATCCGTCAGCTTTTCTTTGCTGTGACAAAATACCTGGGAGAGAGGACTTAAAAGGAGGAGAAGCCTATTTTGGCTCGTGGTTTCAGGACTTTTGGTCCATGGCTCATTGACTCTGTTTTTTTCTGGGTCTGTGGGAGGCAAAGCATCATAGTGGGAGGGGCAGTGGAGCACAGCTGCTCCCTGTGTGGCAGCTGAGAGTAGAGAGATGGAGGAGGGGTCTGGGGCAAAGGATACTCTGCAAGGACATGCTCACTGACAAAGCTCCACCACCTCCCAGGTACCTCCTTAGGCTCTGAATCTGTCCATGGATTAACCCGTTGACAAGATCACAGCCTTTGACTCCAGTCACCTCCGGAAACCCCACTCTGAGCACCACTGAATTTGGGATCCAACCTTCAACATCACTCTTGGAGGATATTTCAGGTGCATAACAAGCTACGAGTAAAAATCCTGTGGATTATTCTGTAGCCAAAATGGAATAACAGGGATGAGATGTATCCTCCGTCCTGAAACCACAGTGGGAAAAGAGAACAAGGATAAAGAAAGATAAATAAAAACCAAAGTTTTATTGGACATCACGCAATGAAGAGCAGCGATTCTTGAGAGATAGGAAGTAGATTGTGGTCCCTGGGATCATCTGATCTGTCTTTCTGGAAAGAGCACCCCAGGAGTGGTATGAGCAGGTGGGAACTGAGGCAGTGTCCAGAGGACTGCCTGGGTTATGAAGAAGCTAGGGATAGGGTGACTGGAGTGGCCAGAGTTCACCAGACAGAGAGCCAGAGGAGAAAGCTGAACAGAGAAGACTCCAGAGACTCACAGACTCTTCAGTGGCATATTGGTCAAGGCTGCATGCTAAGAGAGCCCTTGAATCTAGAGAAAGGACCACAGGAAAGGCCTGGAGAAGTCAGTACCCCATGCTCACACAGGTCCCAGGACAATACTGTTCTTGTCAGCCAGACTGGAGAAGTCAGTCATCCCAAGGAAACTGGGCAGAGTGTCCAGAAGGACCTCCCCTCAGCAAAGAGAGTCAGCCCACATTAGGATCTACTCCAGAACCATCCCCAAATTGTACACCAAGAGCCAAATGACTCAAGTAATTTACATGTAACATAACTTCATCTCAGAATAAAGTTTAAGATTTACAGAAATACAAAAATATGTAGCACCCAACAAGGTAAAATTCAACATTTGGCATTCAATCAGAATTACCAGAAATGGGAGGGAAAGATGACCAGACACAAAATGAGGAGAAAAATTATCAGATCTAATCCAGAGCAGACAAAGCATTTGCAGCGCAGGGGATATTTAAGCAATAATTACAACTATATCACACATATTCTAAACGTGAAGGAGACGTAGATAGAAAAATACTTAAGCAAGGCTCCTAGAGATGAAAACTGCAATATCAGAAATGAAGAATACACAGAAGGGCTCAGCAGAGACTAGATGTGGAAGAAGAAAGATCCATGCCCTCAAAGGCACAATAGCACAAACTGCTCAAGAGGAAACCCTGGGAGACAAGACGCTTTCAAAACTTGCAAGAGCAGTAGTGGGCTGGGTATTGGGCTCAAGCAGTTTAACACATAGTTATCTTAACACATCATCCCCAACAGGAGGTAGAAAGCACATTTCAACAAATAAAAGCAAAAATCTCCTAGACTTGAGGAACTAGACCCCCCAATTAAGGAAGCTCAATAAATCCAAGAACAAGCAACACTTAAAAGAATCAGGTGGAGGAATATTGTATCTAAAATTCTCAAAATTGAGGACTGTGTCCTAGAATAAAGCTCAAGAATATATATAGCAAAACAAACATATTGACTACCAAACAAGGTAAATCTGTAATATTTGACACCAAAAAGAGGGTTACCAATCATACAAAGAAGCAGGAAAACCTACAACCTGCAATGAGAAGAGAAGCCAATCAATTGGAATAGACCAATTGCTGACACCAGTGTTAGAAGTAACACACAAAGAAAATTAAAATAGTTACTACAGTTGTATTCCACATGCCTAGAAAGTTAAACAGAAGATATGAAAGAAGACCCACATTACATATCTAGAACAAAAATATAGCATTTGGGATGAAAATTGCTCCAGAAAGGATTATAGCAGATTAAAAACTATGAAAAGAAAGGTTAGGGAACTTGAAGACATGGAAAGAGGAAATGAAGTGCAGAAAATAGAGGACCCTTAAGGAAATGACAGAGCATTTGTGAACTGACAAACAGCTTTAAACACACACCCACACCCCCCACACACACACACACATATACAGAGTCACCAAAAGGGAGGAGGAATGGAAGAGAAAATAGATTTAAAAAAATAACAACAAAAACTTTCTAAGTTTGATTAAAATTACAAGCCTATACATCCAAGAAATGAATTCTAGGCATAAGAAGTAAGAGGAAAATGGTACAGAGTCACATGATAGTCTAACTACTCCAATGCAAAGAGCAATAATAAATTTTGTCAGCAAATTGTACAATAATAAATTGATAGAGAAAGATGACTGGATGATAGACTGAGTAGGAAAATGTAGGGATGTCAGCAGATTTCTTTCAGGGAATCATGCGGTGGAGAAAACAGTGGAATCTCATCTTTAAAATATTATAAGAAAATCTATTAACTTAGAAGTCTGTGTCTTGTGAAAATATCTTTAAAGAACAGTGATGAAAGAAAATCTGTTATGTACACATAAAATAATAGTGTGAGGTGAGTCTGATAACATAAAAAAGAAAGGTGCAGAAGGAGGACAGCTGGAGGGTGGACAGGAGGGATAGGGCGGTGTGCTTCGTGAGCTCCTCATTTAGTAGGTGATATGGTGTGTCACCTGAAACAGGCTGTGGTAAGTTAAACATGTGCCTAAAGCCACCCCAAGACTCTGCCCTAAGACAAATAATTAAACTAATAAACCAAGAAAGAAAATATAAATGATTAATAAGTGTGCATGGAGGGGTTCACAGCAAATCTGAGGGTTTTAATTTACAACATGGACTACGGAAACCCACAAAACCTTCAGTTAGTGATATAATCTCTTTTGAAATTCTACAGGAGTGCATCTTATCAGCAGCATATGACAGGATGTTGAGCCAATCTTCAAGAGCCTCTGAATTTCGGTAGAATTCAAGCCTCATTTTTGACAACTACATCATACTGCTACGTGTTCACTTGGTGAAACCAGAGGCCTTTCACTCAGAAGAGCTAAACCAGGAAGAGGCTGTGCTTCCGGGGGCCCAAGCTCCTGCAGGTCTCCCTCCTGGTGGGATTCCCTGAGGTCCCTCATGGAGCTGCTGGCTGTTGCTCCGGACTTTCCTGGTGCTGTGGTGTCTCAGCCTCCCCACCACGGCAGTGTGATGGAGCCTGTAAACAGGATGGACCTCTATGAGTGTGAGAGCTTTGCAGACAAGACTTCTGCCACACACAGCAAGAGCACTCACACTGCTTTCAGCAAAACCTGCATGAAAACAAGACAGGCTGCCACTGGAGTCCCTTGGAGGGGAGAACTCTTGGTGGGGACTTGGAGTTCTAACATTTCTCTTACTAGGCCAACAGGGTGAAAGAGAAGATAAAACAGGAGCCTTGTCCCTTGAGACTGGGCACCTTCTTTATGGTGACAATACAACAGGATTTATGGACACGTGATAAGCTGACACTGAAGACCATTATGGCATTCAGGAGGGCAACTGAGTTTTGTCCCAGTGCCAAGCACACATGAAGAAAGACACGGATATTTCATTCGTATGTGGAACTTGGGGAAGTTTCTTTTAAATTTAAACCACCCAGAGACATTTTTGTAGACTATCCTCTAATTGCTAAGTATTCTCATAGAGGATTTTGCCAAGAAACCTGTTTCATACGAGGACTATTCTCACAAGGTGCTCCCTGTGGGTTGGGCAATAAAATAGAGGCTTGGTGCTGAGCGTCTGTGAAATGCGGGGACCCATCAAGCCACCATGTCTGAAGATCTTGGGGTTTCTTATGGCTAATCATGTATAATCTGGAAGACATACACCTTTGTATTTTCATATAGAATCCACTTGGAGATGTCAGCTGGGACACGTGATTGGAGCCTATGGCTTTTCCTGTGGGGAAACCATCCCCTGTTGGCTGGGTATGGTAAGAAACACCATGTACCATGACTAACCCCACTCTCTGCAGGTCAGGGCTGGGTACTCGGTGGGCAGTGTTAACATCGCTGCTGGGAAACACTTGTGAGGAGCCTCAGTTCAGTGCCAGTTCACACTGGGCTGGAATACACAGACCTCACACTGGAGGTGGGAAGGCAATGCATTATTTTAACAAAAATTCATCTGTGGTCCTTTAAGGATGATATTCAGATGAATGAAGCATCTTATAAAGGAATCAGAACTTTTTACTAATAAGATTAGAACCAAAAATTTGAGCATGTTATTTTATATACTGGAATTTTCTAGAATTTTGTACATAGATTTCCTTATATTATAATCTTATTAGTTCAAAATAATGAAGCAATGCAGAGACAGTTCTAGTTATTAAACTGTGTAGTCACTTAAGGGTTTAGTCTGTATCATACATGGGTTACAAATTTAAATGTGTGTGTGTGTGTGTGTGTGTGTGTATGTAAAAGCTTCACTTGAAATTATACTGAACAAAATCATCTGGTTTGGTCATTCAGAAGATACTTCAAGACTTTCCAACATTTCAGAGTTATCAGTTATTATTTAATATTACTTTAGACTTCCTGGGTGTTTAAACGTTAGGGTGGTTTCAATCCTATAGAAATAGAGTGGTGAATCACTTTTCGTATTTTAACCTGTTCCAGTTACTTTGCTGATCAGTTTATTGTTGATATTCAATTAATATAAAGCCATGGGTCATTACTATCAGTAGTCTCTTGAACTTTGTTGGATATTTTACTGTAAAGAGCAATGTAAAGAGAGTTAAAGCGAGAAAATCTGAGTTATTTTCTTGCTTTTAGACACACAGTCCCTGGTGTTGTTAGATGTCACTTTACCCGTCTTTTTCCCACCCTGATCTTGGGAATGACGGAGGCTGCCTGGCTGTGTGCTGCTGACTTTTGGAAAGGCCTGGGGCACAGGAGAAGGGAGAGGACCTGAGCAGAGCATGCTGCCCAAACAGCTTCACACCCCAGAGAGCCGTGGCCTCCAACAGCACACTGTACATCTGCCCATGCAGTTCCTCATTAGCAACCGTTTTGTGAATAAGAAAGAGAAAAGGGGGAAATCACTAATTTAAAAATTCCATCTGAAGGAAAGCAAAGCAGGAAGAAAAAATTAACATAAGACAGGTAATCCAAATAAGAAGTCCTGAAGATGGTATATTTACACTAACATGCCACTCACTGCATTAAAGATCAATGGACTCAACGCTTCAAATAAAAGGTGATCACACAATAAAATAGCGGCCACCTCGATGCTGCTTAGAAGTGACACACTGAGAAATGCAGAGAAGAAAAGTTGAAAGTAAGCACATGGGAAAGATGCATTTTGCAAACACCTCACAGTTCCCAGCCTGCACACTGAGGGGCCCCACGGTGGGGAGGCCACGCAGGACATCTGTCCCTGCACAGTCTCTCGGCTCCAGGCAGCTTCCCTGCGAAACCTCTACATTCATTTGGGTGATACTGTGTCTTTGTGAAGTTGATTTTTCAGCAGGTACTGTGATACTAGAGCAAATACTGTGCAAAATGCTTTTTAACTAGAAGTGAGGGGATTGGTCTCTCATCTGATTCCAAATTCTGAGATGTTGTGCAGGGACCAACAGACGCCATGGCCTTGGGACGGACATGAGTATTTATCACTCATTTGGAGCTAGCTGTTTAATAAACAGATCTGCTGGGTTTTAGTTCTTCTTTTATGGATGCTGCATAGTAATAAATTGTTGACTGCACCTGGGAGATGTTCTAACATAGTTCTAACATAGCCTCAAACTGTGATAGCTACAAATTGATAGGGTGGTTCTAGGGTGTCTAAATAAGAAATCCCAAGCTTGCTGGGGGATGTCTCCCTCATCTCAGGACGTAGCTTACTAAGCTGTTCAAATACTTGAGCAGGAAGATAATGCTGTGATCTGAATGTTTGTGCCCCCTGCAGAATTAGAGTTGAGACTTAATCTCCATGCAACCGTCCTGGGAGGTGTGGCCTTTAGGAGGCAACAGTCTTGAGCCCCTGCCCTCATACAGAGCGCGAAGGGCTTGAGGAGTCTGAGTCTCTCTGTCCATTTTGTCACCTCTACCACGTGAGGACACAGTGTCGCCCCCTCCCGAGGATGCACCAATTGGGACCCATTTTGGAAGCAGAGAGCCCTCACCAGGCATAGAACCCACTGGTGTCTCCATTTTGGGCTTCCAGTCCCCAGAACTGTGGGAAATAAGTTTCTGCTCTTTAGAAATTACCTAGCCTCAGAAATTTTGTCACAACAGCACAACTGGACCAAGGTAGTCAGCAGGGATTAAGACATTCCAACAGTGTGCATGACATAGATACCCTGTGCATGCAATAACTACAGCATACACATTTCCAAGCACATGCAAAACATTGGTAAAAGTTGCCCACATTCTGGCCAGAAAGTAAGTACATTTCAACAGATCTCAATGAATGAAAGCCACACAGAAAGGAGGCTGAGGTAGGAGCATCCCAAGTTCAAGCCCAGCCTGGGCAACTTAGTGACTGGAAGACCTGTTTCAAAATAAAAAAATCAAAAGGACTGGAAATGTAGCTCCATACAAAAATACTAGATTCAACCCCCAGAACCACAGAGACTGCACTGTGTAGGGTGAATATTTTGACCCTAATTCATTCAATAAACTTAAAACCAGTGATAATACAATAACTAGGGGCACAAAGAGAAAATCATACATCTGAGAACTAAGAAGCAAGCTTCTCTAAATAATTCATTGTTCAAAAGAAAAATCAGGATGAAAGTTTGAAAATATTTTGAAGCAAATGATGAAGAAAGTATGTCTCAGGGTTCCGTCTAGTAAACTGCAAATGTGATAAGAGTGCAACACTTCCGCTCATGGGAACTCAGACTGGCTCCTAGCACAGATACCAAGAAACCCAAGCTGGCTGCCTCTTTACCTGTTGCCTAACAAGGAGGCAGTGGTGAGCCAGACCTAGAGCTGTTCTGAATCTCCTCATGCAGCTCCGGTCCTCCTCGTGGTTGCAAATACAACCTGTTATTTGCCTGAAAATGCTCTGTTGGCTTATAGTAGCCACAGAAAGAACCCAGGAGTCCCTGTACTCACAGAAAGCATTTGCCATCACACTTAGTACTGACACAAAATGTGCCACAGTAAAGACAGCAAATAAGAAAAATTTACCGGCAGACACTGGATTGGATTCACGGGCCTCAGAGTTACAACCAACAGATCTCAAAGACTTCACTTTCCGACCTACAGCCAGGACTTGAAATTGATTCTGGGGTCAGCTCCAAGCTGGGCCTTGTGAGTCCTACACTTTTCTCCTACATCGAGTGAAAATATCTTTCCTGTTATATATCTTCAGGCGTGGGCCCTGACCCCTGGTCTTGTGAGTAGTAACTTATGGAGAGTGGTCATTATTCTTTGGGAGAAAGTGTCTGGTGTCCAAATTGATATTCTTTCTCCTTGCATGCTGTATATCCTAGAGGTGTAGATGACAGGCTTGAATGAAAATAGGTCCACAGTACTTAGGATAAGTAATACTTTAATCAATTTAAGATAATTTCTGGTGGCTGGTGCATAATGGTAATATACTACTTTTTAAATTTCCTTTTAAAGTGGTGCAGACACTAAAAACCCCTACTGTATAAATTGCTTTTCAAAGATGCAATCACCCATTTTATCTCTCCTCCACAGACGTCTGTTAAAATAGCCTGAAATAGAGATTTTTATATTTATCATATTTTTGTTGTGCCAGGAGAACCTTATGAACCACGTGCCCCAGATGGTTAAGGATGACCTGCCTTGTTTTCCCACGGGCCTAGTACTATTGAAGCAGGAGCTGGTGGTGTGGCTGATAATTTCTGAAACTGCCAATATGTCCTTTACGCCCGTGAATTCCCTATCTAAACTTATGCCATTTTTGCCCCATAACTCTATGTTGCAATGGCGGACTTTTCCCCAGGAGAAAAAAGAAAAACATAAGACTTAAAATGTAACTTACATGGTACGAAATTCTACATAATGTGACTCCTAAGATGACCATTTGAATTAATCGTGTCAGGTAGTGTGGGGCAAGGGTAGGTCAGTGTCTAATGGCTCATTTTCTCCAGCACAGAAGCTACCGGAGCCCAACGTCCCACACACACCATTGTCAGGACCCAAGGAGCCTCTAACAGGGGAGACCCTGACTACGGGCTGTCCTGACAAGTAGAGAGGTTCCATCCCACCGTCCCTGAGTGACCGGCTTGAATGTGGTGATGAGAACTTTAAGAAAACAGAAGGCTGATTTGATAGGCCAGCATTGTCTGTCCCAGCCTGGAGATGCGGCGTAGGCATTGGGGATACCTCCCAGATCCCCTGCTCCAGTGTCTATGAGGACACACTGAGCACATCCTGAAGATGGACAGCTGCAGGCTCTGTGTGGGTACCAGCTCCCCCATCTCCTGCTTCTTAGTCCTGCTGAGC
Source organism: Chinchilla lanigera (assembly GCF_000276665.1). Lineage (NCBI taxonomy): Eukaryota > Metazoa > Chordata > Mammalia > Rodentia > Chinchillidae > Chinchilla > Chinchilla lanigera. Next base: position 8,909,123 of record NW_004955491.1, on the reverse strand, counting down.
ACCCTCTGATGCACCGTGCTACGTCCTTCACCCAGAGCCCAGACACCTCAGCTTGAATGTGGTTTTAAATTTTCAGCCACACTAATTTGGGTGAAGGGTATATTCATGCTTTATTGTCCCATCTTTCCATCATTCCTTCTGCAGAGTCCCTGAGTGCAGACCCTCCCTGTGGTAGGAAGAGCCATTCTTGTGAACCCAACAGTTAGCATGGTGAAGACATTAACGACCTCCTGATGGACATGTTATCTTTGAAGAAAGAACAATGAGCCAATCCTACTTCAGACAAATAAAACATAAGCTAGAGGGTAAGCATACAATGTTGATAATTGTTTCTCTTTTTTTTTTTGTTTTTTCTCCGGTACCGGGAACCAAACTCACGACCTTGCACTTGCCAGGCAGGCGCTTTTGCCGCTGAGCTAAATTACCAGCCCCGATAATTGTTTCTCTTACTCTGGATGGTAAAATAGAAATGAGTTTTACCCATGACATCCATAATCCTAAATTTTCTGAAAAATCATCTATCAAGAAATGAAAAGCGTGCACCTATGAGAAACGTAGTCTTTAGGTATGAGAAGAGATGCTAAGATCCTCCCTGTAGCCTACTTTTATGGCAGAAGCTGAAAGCCACTTAAAAGTCTTCTATTAAAAACCAAAACAAATAAATTGTGGCATGTTCAGACTGTAGAAACCACCATGATGGTTAAAGTGACACCTGGAATTACGTCCGTGAGCATGAATAAATGCAAACAGTTTTTCTTACCATGCTGTAAAATTTATCTACAGCATTTGGAGATTTGTAGACGCTGAACTCCTCTTCCCTGCTTCTCCCCAGTAGCTGCTGAGGACCAGCTGCCGGGTGACTCCCTAACTACGGCCATCAGACGTCTCCCGGCCAAGCAGCCCCTCTGTGGAAACCTTCATCATTGACGTCCTTCTCCCCTGGGAGGCAACCGTGCCCAAGACTACCTCAGGGAAAATGAACCCGAAGGTGTAAGACCTAGCCGGTGTCATTTTTGTCTTTGGGTTCACCCCTCTTCTGGTATTGGCAATATGACTAGTGTAGGTATGGCTTATGATTTCTTGAACTTTACAGAGGAAAATGGACCCAAATGTAGTCTTTCAAGACATGGCCTGTGTGAGCAGAAAAAAAGCCCCAAGGACATAGCAAAAGAAATGATGACATCAGGGAGGCCACCAAGGCCAGCAGTGGTGCCGAGGAAAGCCAGCCCGAGATCAGCCAAGAGCAGGAGCTGCCCGAGCAGATTCTCCTCAGGGCAAATGAAGGAGGGAGTTTAAAGAACTTCTGGGAGTCCATACTCAGGGGCACTGGTAGATACACAAAGTGCACTCGAGACACAGACGCCCTTGGAGTGGTGTCCATCTGCTCCTGGCCAGGGAAAAGGAGGCCACGTGGCATGTGATGCTCCGGTAGCAGCAGAGACCTGCGTGACACCCAGGCTGTCCAGTGGGTGTGTGCACATCCATAGCGTGTTTCTTTATTGGTGTCTGTTTGACATGTAAATCTAAAAATGAGGATGATGACTGCCACATACACAATGCATTGGTTCACCCTACCAATAGTAAGGGCTTCCACACTGAGTGTGAACACATATTCTCAAACACAGACTGGAATTTCCCAGGGGTTTGGAATTCCCTGCTCCCTCTCAGTACATCTCAGGCAACTGGTACATGTCACAGGCCCAGGAAGAGTTTTATGTGGATGATGGTTATGTTGCTTCTTTTAGGAAGAGGTAGCTGTCCCTCCTCTCGCTCCGTCCTGTGGACCTGTGCAGACCCCTGCATGGGGTGAAAGAGTCGGCCACACTGGCTGGCTGGGTCAGCCCAGTGATGGCAGTTTTGCCCTGTGATGGCTGGTGATGGCCGGTTGTGCCCACGGGTGCCATGCCCAGATCCCTGCAAACCACACACTGCACAGCCCCACTTTTCCCTCGGGCACCTTCTGATCCCAGGACTCAGCAGTGTACCTGACATTTGTCATCTTGGTTCCCGTGGAGTTCTCCACAGAATGAAGCCCGTTCTGCACCCCTGACTCTGTGACTCCCCGGACTCAGGCTCCCATCAACAGGAGCTCTGTGCCTGCAGCTGGAGCCGTCTGCCCTCAGCCCGGTCCTCTTCTCCAACTGGGTCACAGGGGCATGGCAGCGGTGTGTGTGTACCTTCGTGTGTCTCTAAGGTCCTCTCTCACCCTCCAGTCAGCGATGTCTTTGGTGGGGACGGACACCCAGCGCTTCCCATCTGTGATGTCCAAGACCCAGACCCTTGTAGCCCTTTCTAGCCCCTGACCCTTTCCACTCCTTCCTGGCCACCTCTGACCCCATCATCCCGGTGCACATCCGATCTGGTAATCTCAGTTTCCACTCCTCTCTCTGGAGAACCCCGCTTCTCTCCTACTCCCCCTACCCCCGCCTGCTGGGTGTCAGCACCACCACTTCCCCGTGGGTGAGAAGCTGCACACTGCAGCTTTTCCGAGTGCAGATTCCTTCTCTCCCATTGAGTCATGAGTTTGTAAAAGTGGGACATGATTTCTTTTTAATTTTTTGTTTCCTCAGTAAACACAGGCTGTTCATCTTTTAAGTGTTCAAGAGTATCTGAATAAATGAAAACATTTTATGCCTCTGAAAAATTCCCATCTCAATAATATAAGTAATAATATGAAAACGTCCTGTCAATTCTCCTTTCAAAATTTGTTTTCCTTTATTGCATCAATGCTTGATAATATAAGGTTGGGGTAGGAAATTGAGCCCACATTCCGGGCGTGCTGGGGAAGCAAGCTCAGAAATGAATGGGTTATTTGAGTTATTAAAGACAGATGTGAAGCCAACTGTAGAAAACTAGAACTACTGAAAAATGAAATCAAATCAGTAACTCTTCCTACCGGCTTCCATGTTCCTGAAACAGCCTTTAGCAAAGCAAATTTAGGGCCTCTGGTTGTAGTTATGTGTGTGTGTGTGTGTGTGTGTGTGTGTGTGTTCTTGTGCACTGCTGTTAGGTGACACACTGACCTCAACACAGTGAATTTGTGTACAATCATCATAAAGAAATTGTTGTGACCGACAAAGCTACTAAGAATAAAGACATCATCATTTTCATTAGTCTAAGTTTGTCCTCACAATCTATGTGATAGGTTTTATAATAACTGTGATGAACAAAAGCTGACACTTAAGTCAGGTGTGATGGCTCACACTTGTAACCCTAGTACTCTAGAAGGCTGAGGCAGGAAGATCACAAATTCCAATCCAACCTGGGTATCTTAGTGACTTGGCAAGGTGCTGTCTCAAAGAAAAAAAGTTTACAAAAGGGCTGGGATGGAGCTCATTGTGATGGCGCTGGGTTCAATCCCCAGTAACACACACAAACACACACACACCCTCAAAACAAACAAAATCCCTTAAATTTAGTATTAATGCAGAATAACCTAAAGGCAGGCCATTCTCTTAGTATTTGCTGCTTAAGTCACACTCTGAGGACAGAGATGCAGCCCGTCCTAGTGAATTGCAGACTGTGTGGTGCCAGTGGCCTGCTCGGTGTCTCCAGCCCGCAGCCCACCCTGTCCAGCCTGCCTGGTGGCCTCCCAGGACCTGGCCTCTCTGTGTCTTCTGCAAAGTTCTTAGCTGAGTGCAAATGTGACGTGCAGGACAACAAAGGGACTTGGGGAATCTTTAATTTCATATTCTAACTCGTTAGCCCTATTTGTTTGCTTTGAATCCCGGACTTCAATAAGGTGAAAACTTGCGTTAATCCTCTATTCAGCAGCTGCCTGGGTGCGTGTGAAATGGATCATGTGGGCAAAATAAACCCCGGCCAGACGCAACCTACCATTGTCCCTAAGCTGCTTCGAGGGGACTCTTCACAGGTACCAAGAAGCCATTCGAGCCACTTCACATGTTTTTGAAGACCCTCTCCTTTCTCTTCCGCTTCGCACATTACTCAGGCGCAGAAAGAAGCAGGCATCAGATGAAGGGGAGGATGAAGTGGCCGGAGCTCATTTTCCACACACAGAGATAATTGGCACAGCGGTGATTCTGGAGGGCTGAATTAAATGAATAAATCGTGATGTGGGAATAACTGAAAAGGACAACAGGTTCCTGGCTCACAGAATCCTTGCCTTGGTCAGGCATTTTTCTTGAAGTCCAATTGAGAAAACAGGACAAAAATGTTTTTCCCCATTAATTGCTTTCAAACACTGTCCCATTAAGCACCCAATTAGAAGGGAGAAGTGTGGTGCTCTGTTTGCTCCTAATGACCACCACGAGAGGCTGGGCGGACGGAGAGAGGGATGGGAGAGGGAGAAAGGAAATAATGGAGGAGTCCGGCATTTTCTTTTATGGGTTGCAGAATAAAAGATCAATGGAAAGGGTTTACACGTCTCCAGCCCACAAAAGCCTGCTGAAAGGCTGGAGCCGCAGACACACGCAGAAGCCACATAACTCTCCTGAAAGGACGCTGTTCTTTGGAGCGCCACTGCACGGATGCATCTCCACGCAGTGCACATGTCACGGCGTACCTGCCTTGGTAGGCAGGAAAACAGCCAGCTCAGGTTGGCCAGGCGTGGAGCGATCTCACGTTGTGACATCCTAAACCCTGGGTAAGTCAGAAATACAAAGACAAAATAAAGTAGGCAGAGCTGACCCTGTTTGGACTCCAGCGGGACTTTTAAGCTGGAAAAGGACCACGAGGAGACTTTAACACTGCGGTTGAGGCCTGGCGTACGGAGGGAAGAAGGCAGGGTGTCCTGACCAGCTTCCACCCCCACCCCATGGGCTCACTCTCTTTCTCACCGGAGCCCTGGATCCCTGCTTGTCTCCCAGCCGCTGGACAGTGCGCACGGTCATATCGTCCTGGCTTCGTGCGACATGAAGTCATCGGGAGAGGGGAGAATGTGGGGTCTGGGATGCACCCACTCTGCTTCTCCGTTCTCTTGGTTAGGATTCAGCAAACTGACCAGAAAAAAACAACTGTCCGTCAAGAACAGCTGTCCCGTTTAAAGTTGTTATTTGGGGTTGGAGCATAGCCCAGTGGCAGAGTGCTTTTTGAGCATGTGTGAGGCCCTGCATTCCACCCTCAGTACTACCTGAAATAGTTCTTATTGCAGGCAGAGCACAGGTATCCAGGAGAAGCAAGGTGAGGAGATAACGGAGAATTCTGCAGACAACGTACACCCAGAACCAATGAAGTTCATATTTGACATGGTTGGCCCAACGTCATGCAATATTGTCTAGGCCTTCTGTACTTCGATTTAGCTAATAAATCATAATGATCATGAAAACAACTAATGTTTCTCGAGTGGCTATGGTATGCCAGGGCTGTTTAAAGCGTTTATCATTTGTGAGTTCCTTGATTCACGCAAAAATCTATGAGGTAAGTTCTAACATGATCCTCATTTTATAGGTGAAGAATCTGGGGAGCTTCACAATAATCTAGTGCACTCCTGTATACACAGCTGAGAAGCCCTTGTGTTGCAATGTGAGTTGATCCACTTTATTTTTCACGGAACTTCATTCTTAACCAAAAGTCTGTGCATGGTGGAACCAGGTCATTAATTTATTGTTGGATGATCTAGCCAGTGATGCTGTCCTCTACAAGGTGTGGTCGCAAACAAACGTGTGATCCAGCATCACATGGGGAATGGCAGAACACGGTGAGCAGGATGGGGAGAGCTTGATGAGAGCAGTCCTTCTTAGAGATGGGGCCCTTCCTTAGCTGACGTCCTGCTTACTCCTTGTGAGTTCTCAAGAGTCAAACCAAGACAGACAACACTTCCTGCTGGGGTGTGTTTGAACTCAAGATATCGTATGTGTAATGGGAGATGCAAACACGGCAGTATCCACAGAATGGGACAACTGGTGACGATGACTTTTATTGGATCCACAGGAATCTGGGGGTGAGCAGTCGTCCCGTGAGTCAGGGCAAGGTGGTGAATTTTGACTCTGAACCATGCAAACGGTGTGACTTTGCTCTTACTGCCCCCAGCGTTCACACAGAGGTGGGGGCCAGAGCACACATCAAGGCATCCCGTGAGCACGCAGCCACCCTTCCCCGAGGGCGAGGCTGTGGTCCAGGAGGATGCTCCAGGGTTGACCACCTTCTAACACTGACCCAACATCCGGCTCTTTCTATGGCTTCGGAGTTTTGTGGGTTTTTCTTCCCAGAAGGTCCTGAGGTACAAGCTTGACCCTTTCTTTCAAAAAGTGAGTGACAAAACAAGCTGCTGAGCAAAGCAAGCTGGTATAGCTTCTGCATCACCCAGAACTAGAGGAAAGGAATAGCACAATGTCCAACTCCTAAGGGCACATGACAGTGAGGGGGATGTGGATCAAGACTTCAGGCTGCTCTCCCCTCTATCATGAGTCCTCGGTGGTGGGGTCTACACAGGGTACGCTGGTGGCATACTGTGGAGTGAGGGAGGGACGGGGAAGGCCACGCTGGGCACCCGAGCAGGCAGTGGAAGCTTGCCGAGAGCCTGCGGTTTGGGGGACAGCCTGTGGAAAGGAGGCACATGGCTGATGTCCTCACTGTCCCGGGGCTGCAGACAATGTGTTCCTTTCCTGTCCTGGGCTATATTCCAGGACAATGTAAATTTACAGCTTAGAGAGCATTTGGGTCCTTGCTGGCAGATTTGACTAAGGACAAGAAATCAAATCACACCAGGGAACATGGCTGCAGAATAGAAACCAAGGCTTACACAGGAAAGTATTCCTGTCTCAAGTCACTACTAAGTAGTTTCATTACTTTCCCAATTATTTCCCAAGAAATGTTTGACCTTTCATTAAATTACCTTTAAATTACCTGAAATCGATGTCACACTTGAAATGAATCATAAGAGCAAGGTTATCAACAATGCTTGTATTTTTAAAAGACCTCATTAAAATAACTGTTTATTAAAGTCCATAGTTCAGAAATAAATTTAGGATCTAAATTAACGAGTAAGGAAGAGTGAGAGGAAGGGCTAATTACCACAACATGTTGGAGAGAGTATTATTTAATTAACTATAATGATAAGAATTATGTGCTGTTCTACATTCTCCATTTCTTAGCTGTTTAGTTTGCCATGAAACATTAACAAGAAAATACAGGAGGAACAGAAAGAATACTTGCATATAGAGCATTGTGGTGAACATGCTGATGTCTCATGCCCGTTATCAGACTGGTCCATGTTGGAATCCATGGTGCCGGTGCCAATTCTGCAGTCCTTCAGGGTGCACACAGCACACACCGATAACACCCAGAGGAGTGCCTGTGGAAAAGGAATGCTAGGGAGGAAGCAGAGATGACGCAAGGAGCTGAGGTGGGGTGGACCGTCTACACTCTCTGGAGCTCCTGCTCTCCCATGCACTCCCTGGTAGAATTTGGAAAGTGCCAGCTTCCGGTGAGAATAATTTCAGCTCTATTCTTACTTTTTGGGCTTGCTTGAGAGCCAAAGTCACCTTACAGCCTCTCCTTCTACTCTGCCCACCAGCTGCTGGGGGAATCATTGTCTGAGCTCTAAGTGCAGGGCACAGCACACAGACCATCGGCTGGAACATGCAGATGGATGTGTTGTTTATAAGTCATCGGCCAAAAGGTGTGTGGATGATTTTAATTGTATAAAAATGTTTGTATAAGCAAGAAATCCCTATTTAAATGGGTCTTCATCTTAGCACTTTACTTGTGATTCAATTGTTTTAATCCAAATACATTTTCCCATAAAAGCAGTGTGGTAAATGGTGACGGGCTGGGAGATGAGTGAGCCCACAGGGCATCCTGAGACCCAAACCCTGGCTGCTGGGAAGGAGAGTGGAGATCACGACGCTGACGCCACTCATTTAAAAAGAATCCTCCCGGCTTCAAGATTAATGCCGTCACTTTTTATTCAGCTGTAGCCTAAAAATAGGTAGGGTTAGTAGAAGAAAGGAGATAGATACGCTCTTTGGAAAGGGGATTTCTGAACCTTTTAAATCTTTTAGACAGGGAAGGCACTGATTCTTTGTTCTGTATGAATGTATGCATTATGTATGGAATTCTTTAGTATGTGTAATTTAATTTTAAAAAGTTGGAGCTCTCTCCCCTTTATCTGAGAGCATTTTGATCATTACTAAGCACTATTTGTCAAGAGTTTTTGTCAGTCCCAAGGATGGCTTGCTCTGCTCTTACCTGAGCGTCTCCTTGGAGACTGGCATCAGTTACCTGGGTCTGACACACGCTGGACTTCTCCCTACTGAGAATGGCACCCGGGGTGTCAGAAGTCACCTTTCAGACCTCTGTTTGCAGCTTGGCCGGGGCCAGCTGGCTGCAAGCAGGCGCCAACTACACTTACCCCCTGTCAAATGCACACTGTGTCCAGATGTCCTGGCTCCTTCCCCCAGCCCGCGGCACCCCAGCTCCGAGTCCAGTCTCAGTTGAAAGGCTTCCCTCGCTTTCTCTGGGATCGCTGGTTGTTGGCCGGCATTCATGTTCAGTCTGGCTCCCAGTAGCAGGGCTCGTCCAGCAGTTCCTACCACACAGCCCGCAGCACAGACCTGCCTGGCTCAGTGTCCGAGCTCGCCGGTTGTCTCAGTGGGGCCGGGAAGAAGGAGCGGAAGCCACACGCTTGCTCGGCCATCTCCGAGCTCTGGTTTCTCTCCGTGTGGACTGCCTCGGTGCTGGTCATCCCTGAGACGTCCTCCTTTCACAGTGTCTCATGCTGGGCTCGCTCTTGTCACCAAATGGGTCTGGAGAATGACACCTGGTGTGGCCTCACAGGTGGCCCCAGCCTCTTGGCCCGCCACACAGCACCGGAGAGTCTGAGCCAAGGATTTCACTGGGAGCCAAGTGGAATTCCACCAGGGTCTGCAGGGACCATCAGCCCTTCCTTCTTCTTTCTGGCTGTGAAATGCTGATATTTTATCCCAAGCCTGTCTGCTCCTTCAAAATTTAACTTTCTGATGTAACATAGTTTGCTTATCATTTTTCCATTGGGGCCTGGGGACAGACAGTGGATACAGTTGGAAATATTGACCAGGAAACCCTTTAGATGCTCACTGTAGTCATAATTATGCAAATAATTTCCCTTTTTCGGTTAGGTTTTAATGCCTAGAGCTATTCTCCGGGAATATTAATAAAGGCACACGGGGGAGAGCACAGAGTACCGGGCAGAGCAGATGGTACATGAGCGGATTGGCAGTGGCATATCACACGGAAAGTTCAGAGAACATCTCTTTGGACAAAACCAAGTGTGTGGCGGTCAGGCCACCGCGGGTTGCGCTGTGTCCCTGAGGAGCCCCGTGCAGGCCCTGGCCGCTGGCACCTGGAACCGGACTGATCGGAAGGAGGGCTGCTGCTGCAGTAACTCGTTAAGGTGAGCTCACAGGGGCGGGTGCGTCTTGGTCCCCTCAGTGGGAAACGTGGACACACACCAGGCTTGGAGACAGTACCTGTCGTGAAGCCATTCAGGGGCTTAGGCTTATGACGGCCTTTGCCGCGTTCTAGGGCCTCCCCTTCTTCCCTGCTTGGCCAGTAGACAGCACCAAGGAGATGGTGCAGGAGCCCTTGGAAGAGTTTTAGGACTCGGGTCTGGCACCGACAGAAATTAACTTCTTTCTTAGGGAAAAACACACTATCAATCCCCGGATGGCGCGCGGCCCTGCCCCCATCGGCGTCCTTCTGATCTTTCTCCTCCGTGCTCCCAGGACGGCTTCCACTCTCCGCTTACCTCATGTGCAAGTGGCTGCCTGAGCTCCAGACATTATATTTGTGTTGCAAACCACAGAAAGGATCAAAAGCAGAACACCTAAGGCGCTCTTTCTCCAGCTGGGCAGGTTCCCTGTAATCTGTTTCTGGAAGTTTCATTCAATATTTCTCTTCCATCTCATTTGCACCTAGCTCTCAAGGAGGCCGAGGAGGGTAATCTCTATCCCAGGCAGCCATTTATCTTGCTAAAATTAGAGATTGTGGGAGAGGGAGGATAGCTAGTGGGAGGCATCCAGCAACCTAAGCTCAACTACAAAACAATTTTCCCTCCCATGCGGTAATTTTCTGTAGCAGCAACAACCTCTTGAGTGGGATGGGCTTCTCTACTGGGTACCAGCTCCTGTGATCTGATTTCGGTCCCCCTTGCTGAACTGATAGAACTCTTAACTGCTCAAACTACTGTTAGGCAGAGATTCAACAGAAATAACTCCTGTCGCCATTTTTAATAAATGGAACCTCCAGAATATTCCTGTTTTTCATCACCGTGGTCCAGTGAGCGCGTGTGCTGATGCACCCGCCCTCCTTCCCTAGGGAGCAAGCAAAAGAACACTTGGAATACCTGACGGGCTCAGTGGCCCTCTGCCCCACTTTCTCCAGTGCCACAGCCTGTGGCTGCCTTATTATCTCCAGTTTAATGGTTTCCCTTCGTCCAGAAGCAGGTCTGGCTGGCTGCTGTTCTGTATATCTAGGTGTCCCCCTACAGCCTCCCGTGGTTACAGGTGAGATCTTTGGAAGAGGATTGGATACTGGGGCTGATAGCTGACTCACTCTTGGGAGGCAGGGCCTGGTCTGAAGAGGTGGTCACTGTGGGTGTGTCCTGGGAGGGCTCATTTCTCTGCTCCCTTCTGCCATGCCCTGACCATGCCCATCCAGCACGCCTCCCCATGTCTCTGTGCCATACTGCTGTGCCCTGGCGTTGGCTGGGTATGGGCTGAAATGGGCGCCCCAGAGCCTCTCCTCCTCTAGTTGTGAAATACATCATTACTTCAGCTTGCCAAGCGTCTGGCCAGTTTACCCATTTTCTATCGCTAATCACATCCAAGTGTTCACATATTAAAATGTATATTTTAATGTAAATTATCTTTACTTCATGTTCCAATCAGAAAATAGAATCAAATACTTTAAAAACTATGTGTATCGGTAGGTCTAGTCATTCACACATTTCCTTTAGGTTTTGCTGAGGGACACCAGCAGAGCTTCCTCAAGCAGAGAGGTCACTGAGGGGCTGCAGTGGTAATAGCTACTTTGGAGCATTGGGTACAGTCCCGTATATGTTGCAGTTTTCACCTTCAATACTTCAAACCGTAGCATTGTTTGGAGACAGAGCGGAGGTAAATGTTATCAGCTGTACTGCAATGGGACCATGAGTGTGGGCTGACCCTGCGTGATAATGCCCTTGTTCGAGCGAGACACCATCAGAAAGAATGTCTCTGACTGTGGAGGGAGAGCTCGAGTGACAGTCTATGAGCCATAGAGTGCCAGAGGCTGGACAGGGCCCCTGTGAAGCTCCGAGGGAGCCAGCCCCATGGCACGTGGGGCTGGGCCTCCAGCCTCCGGAGCTGTGTGGCGCCCAGGCTGTGGCACTGTCCCCAGGACCCGTCACACTGCTGTGTCACTGCACAGGTTCAGTGTTGGCCTCCCAGGCACGGTGCTGGGTGTGGGCACCTTCCCTGGTTGTGCATCGCTGAACCCCTGCATGCGGGCTGCCCTTCCTCCCGCCCCCTTCCCAGCTCGCCCACTTGTGTCTGGCCAGCGGGGCTCAGTAGAAACATCACAGCCTGGAGGCACTTTCACCACATCCCCAACTTCCTGCCACCAGCGCCCCCTCCCCGCCGAGCACATTCGCGATCCCCTTCCCTGGCGGCCGCTGCAGGGCCAGCCCCTGCTGTCTGTCTCTTTCCCTGCGCCCTGCACAGCTGTCTCTTCCACGAGCTCCAGGAGCTGCCTTGTGCCCAGCACCCGGGGTCTGCCTGAGCCTGTGTTTGGTACTTTTCACCCACCTGGTCTTGTTGGGTTTCTGACTTCTCTGGACGTGAACTTCCATCTGCTACATCTTGAAGCTCTATACAACCCTGCTCCCAGCTCATTGGTGCTCCCTCCACCTGGACAATCTGCACCCAAGTGGGGAGAAGCTCCACCATCTGGGAGCCTGTCTCTGGAGTCCGTGCCAAGGTGCAGGGGCCTTGGCGAGCAATGTGAGTGTGGACAGCAACACGAGCCACCTTGGTCCTGCCTCCTGTGTGTAAGAATGACACAGTGGCCCAGACCTGGAAGCCAGGCCCTCAGTGTGCAAAGTACAGGAGATCCACACATGACAGCACACGGCACTGGCTGCCGAGCGTCTGAAGGAGCCACCTGGGCTGGTGGTCCCTGACTGCGCCCATCTAGCCTGATTCGGGCACCCTCTCCCCGCTCCCCGCCTGCCTACAGACTGAGGGGAGGTGGGCTGAGAGGGGAGTCTGCCCACACCTGCACGGTATCTTCCTGCAGGCACAACCTGACCTTGGGAAGGGAGAGCCGCATGGGAGTGCACCTTGGGGAGGGACGCTTGGGTGCTCGGGGGGTCCCCAGCATGCCCACCCTAGGGCCCGGCCCTGGGGTCCACGGCTGTGTGCAGGCAGCACTGTAGCTTGTCTGCCTGCTTCTCAGTGTCCCCTCTCCAGTACAGAGCTAATGATAAAAGGCCCTTCTCAGTCCGCTCGAAGCCCCGCCCAGTGTCACCTCTCCACCTTCCTGGGCCACCCTGAAAGCTCGTGTGGGGAGGCTGCCCAGACAGACACTGGCACATTTGAAGCCAACCCCATTCTCCTGGGCCATACCTGTGCCTCCAGGTAGTCTCCATCACCGTCTTTGGAGAACCCTCCCTATGCACCTGTTCCATGGCCCAGGCTGAGCACACATCTGGCTGGAGGCTCCCCTCAGAGTGGAGGGGCCTGGTGTGAACCCCTGATTGGGGTTCTTTTTTTTTCTGGTATCAGGAATCAAACTCAGGACCTTGCACTTGCCAGGCAGGTGCTTATGCCACTGAGCTATATCCCAGCCCCTGATTGGGGTTCTTGACGGGAGGGCAGAGGGGGCCTTGCTGCTGCAGTCCTTGGCTAACCCCTTGGGGTGCTGCAATCAGATGGACTGAGTCTTCTACACACCACTGACGCACTCCTGGCTCTGGGCACGGCACTGCTCCCGGTGCATGGAGAGCTCTAGAGAGTGGGGCACCTCGGATGGCAGCATGACCTCCCCATGAGGACAGGTCCTCTGCCTGGCAGGTGTCACGATGCAAGGGAGGCCTTCGGCGTGGGGTGGAGGTGGGTGTAGCTGGGGCCGACGCATGCCCTTGGTGGTGTAACCAGGAGATGCAGGTGTTCTGAGCCTCGGTCGCTTTGCATTGATTTGGGTTCCCCAGACCTGTGGAGCACTGGTTACATGTGGCTCCAGAGGCCTCAGGAAAGCGTGGCTGTGGGAGCTCCTTCCTCACGGAAGCAAAGTGGGTCCTGGAAAAGTGAGACGAGCTGAGCTACCCTTCCTGCTGCGGGTGTGGGGTACGGGGTAGAGTGCGCTGGGTATCGGGGAGGCCTTCTTTGTAGGATTCTGAGTGTTTCCTTTACCTTGAGGAATAGTATTACAAGTCCCTGCACAGAGGCAAAAGCTCCAGTTGCTATGGCAATAGCCAATCTGAGAAAGCTGTGACCTAAATCATGGTTGAGAAAAATAGTACCTAGTCTGTGTCATCGCAGTCACCCTGCCTGGGATCAGGCGAGGCGGCACTCGTCACCCAGAATGAACCCTTTCACCTCAGGAAACAGAGGCCGCGCTCTTCTCGCTTGCTGCAGAAACTTTTGGGAAACACTAGGGGCACGAGGACCGTGCTGTGCAGAGCCAGGCTGGGTGGAGATGCCAGGCACCTGCTGTGTGCCTGGGGAACATCACCCACACACACCACACACTGTGCACACAACGCACACTTGTGTACACACACCACAACACCCACACTACACGTATAGCCCCTGCACATACACCCTCCCATATACACTGCCACACAGCACACACCCTCCATGCATCGTCATACTCCTGTGGGTGCATGGAGAGCTCTAGAGAGAGGGGAACCTTGGATAGCAGCATGACCTCCTCATGAGGACAGAGGACCTGTGCATATGCACACATCACACATATGCATGCCACGCACATTGTATGCATACCACATACAACAAACACCACATCCACGCAGACATTATACCAACCATGTGTGTCACATACACACTACACACAGTCACACACACAGTGTCCCCACAACATGCACCATATACCACAACATGCATATGCAACATATGCCAGGTGCACACACCATGCACACATTATACACATGGATGCACACACCATGTATACACCATCCATTATACATAACGCACACTCAAATACACAGACCACATCCCGTGCATATGCAACACACACCAGCCACACATCATGCACATATCATACATATGTGCACAACACCATGCACACAGATGCCATACACACCACATGCACATATCATACACATGCCACGTGCAACAACAGCCATGCCACACCCCGTGCATATGCAACACACACCCCGCACATGCCACATGTATAGCATGCAACACACACTGTATGCACACCACAATATACCACACACACCATCCAATACACAACACACACCACAAACACACGTTTACACACAAAGCCATTTCCTGTCTCTGACGCTTCAGCATTACAGTGCTAGAGAGTTGCGTCTCCAGCAGAGCTCCTTAAATTCTCAGGAGAAGGTTGGAGAGGATTCGCACTGTCCGACCCTGCAAGAGTGCGGCCAGCGACACACCTAATGCAGTGAACTGCAGGAGCAGCCCTTGCCTGGCGTGGCAGGGCTGCCTGGGGCCTGGTGGGAGCTGCAGTTTCCCAGGGCCCCAGGTCTCCTTGCCAGCATGAACTGTCACCTCCTCCAAACAGCCGAGGACTCGGAAACCTGGCGGAGAACGCCCTTGCCTTTCCCTCTCCTCTTCCCAGATGTCCAGGGCCTCAGGACAACTGAGGACAGAGGAAAATCAAGGCTACTGTCTGTTGCTGTCAGTCACGGGGCTGCAGCTCCGCCTCTGAAAGGCGATGCTAAAATTACTTCCTCTGGAGGCCACCTGGGCCCTGCAGCCTCTGCTGGGAGTCTGGCTGTGAGGCTCTGGTGGTTCTCGGGCACTCGGCATCACACAGGATGCAGCTTGAGGTCTGGTCCACAGACTCAGCTTTGCAGAGGGCAGCGCCTGAGGCTCTGCACTGAGGCTCCGGGGCTCGGAAGGCCCGGAAGGACAAATGTCGCACTGAATGTCGCACCTGAGTTGTGCGTCCTTATCACGCAGGCTCCACCGTGGTGATGGTGGGGAGGCGGTCCAGGCTCCCTCCCCAGCCAGCCTGCTCAGAGCTCAGCCTCTCCTCGCCTATTCTTCTGCGCAAACAGCAGGCCAGGGTGTTGGGGATTTGTTCTAAAAATAGAAACTCCATCTTCATTTTTTTTTTTTTATTAAAAATGAAACCCAATGAGGTTTTCTCACCCGAGGGCTTGAATGAGACCAACCTCTTGTCCACTGTCACCTCCCTGGGCTGCCTCTGCCCGATGTCCACCCCCAGCCAGGCAATCACAGAGCCCCTGGGAAAGGGGGGCCCTGTCAGAAAGGCCAGGCTTCTGTCCCCAGAGAAGGAAAGGGATCCAGACTCCACGGTTCTCATTTTCCCCATCTTCCTAGCCAGATGCAGCCCCTTGGAGCGCCGGTCCGCACATGTCCACACAGACCATGGGTCCCTGGAAAGGAAGCACATGCTTCACTGTGTTGTCCGGAACACGAACCTGCGGCATCGTCCCTGGTACCAGGGCCCCGGCACCAAGCAGAGAGAGCAAGGAGCAAGTCGGGTGGGAGAAGGGCAGGTGCGGTCCATGCTGGTCTCCTCCGTGGATGTCTGGGCCCTCCCCGCTCCTCCTTGCCCATCCCCAGCCTCTGGGCCCCCCAGCGTGGGCCTGGATGGTCGGCAAAGTCCTAGGTGACCATTTGCCTGGTGTATTTACGCATTGAGCGAGGGGAAAATGGCAGTACGGAAAAGCAAGGGAAGATGGAACCTGTTTGAACAACCTTCTTGTTTGGCTAGGAAGACTTTCACTCACTCCTGGTTTCCTCCCCACTCCCCCTTTTTTTCCAGCTTCTCAAAGTTGTAAATATGCATTGGCACAATTAGGTTGACTTAGTGCAGAAAGACACCCAAGGGAAGCAGCCACTTAGCACTGGGTCTCCAGAGAGAGCTCTGCAGGCTGGCCGAGCGACTCCAGCCGGCACCAGAAGGGTGGCTGGGCAGGAGATCTGGCACACTCAGGGCTCCACCTTCAGTCTGACCTCTTGCAGCTGAGGGAACAGGGCCTGACCTCTGAAGCCTGGGGTGACGCCTGGGGACCTGGGCGATGGGCGCCCTAGTGAGATATTCAACCTCCCAGGCTTTGCGCATCTCTGAGATGGGGCAGGTGACTGTCACACAGCACAGCTGGGGTTATAGCATGAAAGGCTCCCTTTCTTGAAAGACACAAAATAGTGTGGAGGACATAGCAAGAACTCTGCCGATGTTAGCACTAGCATTTCACTATCAGTACTGTTCATCTCAGGAGTAGTGTTAACATCAGTGCTGGAACTGCTGTGACTTCCGGCCTTGGCATTGCTGCTGCGGTCAGGGTGGTGTGGGGTCAGTGTGTTCCTACGAGCACGAGCACAGTGGGTGATGGGTGTCCGAGTGACACTCCTGTGGCTGCTGGCCTCAGCATTGCTGCTTGTGTCCGCAAGCCATGGCACCTGGGCTGTGCTGCCATGGAGCCATGGCAGGCCCACCTCAGCGTGCTGGAGCTGTGGAGCCACGCTCCTAGTCTGCTGTTTCCGTCCACTCCGAGTCAGCTGAGGGTGGCTGAGAGGACAGAGCCCTTACGGGAGCCGTGATTCCAAATCCGGCTTCCTGTCTCATTCTTACGGGGAGTGTTGGCTGCCATGACACTCCTCTGTTCTGCTGTCCCTTTTGCTCTGTGCACTTCCAGCCCAGAATCTTCCCCCGTGTAGCAGAGGAGCCAGTTTCTTCCCAGGATCCCTGCAGATCCCTCTCAGCTCTGGTGGCAGCGGTACCTGCTCCGGCCGTGGTCCCGGGCACACCGGGCCCGGGCCCAGGCCCGCGCGCATGCCTGCTCCGTGGCGTCTGAGCCTCCCCCGGCTCCGTGTGCTCTGTGATGCATCCATTTCGGGGCCTCAGGCGCAGCGCCCCTCCCGTCCCACTTCTTTTCTTCCACTGCTCGTGGCTGCCGTCCCACTCCCACGTGCCCGGTCGTTGGCATTCTGGTGTCGTCTGCAGTCAGCGCGGGGCTCCTCTCATCACTGCTCTTGAAGGGATTCTCCAGACTCAGCAAGAACCACACAGCCCCAGCAACAGCCCGGGCCTCCCGCGTCAGGGGCAGGCGCCGGCGTTCGCGAGCCTGGGACAGCAGCAAGCCCTGCCACGTTCCTCGCCAGCTTCTCCCCGCCTGGTCACCAGGCACCTGTGTGCACCCCAGGTGTCTCGGGATGGCTAATGGCGTGTGGGGAACCTTGGCTCCCAGATCTGACTTCATCTCTGGAGCTGTAGTTGGAGGACAGGACGGGGAAGACGAGAGAGTGTCCTATGCACTAAGTAACTATAACGCCCCAAGTTCCTGACGAGGACATGTCACAGTTCAGTAAAAATGTGAAAGTACATAAAATGTGTGTGTGTGTGGTGTGTACCTAGCCAAGAAGAAGGGGCAGAGCTGTAAAGTAAGAACTGGGCGGCACACAAACACGGGGCCCCTGGCTTTCATTGTTGCAATAGGGTAGCAGAGCGGACCTGGCTATACTGATGGAGGAGCAGGAGGAGCACGAGCGAGGAGCGGGAGTTCTGCGGAGCTTATTGCTGTCCCGGAAAGGGCTGCGTGGTGGCTGCACGTGGCCGGCTCAGAGAGCATCGTGCTGGCACTGGTGTGGGCGCGGGTTCTCACGTGACCCGTCCTGGAGCCGGGGAGGTCATACGGGGGATTCTGCTAGGGGACAGGAAGGAATGAGACAGCCTTTCGGTGCTTCCTGGCAAACGCAGAGCACTCAGAAGGAGGGGTGGGGTCACAACTTGACCCACATCCTGTCAGTCAAAGGCAGAGCTTGTCCCCTGACTCTGTCCCCAGGGCCCTGCAGGGACCCCGCCTGCCCCCAGCCCACGCCGTAGCCCACACTCACCTTGCAGTCTTTGGCTCTCAGCTTCGGTCTGTGACGGTGTCCTGAGCCCACGCACCTGGAGTGCCACCGTGGTGTCCTGTCCACGACCCCGAACACTGGGCAGGACAGAAGGGGTGGCAGCCTCCCTGCCTATGCCATAGCCAGTGTGGTGGCATCATGGTGTCACCTGGCTGGTGGGGTCCTTCTTCCTGTGGGACCACGCTCAGGTGAGGCTGTTCGCCCAGGACCCCCGCCCCACCTGAATGCAAAACTTCAGCACTGAAGAACCCATTTCTTTAAAGAAAAAAAAAAAATAGTGTCATGTGTATTTTATGGACTGTTTTTGAGTAGCCTGTGCTTATGGGTGGAAGTCAGGAGCTACGGAAATGAAGAACAAAAGGAGTAATGGTCCTCCCCGCCCATCTGACTGCCTCCTGCGCACTTGTAGAGCTGCTCCAGAGAAAGTGTCCCACTCACATGGGCAGATGCTCTTTCCTCCCAAATGCAGCACTCTCGCTGTGTATCCTGTGGGTTTGCTCAGATGGCAGCTTTAAGGAAAGAAAAGGAAGCTCTTCTTGCTCTTCACGCCTATATAGTACTCCGTGATTCATCTGACCCATCACCAACACTGGATCAAGAAGATGACTGGTTTCTGTTTTTGTAGCCACTGCAGGCCTCCTTCCCTGGCACCGAGCCTGCTTACGCTGTCACTGTGTGGCACAGCAGGTTCCCCAGCTCTTCCAGTAGAGACGCGGTCATGTGCTTGCATCTCTCTAGTTGACAGGCTTTTAAAAATTATCTGTACTCCCGAGTACTAGTATTTTGGTACAGATACAAGACCTACTGGATACTCTTTCCTAGTTCATTCAAAACTTGGCCCTTTTTCATGCCGTCCTATTGCTTCTCCTTGTTGATTTGCAAAAACCCTTTATAGTTAAAATTATAATTTTCTGTGATATGTCCTAGAAGTATTTTCCACTTTACTACTTTTATTTGTCTTTTGATTGTAACACTCTTCCTTACAAGATCATGCATTTATTTTTATTGAGTGAAACATCAATTTTTATGGCTTCTGAGTTTTGTTTTATACTTGAAAAGACCTTTCATAATCAAGATTTTTTAAAAAGTTCTTTTTTCCCTATTTTGCACTATATTTATTTCTCTTTCATTTTTAAGTAATATCCATAAATGGACGCAGATTTGTACCTACTTCTGGGTTACAGGATGAGGGTTTGATACATGTGTGTGTAACACTTGAGGAATATTAGCGTCCCTGCCTCCACAACCCTTTCTGGTTTCTATGTGTTGTGGAGCCCTGGACTCCTCTTTTCCAGTTATTTTGAAATTTATCCCAGACTGTTACAAACCACAGTTTGTGCTATGGAACACAAGAACTAACTTTATGATGTTCTTAGTGTTTGGAGCTTGTGGGTAAAATTTTACCATTCTAGAATTTGCATTTGCTTATGAAGTGAGTAGTGCTATGACTTTACCTTTTCCCCCCATGGCAACACAACTGTCCCAACACTATTAGGGAGGCCATCCATCTTTCCCTCGATGGAGCTCAAGTCACTCTTTTGTCCTATGTGAAATTCTATGTGACACTGGTTCCATTAACGGACTTTGTATTTGTTACCTTGGTGTATTTATCCGTGCTTGTCCTGGTGTCACTCTGTTTAATAATTGTAACTTCCTGGTATCTGAAAGGATCAGTTCTCCTTCACTCCTCTACAGAATCTTCCTGCTAATTTTTGCAAGTTTTGCTCTTTTTTTTTTTTTTTATGTGAACTGAATCTGCTTGGTGGTTTTCTGCACATCCTTTTACTTTCATAATTTAAGGTTCACGGTTTCAGGGTGCTTCCTGGACACTGTTTGGCTGCCGCAGGGTGATACTGAATCTTGTCCACAAGGGTTTTCTTACATTTGCATTTTTTAACTGATGGGTGTCTGGTTATTGTCTGATCACCATTTTCTGTCTTACTGTGGTCGACATGTGTGTGTGTCCCTCCAAACACTCATATTGAACTCTGAGCCCCAGGGTGTTGATATGCTGGGCAGAATACTGATATTCTAGCCCAGGCGGCCCTTTGCGTGGTGATTAGGTGACAAGGACAGAACCTCGTGAATGGGATGAGCAGCCTTATCAAGGAGGCCCTGGGGAGCTTGCTTGTCCTGCTTGTCCTTCAACCCGGAGAGGCCCATATAACATTGCACCCACCCTCTGTGAGGTTCAGGCTGGCCAGACCCCAGCTCTGCTGGTGCCTGGATCCTAGACTTCCGGCCTCCATCCAGACCCCCAGCCTTATCACACATCCCGCGTCTGAGGTGTGTGGTTACCGCTCCCAAATGGCCAGGACTTGTGGTGCTTTGTGTGCCAGCTGCTCCCTTTTCTTGTGACCCTTCCCGGGCCAGCTTAGTATTTGCTGTGGCGTTGTGACCTTTAAGTCTGTAGATTTATTTTTATTTCTGGAGAGGTGTTTTACATTTCATCGTAAAACGTGTCTATGTCCTGTCATTTCTGTTCTCCTTGGGGACACCAGTATAGGAGCATTGAGGGGTTTTTGCTGTGTTTCTGTGCAGCCTGACCTTCGTTCCTGGGCTCCGTTGCTCCATTGTGAGTGGTTCATCTGCGGTTTTCTTCCTCTGTGTCACAGCTGGGTCCTCAGACACACCTCACCATTTGCTGCTGTTCTGTCTGCCTTCTGGCCTATGGGGATTCGCTTGGAGCCCATCTCAGGTTCTGCCCACCCTGGCCCACGACCTGGGGTATGCTGGGCGTTTGCGACCCACGGCTCCACGTGCTACTCAGAAATCTAACTGGTGCTCCCAGCGCTTTCCCACTCCACTCAGAAAACGACGTGGCCCTTTCTTCCTTCTCCTCAAACCCTTACCTCCGAGCCCTGTGTCTGTTCCTCCTCGCATGCAATCTACCAGCCGAGAAGGGAGTGCGTTCAGCCCAGTTCTCCTTCTTCCTCGGGGTTTGGTGGCCCATCCTGGCTTCGTCATTGCCCACTTCTTTTGTGTAGGTTTGTCCCTGGCTCAAAGGCAAGGCCGCCACCCTACTTCTCTTCTCCTCTTGCTTCTCCCGCTCCTTTCCCTCCTTCTTCCCATCCCCTTCCTCCTCCATCTTCCACTTCCTTATCATTTCCTCCTCCTCCACCTCCTGTCCTCCTCCACCTTCTTTACCTCCTGCTCTTCTTCCTCCTCTCCTCTTATTCCTCTTCTTCTCCAGTTCCTCCTCCTCCTCCTCCTCCTCCCCCACCTCCTTCACCTCCTCCCCAGCTGCTGCCCCTCCATCTTTCCTCTGGACCCGGAGCCCTGACTGTGGACCCAGGTTTAAGAGGAGAACCACTTCCTAGCCCCTGGTGAGCCCATGAAGCAGGCTGCTTCTCTTTGGTACCTCCATTTGCTGTCTCTGTCCTGCTCTGTCCTCTGTCCCTGGCCCCATGGAGGATGCCTCCACCCTCTCTACCCAGCCCTGTCTTCCTGACTGATGTCCCACATGAGCCACTGAGCCTGCCAGAACCTGGGACACCTGTGTGTGGTGCTGGTGCTGCTGACAAGCGAAAAGTAGCCTGTCTGCAGGCGCTAGGTAAGATGGGGCATCCCGGGCATGGAGTGTCCTGTAGACAGTGTGTCTCACAGACAGGAAACCTGCTGAGGGTGCACAGAAGAGGGTGCCCCACCTGCTTTCCTGGCCCACGGCAAAGGGGAGTTCAGTGCCCATTACTGAACACAGTTCTGCCTAGAGTTCTTCTTAGGAAGAATAGTTGAGCTGAACTAGATTTATTCCAGTGGGAAACTTTTGTAGGTGGTCAGAGTGGACTTCTACCTATGATGTCACAACAGATGACCACAGACACTGGTTATGGCATGAGGCACCAGACACTGTGTTCTCAGGGCCAAGAGTAGGGCACAGTACCCCAGGGTCTTTGTCCGAGTCCCCTGAGGCTGCCATCGTGGGCTATTCAGGCTCCACTGGGAAGGACCAGCCTCTAGACCCTTTCACAAGGTCCTCAAGGTGCCATTCCTTCCTGGCACCTACTGGTGCAGCCCTCAGCTCTTGGCCATGAGGTCGCCTTCCAAGTGACAGGTTCTTTGTCCAGCCTGCTGGCCATGACCTCTGCAGAGGGCAGTGCCCCTGGACATAGTCACTCCTGGGAACCTCATGGCAGAAGGGGCTGCCCACTGATTTTGCCTATGTGTAAGAAAGTCACTAAGTGCAGCCCTCACTCAAGGTGTGGAGAGGGGCTATCACGGAGGCCTGCCCACAGGTCACCCAGGATGACAGGGTGCCTGGTGTCCTCACTCCACAGCAGTTGCTCTGGTCCTGGTATGGGCAGGTGGGCAGTGCCATCACCCTTAATGGGTTGGAGGGAAGAAGGAGCCCCGCAGCACTGATCACAGTCGAAGACAGGCTCTGAGTGTTTAGAGGTGAAGGGTGCTGGTCTTCGAGTCATCTCCACCCAGTCCTGCATCTTTAATTATCCAGCCCACAGAAGGCCTTAAAATGGGTGATTAGAGGGAGATAATTAATGACTCCATGCAGACCTGTTCATTTGCCAGTGGGAAGCCCCAGCAGAGGTTCCCAGTGTTGGGCCGACTGGGTCTCCACCTCTGTCCCCTCCCCAGGGCCCCCTGGGACCTCGGCAGTGCTGTGGGCCTGTGTGGGCCTCCCTGGGAAAACCGTCATCCAGGCTGCCACAGTCCCTGCCCAGTAGCACTAGCTGATGGGACCAGAGGCCAGGGCTGGAGGTCAGGTCGCTGAAGGTGCCCCAGCAAGCGGAGGTCAGGCTGGCTTGTCGGACCGCATCTCCTACTCACACTGGCCAAATACCAGGAGGGAGAACCTCACACTCAGGAGCCTAGCTTTAGGCTTTGGGACTTCCCTGTGAAAAGTTTAGGCTACTTCTCATCCAACGGAAACCGTGTGTGTGTGTGCGTGTGTGTGTGTGCGTGTGTGTGTGTGTACAGGTAAGGACATGGCTGTTGCCAGCCTGTGCCATCCGGTCTCGGCGTGGAGCAGGGCACCTTCTCCTGTGACCACCACCCACAGCAGACCAGGCTTCTTATGGCACAGCACACGCCACACTCCTGCACATACCACAAGGAGACGGAAGGCAGATGTGCCCCTGGTCCGTGGAGAAGCTACTGTGACTGAACCCATCGCTGCTGTCCTCAATGGAGCTTCCTAGCTCAATGGGGTTAGGAAAGACCCAGAGGTCTCTGAAGGTGAAATGGCAGGGGCACTGGCACCTGTTCCCTGGCTGCGAAGGCCCTGGCCATGGTCTGTGCCACTCACAAGGAGGAGTCTCTGGCTGTCAGCGATCCACAGTGACGTCTGCAAGGCACCCTTGCTCAGGTTTCTGTACCGCCTGCATTCCGGCCTAGAAAGTCAACAGTAGTCGGTCACTACCCTCCTGCAGCTACACCTGCCCCAGGGTCATTCATGGTTTAAGCACAGCCAGGTCTCACGGGTTCTGAGATCACTGCTGCCCTTGCCCTGAACAAGGTCTGGCTTCTTCATGCTCATTCTTGGGTTCTGCACCCTCAGAAGCTAAAGGTTTGCTCACCTCGGCAAAGCCCCCCAGTTCTCTCCATATTTGTAGAAAAGCCACATGTGATAGGGTGGCCACATTGCACCTTCCCTCTGTGCCCTCACATCAGTGAGGGGTCCCACGTATCAAGACGGACCCTGGCCACAGGAATGATTTAGGGCCAGCCAGGCGGGTCAGGGGACTCCTGAGGGTCTAGGCAGGGAGGTGGTGCTCTCCCAGCGGTGGATGTGAGGTGGAGTCTGTTCACCCCGGCCAACCAATGAGTCCCGAGCACCAGCCTTTTGTGGCCAGAGACAGGACGTCTCTGCCCAAGGTATCATCTGTTCACATCTGTGCAGGGCCAGCTCCTTTCTGGGATGAGCACAGGCGCCGCCATGACCAAGTCCCACAGACGTGCCAGGGCTCAGAGGACAGAGATGTGCCCTGTGCAGTCCTGGGTATGGAAGCCCGAGGCCAAGGTATCACAAGCCGGCTCCTGCTGAGGTCTCTCTCCTGTGTCCCCACATGGTCATCCCCCCATGTGTGTCTGGGTCTTGATCTCAGTGCTGTCTGACTAGGGGCCCCAATGTCCCCATGCTCCCTTAATCCCCTCTGAAAGACCTCCTCGGATTCAGTCCTTTGGGGTCCTGGAACTCCAACCTGGGAATTTGGAGGGAGGGTGGGATCTGCCTCTGCCCAGAACAGCACGCGATTTCCAGACAGGTGGGCCTTCGCAAGCAGAAGAAGCAGTGTTTTGGGAACCACAGGCAACAGGAGCAGCTCCAGGCAGGGCGGCTGCTCAGACCCCATGCCCTGCCCCACCTGTGGGCCACACTGGGTCTCTGATAAGGAAAGAAGGTATTCTTTTGCAACCAAAGCATGTTTCAGATGAAAGCCTTAATAAATAGGTTCAACCTGCTTGATATCCTTTATAAGATACTAAAACAAAAATTAAAGGTAAAACATTTATTATATCAACATATAATCTGTTTGCCGTGTAGACTAATGACAGTCTTGAAACCTGTCATTTTTAGGCCAAAGTCAATAGCAACATGAAACAGGGGAGAATGATCAATCCAGGCATTTCCTCTGCCTGCACAGTCTCAGAAGTACAGGTTCAGCCTCACAAGTTGTTTAGAAACACCTGACTATGGCCTCTGAATCCACTAGACAGACTGAGCTGCTGGAAGTGCTCTGCAGTCCAGGACAGGGACGCTTTCACAGACTTGGGGCTCCCTGCTCCCGCCAGAGGCCATAACATCACACCCTTCTCTAAGAACAGTGTCCAGCTTCCAGTTTAAAAGGCACGATTGAAAACTATAGTGAATGTTCAAATTTTAAAAATTATTACAGTAAAAGATACATTGCCGTGATCCTCCCTGTCACTTTGAACACGCTGTTCCCATCATCCTGGCCACTTCTGCAGCAGCTCTGGAGTCCTCTTTCCTGAGTGTCTGTAGTCGCACTGTCCTGGCTGCCCCCATGTCCCGAATCAACTCAAAACTTTAACTTTTGATTTTGACTTTGGGGAGGAGCCGGGAGTCACACAGTGCCAGATCTGTCGAATAAGCTGGACGAGGACATGGCACTGTGTTGTTTAAGGGTCTGCTTTTCCATTGGATGGCGTTTGACAGCAGCATTCACTGTCTTTCTGATCACGCCTCACAAAGACACTTGGGAAAGAGGACTTCCAGAGCTGCTGCAGAAAGTGCCAAGAACGATGGGATGAGTGTTTTCCAAACAAGGAGGAGGATATTGAGGACTCGCCGGCAAAGTGGTTAATATAACAAGATTTTTAAAATGTAGACACACATTGTATTTTTTTGATCACCTTTGTCTGTGCCTTTGGATGTAAAGTAAAATGTACTCTTATGCAGCTCTAGGAGCAGCCTTACTCAGAGGCAGCTGCCCAAAGGGAGCCTGTCTGGGACCCATCCTGGGCTCCCAGCAGTGTCCTCTCTGCACTGGAACCCTGAGGTTGCCTGGACACATGGTTGTCATGCACACCACAAGTGTATGTGCTGTGTGTGCCGTTATAGATCACTACACACACACGCACACACACACACACACACACAGACACACACACACACAGACGCCCTGTGCACACGTCTCTGGGCCTAGGCTTTCTTGGCCTCATTTCTCCAGCAGTTGAAGCTGCTGAGATTAAAATGTCAAAACTGATGTGAGGAGCTGCTCCCCACGCACACATCATGTCTGTTTTGATGTCTCTCGCTGTTAATAGTGATTAATGGGAGGCCCCCCGGAGGGGCAGCGGCTCGTTTCATCCTCTTCTCTGCAGCCAAGAGCCCAGCATGCAAAGGTTTCTGTGCACAGCTCCAGGAGGCCCCCTGACCCTAACGCCGGTGATGCGTGCTCCGAGCTGTGGCAGAGGGCTGGGACCTGCACAGGCCCTGGCTCCTGCCCTGGCCCTGGATGGGAGGCAGAGGCTGCAGAGCTGGTACTGGAGATAGGGTGCAGGTTCTGCTGCAGGAGGAGGAGTTGCAGCCAGGGGTGGAAAGGCAGTGCCCGAGGCAGGAGAGCAACCAGGATCACAGAGCTGTCGCCCACCGCACTGGCAGCAGCCGTTGGTTTTCCTGGGTGCCCTCTGGAAAGAGCGTGCTGTTGGGACAGTCTCTTCCTTTCTCTTCGACCCCCTGCTGAGTACCTGCTGCCTCTCCAGGTTTCTGTATGGAAGGCCGGCGAGGACAGCGCTCCTCCCTCCCAGCCTCCCTGGCCCTGGGCAGCAATGACTTGGGAGCAGCATTGGACGCAGGGGCCACTGTCACAGTCCAGCCCAGCGGCGGTGCAGGCAGGTACTCGGGGTGCAGAGGCCAGTACTACAGCGTTGGAACTGTTCTCCACGTCAGCCAGAGATTGCAAGGAAACTGTTCAAAGCGACAGCCAAAGCCGGGTGTGGTGGCGGACGCCTGTAATCCCAGAACCCCGGGAAGCTGTGGCAGGAGGATCGCAAGTTTCAGCCCAACCTGGGCAAATGAGTGACTGAAGGAGATCCTGTGTCAAAATAAAAACGAAAAAAGGGCTGGGGATTAGTTCAGGGAACAGCCAAACCTTCACTCCAGTTTCTCTGGGGAAGAACAGCCCATCCATGACCACCACTGGCATTTGCTGTTCCCAAGACTTATCAGCACGGGATGATCTGGGAGCTCTGAGGATGGAGGCACTTCCAGAACTTCCTGTGCTCTCAAGAGCATGAAGGGGAGAGCGCAGCAGGTGAGGAATGAGGTAAGGATGTAGTGGGCTGCGGTCACAACAGGGGGAGGAGCTCCGACTGCTCCACAGGGACAGAGCAGGGGCCCAGGACAAAGCTTCGGTGGCTCACAGTCCACTCGGGCAGTGTATGAAGGCACCCAGGTTCAGGAGGGCAGCCTGGGCCGTGTGCGGGACATCTCCTTTGCATGCAGCCTGGGCAGGATGCAGGGGACGGTGCCCATAGTAGAGGTTCACTTGGGATGGGCTGGAGGACAGACGACCCTGACAGTGGCTGGCCTGCTGCTGTGAATGGCCGCACGGGGGCCCCCCAAGGAACTTGAAGTGGGTCCAGAGACTCGGAGGGCCTGGGTGGAGTCTCCTGATACAGGCCCACCTCTTAGAGATGCGCCAGCGAGCAAGCCCGGAGCACAAGGCCCTCAGTGTGGAGATGGGCTCCACTCAAGGGAGCTGCCCCTCTCTGCCTGAATGGGACCCAGCCTACCCCCAGGCCCCAGGGTGGCTGGAAGCTCACAGTGAGGTGCTGCTGGGGGACCACATCTCACCCTGGCTCCAGGTATGGTTACTGCAATTTGAAGATAAGAGAGAAAGAAATCTGGATAAAATTATAAAATCAGACACTACTGATTTGCTGCAAAAGCCTGCCTTCTGAACACTTAGTTTAAGTTGGAGAATAGTTATCAAAAATGTAAATGATACCAAATTAACATGTTGCATATTTAATCCAATCTTAACAAGATGGTAAGAGCTTTAAAGGCAACCGTGTCTTTATGCATGAATTCTACTTTAAATACTTTCTAGCAAGAGGATAATCAGGGAGGCATAAAGTGATTCATGAGCCAGATTAATAAGTACTATGTGAAGAATAGAAATAATCTATACATCTGGCATTAAGGGCGTGGTTAAAGAAACAGACACCTCTAAAGCAAAATGAGAATGCTTATTGTAATAAGAGCATTTATGACATGGGAGAGCAGATACGGGACATTACCAAGTAAATATATTGTGTACGATAGGTCTGGTCCACCCTCCATACACTTAAGCTGGACAGAGAGAGAAAAGAGAATGCCCAGGAAACAAGCCACAGTGCTGAGGCAGCTGCTGCTGGGCGAGCTGTTCTGGATTTCTATTTCCTTGGTCAGACTGTTGTCTATTTTTTAATTTCCTATTTGAAATAGAGGAAACTATTGTAATATCTCATTAATCTATGACAATGATTAAACTGTTAAAAGAAGAAATGGAACGTGTTCTCGTGCAATACTCTGCAGCAAGAAAATTAGTTCTGAGGAGAAGGAGGAAGAGAAGATAAGAGAATGAGAAAGGCCGGAGGCAAGAGGAGGGAGAGAAGGAGGAAGGAGTTGGAAGGAGAAAGGAGGAGGAAGAGAGGCAGAGGAAGAACAGGGAGATACTGGTTTTGAACATCATCTTGTAAGGGATTTTCTTTTAGCTGCCTGCGACCTCCATGACATTGTCGATGAGATACGAGTTGTCTACTCTCCATGGTTCACCTTGGAGGGCCAAGGCATTCAGAGCATGAAGACTGGCCAGCCCAGCTATCCCACCCTAAGGGAGTGTGGGGAAGTGGGACCTCGGTGACAGAGAGGCCAGGCTGGGGCAGGCTCTGGAGCCTGTGCCTGGGAGGTGCACACCTCCTGGATGGCGTGGAGGCTGCCTTTCTGGATGTGAGGCGCTGTGAGGCAGCGCTTGCAGAGGTCGAGGACTGAGTGTCCTGCTGGGCAGGGTGGTGGGGCTGCAGGAGCCCTGGGAAGCACAGGTGCCCCCTCCAAGGGTGTGCGGTCATCTTCTGTTCCTTCCCTCTCGTGTCCACACCGCAGGCCGGGCTGGGTTGCACCGTACACCTGCACACTTGTCCCAGGTGCCAGGCTGGCAGGAGGGGCAGAGCTGGGTGGGAGGACACCTCAGACAGCCTCTCGTGATGGTCAGTGGCACCCAGGTCAGCAAAGAGGAAACGGGGGTGGAGCTTTTGAAAGTGGGAGAGCTGGAGGGTAGAGCCGGAAGGAGCAGGGGCTGTGGAGAGGTGAAGGACGCATCGTGCGCAGGCACCAAATACAGCGGAGGGAGTCCCTGCAGCGCAAACACGCACCAATAAGAAGGAAAGAAACCACTATGGTAAATAGTCCAAAAGCCAGATGAAAAACTGCTTCAGAATACAAATAAAGCAAATAATACGAAAATGTACATTCTTCTCCTTTAGTCAACAAAACACTTTCATTGTGATAACACGCTGATGTCCAAAGTAAGTGAACAAAGTGTTGGTTACGCACGGCACACTCTTCCCGACGAGGTGGTGCCGCAGCCTGGTGAAACTGCCCGGCTTCACATTTCACAGCACCATGAAAACGTGCAAAAAAAGGAGGAAAAAACTCGAGAGTTGCATCAGTTTTCCCGGGAGACTATAAAACTTCATGCTCACCTCCCTGACCTCTGAGGACAGCGATATCAGTGCGTCTTTATTCTCTTCTGTCCGCCATTCCCAGGTCTGACTGCCCCGTGCTTAGGGTGTGACAGCCCCCCCAGTGTCGCCCTGTGGTCACCTTGTCACACTGTCATGTTCCCTCGGAGTGGACTCCACCACATGTGCTGTCTTCTTGGATGTTTGCAACCTCAAACCCCAGTGACCAACCTTGGCCGCTTGGGCAGAGCAGTAGAAATTGGATTTTATAAGCGTCAAGCTCAGGAGCTAAGACAGCCCCTGCTGGCTCCCCAAAGGGCTTGAGCCCCCTTCTCCCCAGAGAGACACGGGATGGCTGGAGCAGGTGCCCAGCCGGCCCTTCCGCCTGTGCTGGGGTTCAGAGGATGAAGTGAGTGGAGGTGAAGGCTCCCACGGGGAGGGGTGGGCTCTGGCTCCGGGGCAGTGTAGCTAGAGGGTTAGTGCC
The DNA here is from genome assembly GCF_000276665.1 of Chinchilla lanigera. Lineage (NCBI taxonomy): Eukaryota > Metazoa > Chordata > Mammalia > Rodentia > Chinchillidae > Chinchilla > Chinchilla lanigera. Next base: position 8,879,486 of record NW_004955491.1, on the reverse strand, counting down.
TGGCTGACTCAGGTTCAAACCCTAGAGGCTTTTCCATCAATTTGGTAGATCAGCTCCCTCTAAACTTCTGTGTCCAGACGCAGGTGGGACCAGCCCCCCGAGAGGCTCTCAGCTCCCCAGCGCTGTGCATCATTCCATACTTCTTCAGGCAGGGCGTGACGGAAGGAAGACAGGGCTCAGCCTGGCAGCATGAAGTGGGGAGAGCGGCCTGAGGCTCAGTGGGGGCTGGGCGGGTCTGGGGCTGACTCGGCAAGGTGCTGCCGGAAGGAAAGGCTGGAGATGGCCTGCTGGCCACGTGGAGATCTGGTTCTGCTGGGAGTCTGCACCCGTGTGCCCCTGGCATGTGAGGAGCGGTGGATCTCACAGGAGAGGTGAGGATCTGGGTAGGCAGGGTATACCTTGTGACTAGTCCCCCAGACCTGAAGCCCAGTCCTGCCTGGGCCGCCAGTGCAGCTTCCGGTGATGACTGCTCTAGTTCTGTGCCAACAGCAGTGTCCCTGTGCTCCGTAAGGCCCCCACCATGTAGAGCTCTGCACACCCCTGCATGTGAATCCTCCCCTCTGACCTAGTGACAGCCACACTGCCCTCGGGACTGTGAGCCAGGGGACAGGGGCAGAAGTGGCTTCCTTCACTCTTCTTCCATGTCACTCACCAATGCCGGGTCTTGGGGAGCAGGCGTGGGCCCCAGGAGTCAGTCTCCTCACTGGTGGCTGGAGGTCCACGGAGGCTCGGGGGAAGCCCAGAGCCCCGCGTGGTCCTTGTCCCTCGGCATCACGGGGGGCGTGGCTGGGCAGGGCTGGGCCACACTTCCCAAATCCAGGGATGGTTCATAATGTGACAGAAAAATCCGGCAAAGTCAGTTGCGACCAAAGCCAGCATTGATTAGTGAGTGGTGATTTTTTTTCAGGTTTTCCTCTGATCAACATGCATGTACGGGTTTTCACAAGTCCTTCACATACAAACAGCTCTTTCATCAGTCCATTCAACAAGTTTTATACCAGAACTATTTTTGAAGTTTATGATTTTGTGGCATTTTTGCTTTGTCTTTGGCTGTATTGGTAAAAATTTTCAATATGGCTGTACTGTGCTGTACAAATATGTTTCTTATTGTAAAAATTCTTGTGCTGGGGGTGTACTCAAATAATAACTATCTGCTTACAACATGTGATTTTCAAAGTGTAAGCTGTTCATTAATTTCAAAACACCACAGTAAGAATGCCCATGCACCTAAGGGTTTGCATTTTTTCTGACATAGACATGTAAACCTAGGTGTAGCCATTCGGTGAACAATTATGTAATTTTATCTTGTTTTTGTGTCCCTTTTCTTTGACATATTGGTGAAAATGTAGATGTCCTTGCCTAAATATCACACTTTTGTCTATCACTACCTTTTCCCCAGGTTTTATTGCTGTGGTGATTTGCAAATGCCAAATCATTAATGACTGTCAGTACACTTAGGGCTAGCGTGTAAACCAGACAGAATCCAGGGGAGGTTTGGAGTGGGATAGACAGCGCTGAAGTTCAAAGGTGGTGGCAGCAGGAGCAGAAGTTTGAATCTTCATGCCCTTATTTCTGTCTTTATTCAGCTGAATGCTACTTCTGCCGTTCACTTCCCAGGACACGTTCCTGGGCAGGGCGTGCTTTCTGGTAGAGAACCGTGCACTGTGTGTTGTCTGCAAGCAGAGGAGCACGTGATGTGATTCTCAGCTCCTGCACCTCTCCGCATGTGTCCCTGACTATAATCACCCCCTTATCGTGAGGCACTGTCTCAGGACCCCAGGAGAAGCTTAGAACTATGAATCGTACAGAACTCTGATACACTGTGGACATACGTCTGTGTGAGGAAGCTTGATGTGTAAATTAAGCACAGGGAAAGCTGAACCACAATGACCAATAACACAATAGAAGAACGGTGGGAACACCCTGTCTCAGAGTTAGGAGATGTGATCTCCATGGATCTCAAGCAGTATCTTCTCCGATGATGTGGAATGGTGCAGGGCTGGTGACCAAGTGAGATGGGGGCCCAGGCCAGGGTGGGTAGCTGACTGTGGACAGAGGGGTCTCAATGAGGGCAGACAGGAGTGGTGGCCAGGAGCTGGGACGGAGACGTCACTGCAAAGGGTGCTCTCAGGGTCCCGACACAGTGCCCGCTGTGTGGTGTCTGAGTCGGCTCGAGGCAGCAAGTCTGGAGTCTGCTCGAGGACTCACCTTTTCTGCCTGGCCGCAAAAGTCCCAGCTGCACACCAAAGCTAATCAGAGCCACACGTGAGGGTCAGGTGCCCGGGGACAGTCCATGCTCCTGGGCTGTGCAGGCTGAGGGCACTCTCAGCCCCTCCCCCATCCCTGGTTGGGGTGTGACCGTGGTCAGGACCAGGAAGGCAGGCTCTTGCGTCCCACCTGCAGGGAGTACGCCAGGCCTGCACTAGCCAGGCCAAGAGAGCGCTTTCTTGAGATGTGTAAGTGGCAATGTTGATGACGTATGAGTGAAATATTACATTTAGCAAAAGCCTCTGTGTCGTGCTCAGTGCCAGGCCTACATCACCCGGGATCAATCGTGCGGGCAGAACGTTCCAATGATTAAGGACATGAATTTTTCCTTACATGTTGGATGCTAGAGAGTCCCTAGTGCTAGATGCTATTAATCTAGGCTTCAGTTAGGAATTTTCCTCTATTATAAATGTTAACTCATTCCCAGAAAGAATCTTATTCCGTTGCTGCTCCTGTGCTGAGCTGTCTGTAGGAGCCCAGGGAAGCTGGTCGTGAATCCTTCCTCCTCGCAGGGCACAAAGGGCCCCGGAAGCCGTCATCCATGTTCCTGGGGTGCAGACAGCAGTGCTTCCCAGAGAAAGGAGTCGAGCGAGGTCTTAATGCCCTCTGCCACATCCTGGTTACTCACGAGTTAACTGACAGGTCCCATAAATAAATTATGGGTACATTTTTAGAGCACTTTGCTAAGAACAAGAATGGCAGAAAATATCACAAGACTGTCAAGTCACATTAAAGCCCGGCTCCTTGCCATGCTCTGTGGGGAAAACAGACAAACTCAACTTTTTGTCATGTATTAAAGGCAATTTTACTGATTGGCTGCTTGGAAAAGAAATTTATCCACACGGTCTCCTCTGCTCTGCAGCTGGGCTCACCCTGTGCCGTATTCTTCATATTCTATGAATGTTTCGGTCAGGAACATATTTCACAGACATAAATATCATCCATTAGGGCCTTTAAAAGTGAAGATAATATCATTTTTAATGTGGATTCCATTATGGAAAAAGCTGTCCAGGATGGGGGTTCTGTCTCTGCGCCATCTGCTCATCTTGGCTGGGTCCTCCGCGATGCTCCCAGTGCGGACGCCCTGCCCCTCGGAGCCCCCAGCTCCAGGCCCTCACTGTGGGAGCCAGGCTACATGTTTGAGGAAGCACAAAGGAAGTGATTTAGGGCATCACAAGCCAAGAAGAGGAGGAAAAAAAATCAATACCCATCACCATCAGATGGAAGTCTTGTCACCACGGCTGTGAACTGGACCGTGTCCCCCTGGCCTCCAGCCTCCTACTGTGAGTCCCACACAGGAAACCTCTGTTCCTCCCCCAGGGTGGGCCCCAGACCTGAGGCAGCTGTATCTCAGAGGAGCACAGATCCCCCAGCCCCACCTGTGCACCAAGTCCACCCCAGCCTCCCCAGCCTCTTTCTTTCTGAGTGTGACAAACACCTGCAGGCCCCGGCGGTATTGTCCCCCAAGCCTCTGTGTCAACCACCAGCCAAAGCCTCTGTTCTTCAGCTATATTATGCATCACCTGGTATGTTACAGCAATGAGACTTTTTTGTTTGTTTTTGGTTTTGGTACCAGGAATCAAACTCAGGTCCTTGCATTTGTCAGGCAGGCACTGTGAGGCTGAGCTATATCCCTGGCCCCAGCAATGAGTTTTTGATGATAGTTTTTAAAAAGATAAAACTTCATTATATTCAACACGGCCTCAAATGCATTCCTTCATTCTTCTATTTGCTTGATCCCATTTCTGGGGTCTCAGACTTCTCAAAGCCTTTATGCAGTTCATGGGTGGAGAGAAGAAATAGCCCCAAGAACAATAAGGTGGTTTAGACCAGAGGGCTCTGATAGGGGCGGGTTTCGGGGGAGAAGGGGTCAAGGCCCAGGGTCGGCTGCTGTGAGCACAGGTGTGGGTACCATAGGAAGTGTCTGCAAAGGATTGCAATGCCAGAGGCCCACGCAGGCTGGGTATATAAGGCCCCTCAACCTCCTGTCCCTTGCCTACAGGAGCAACACCTGGGTCAGACGACAGATAGAGGAGCAGTGGTCAGAAGCCCTGACCCAGGACCCTGAGGAATACCAAGCCAGGCCTGAAGTCTAGACATAAACATAGAAATTCCTCAAACCCTTGAGCAGCAGGATCTAGGAGCTGAGTGCCAGAACCGAGGTGGTGACCCCAGAACCACATGCAGTCAGGTGACAGGATAGCTCTTCATTCATCTTGTTACTTTCTCACTTCTGTTTTTAGACCGGAACCGTACCTGTCTTTTTTTCCGGGATATGAATTGACCCGCTTTCACCTTAATCACCTGCAGGGTCCAGTGGAGACTCAGTTCCCAAATCACTGGGCTAAAAGTCACGCACCTTGAAAGAAAATCTCGCTCTGGGACACTAAGGCCTCTGGAAATGACAGCTCAGCAAGTTTAAGTATGAGGTAGATGTGGCCGCTTCCCTGCATGTGGCTTGTGTCACCAGACAAGGCTATGGGAGGAGGGGAGGCAAAGGATCCCTACCAGAGGTTGCCCCAGGTAGAGTGGTCCTATGATGTGCCAGCCTTCCTCCTCCAGGTCCAGCTCTCCACACCCTTCCTGGAGTCTTGCCATGGAGGGGAAGCCCGAGGGGCTGGCGGGCAGGACTGTGTGTTTCTGTGCAGAGACGAGACTCATGTCCAGGAGGCCCAAGGAGAGCAGACTCCTTGTCCACGAAGTGCCCACTGGGTTCTCACGCAGAGTTGCTGTGTGACCTCCTTGGTGGGGACCCGGGAAGAACAACTTCTGAGAACATTAGACCCACACCCAAGGGCTCAGCACTGTAATGAGGCAAAACCAGAAAACTGCTAAAGTCTCTACTAGGGTGTGCAGACTTCATCCTCTTCCCCTTCACAAAGGAAAGAATTTGTGGTCAAACACTGACTTCTTAGACAGTAAGGCACTGCAGTTGTCTGTGTGTGCACACTCATGTGGAGTGTCCTGTCTTTAACACTTCTCTAATTATGAGGGAACAAAGCAAAACAAAAAAGTTTGTTCCCAACTAGAGGACCTGTAGGAGGAGGATCTGGAAGGGAGACTATCAAGACAGCACCTTGTGGCCTTTATCTGCACCTGGCTAGCCCTCACCAGCGGTTCTGCTGCCTCCCTAGCACTGAACTTAGCTCACATGCGGACAAAGGCTGATCAAAATATATAGTGAATCTCTCCGTTTTTAAAAATTCATTTTGATAGAAGCCAGAGTGCCACAAATGGCCTCAAAATTCTTCCCCTCGTGTTGAACACATCTTATGCATCATCCTTGCCACCTTCTGACGTGGTTCTGGATGTCCTCTGTGCTGAGTGCCTTGCTGGTGCCATCCCAGCTTCCTCGATGTCCTAAACCGACTGAAGACTTTTACCCCTCATGGCCACTTTGACTTTGGGAAAGAGGCAGAAGCCACACAGGGCCAGACCTGCTTCAGAAAGTGGCAAGGATGATGGGATAAGTGTGTGCGCGGCGACGGAGAGTTTCCAAAGGGGTTTCATGGCAATCTGGCTTTGTAACGTAAACACTGTTTTAATGTAAACGTTCCATAGTTCATGGTCTTTCCTTGTATATGCGCTGGGCCATGTAGAGGACGAGTTGGGCAGTGAGCGAGGTGCCGTGTGCAGGGGAAGCGGAAACCAGCACTGCTCTTGCTCCAGTCACCTCAGAAGTCCAGGCCCCCCAGGGCTGGGTGAGGGCTGTCTCTGGCTTCTGCCTTAACCAAAACACCCACTTTGTACTTCAGAAATGAAAGCTGAGAAAAAAAAAAAAATTAAGGCTCTATAAGAGGTATAGCAAAGCCAAGTGTTAAGCGATGAAGACTCCTTGTCTGTTAAGGAAGAGAAAGCTTAGACTGACCCCTGCAAGTGGATGGACAGACCAGATCACCAGATCATGTTACCCACCCGTGCCTCTTGTCTTTGTTTGTGTAGAATTTCGTGGTTTGATGTAACGGATGACTGGACTGGAAATTCTCCTGTGTTTTGCGTATTTCACTGAAGCAGCCATAATTAAGGGCCTTTGAGAATTGAGTTGTAACTTAAATACCTTTTGAGCTAGAGTACGGGACCAGAAGCTCCCTGCTTGCAGTGGTTCCCCAAAGTCACCCAAGCCCATTGCTGTTGCCTCAGGGAGCACTGTCAACTGTCCTCTTTACTCCTTCTTGATTTAACGTGGCTTTCGCTGAGTTTTACCCTGTGTAGTATTCCGAGGCTTGGAAGTAGTTTGCAATACGTTCTAGGTCCGTGTGCATGAAGGACTGGGGAGAGAGGAGACTGGCATCCCCAAGCACAGCGGGCTGCAACCACTGGCAGCGCTCTTGGAGAACACAGGGAGCCAGAGGGTGGTATTCAGTGTATAGACCCTGCTTAGCAATGCAGGGAAAGAGTCCTGGCAGGAAAGAAGGTAATCTGAACTGACAGACCAAGCAGTTATCATACATGACTCATTCTACTGGGAAACCCACTTGGGATTGAATTCCACATGGACTGGGACTGTTTACACAAACTTGGGCTGCCTTGGGCAGGACTTCTGAGGTCAAGGACGTTAGCAAATAAGAGCTTATCCACACCTCCTCTGCAGCCCCGCCTTTCCCTGTGCAGGTACCAAAGCTTCGGTGTATGTCCTGCGCTGTACGTCATTCTCCAGGACGGAGTAGGAACTGGAAGGGCGGCACTGGTTGTTAGCATGGTGCTGAGGTCAGGGACGTGGAGCAGCAGTAGCTCCATGCCTGGCCAGCAGAGGAGCCCACAGATGGGCTGTGGTTGGTGGCCTAAACCTTCCCTGAGTTGGTCGCATTCTTCACTGACTTACATGTTTTCTATCTGTCAGGTTCCCTGTGTTTCTAGTTTCTGCAGATGAAGGTCTTCTTAGAGGTTAAGCTTTAGAAAAGGGTATATTTGTTTGCATTTAAAAACACGATTGCCCTGAGCTCCTTGAGAAGATGGATGTGGGTGAGTGGAGACCCCAGCTGGGCGTGGGAAGGGCTGGGATGAGTTTAGCGTATGAGCAGGGGCAACCAGGGGCCAACCAGGTTTACCCAGGCTCTTCTGCATGTAAGAGTGGGAGCAGCCCCAAGAGTGGCCTGTGAGTCACGGGGCACCCCTGCCAGTTCAAGTTGCCTCTGATCTGGGAGAAGATCCTCTGCTCCCTGTAGCTCCCCAGCCTGGCCAGACACCGAGCTCAGAAGCCACCTGGGGACATTTCTTTCCACCTCCGCCCCAGGCTTGCCTTGCTTGCTCTGCCCTCAGTGGGGTCTGGAGCAGAAGCTGATTTTCCATTTCTCTTTCCTAGCAATGATGCGCTGGTGCTAAAAGCTCAAGGACAGGGCTGCCCTGGGACCTTTGCTTTTCCAACACACTCCCTCGGCATTTTCTGCCTTTTCCGGGCCCTAGAGGCTGAAGAACTCAAGGGAATTCTTCTCCCTCCTGACCTCCAAGGCCCAAACTTCAGAAGGAAGCTTCCCACAGCTAATCACGCCAGTCTCCACCACTGAGCACAGCCTTAAATCCCAGGGATCAGTGGGGAGACGAATTAAGTGGCATCTTCCCGCATGGTGTGAAGTCTCACTCCGATGTTTCGCTTTCATCTTGGGGATCACTGATGTTGTGCCTTCCCCAGCCTGAGAATCCAGGGTTCACAGGGGAAACACAGAAACAATTACAGATGGGGATAATCCTGGTAAACTATTATTTGATAAAATTATGAATATACATAGGTTGTCAACTCACCTGTCATAAGACCATTAATGCCCTGGAGTTTGGAACAGCAAAACAGACAATGGGAGATATTCAGACAATCAGATAAATAAAAACAATCATTTTTCTTTGCAGTGGCAAATAATTGAGTAAATACATGGGAACAGCAAGACACTCCCGTGGAAAACACTAATTAAGGAGATCTGCCAGGCGGGGCGTAGGGGAGGCCGAGCACAGAAGCAAACCTGTCCCCCACACCTCTCCCTCTCCTTTGAAGACAAATTCCCACATAGGCGGCAGAGTCCACGGGATGCAGGGGGTGGGCACCGAGAGCCCTTGCCCGGTCTTGGCAGAGACCTGAGCAGGAGGAGCCCAGAGACAGTCATGAGCTCCACATGGGTGGTGGCCGGGCAGGGGACAGTGCTCAGTGATGAGGCACGTGGAGCCTCCGAAACCTGCAATGCAGGACCAGAACATGCTCTTACCAGGCACTGTGTGTGGAGGAGAGCCGTATTCTGTTTTCTGGTTTGTCTTTTCTGTTTTTCTCTTCTGCCACCCCTACCCGAGGGACGATCCTCTCAAAAGCCAAACCCAGGCTTCTGCCCTGTGCAACCCTCTCCCTTTTGGGCCTGCTGATTACTGTTTTGAGCAGAGGGGACAGCGACCGACTCAGAGCTGCCCATGCAGAACGGGACACTGGAGGCGTTCTCATAGGACATGCAAAAGGGCGGCGGTGCTTCCAGCTCCACTGAGCTTTGTCATGGGCCTGGCGTCTACGCTTTCGCCTTAGAGACTGAGGACTGGAACTGCCGGTGTCTCTCAGATGTGTATGTGTGTGTGTGTGTGTGTGTGTGTGTGTGTGTGTGAGAAGCGGGGAGAGATGCTGGAATGGAACTTAGGTGTTCTGCAGTCCTTGCTCTTTTGATTTTTTGAGACAGAGTCTTGATAAATCACTGAACTTCCCCCGCTGGGGCTTGAGCTTACAGTCTTCCTACTTCAGCCCCCAGAGAGGTTATAGGCGTGAACCTCCCCTCCTGGCTTATGCTGGCCCTGTTACATGACGTTCCGGTCAATCAGAACTCGCTGTAAGAATATGCTCCTCACGTATACTGCAGGCCAGTAAGTTTTGCCTTGAACCTGGTTCTCTGATGACATTGTCCAGTCTTCTTTCATAAAGCTGGGCAAGCTTTTCATAAATTCACTGCCTGTACCCAGTGGTGGGGGGTGCTTCCTTGTTCTCCTTATTTCCCTTTTGCAAAGGCCTATACCTTTTTGTGGGATCCCAGGCCAGCTCAGCTCATGATTCCCAGCAGGAACCTGCCCCTCTGTGGAGCCCAAGTGCAGCAGGTGGCAAGGCCTTGCTCAGGAAGGGTCCCTGGAGCCTCCCAGTGGTCCCGCTAGAGGGTGAAGATGTGGACTACCCACCCAGTGACAAGGTCACCTCGGTTTATCCACAACTTCATAGGCCCTGCACCTGGGACTGGCCTGTGAGACCCAGGTGTGTCTACACCACAGAATACACCAGGCCACACTGGAACTGTTGTCCTGCCGGAGAGCTGGTTCCCAGCACCCCACGCAGGTGCCATGACGGCGTGGAGAGGCACTGGGAAGCACTTGTCCCACATGTGCTGCCCGGGACTCCACAGCGGCTTGTGATATTTAGAAAGGCTTGGTTTGATCTGGGCAGCATCCCTGTAAACACAAGTTGTATAATGACAGGCCTGGTTCCAGTCTTGGATATCAGCGTCTCTGTAAGCCCGCTTCCTGAAGGTGTTAACTTCAGGATGAGTGGGGAGGGAGGGCGCAGTCTTTCATCTCCCCTCTGAGAATTAATATGGCTCTGTTTGTTTTTGCTCTTTGGCCTCAAATGCACAGCAAACACTTTCTAGAGACAGTCCCGTAGGAAGGGATTTAGGGCACCGCTTGTTTTAGAATCAGTGGCTCTCGAGGACAAATAGGTACCTTGTTGCCATACATTCTTTAAAAATTCTTGAGGCTGCTTAACATCCTCTGGCCAGATCCAGTTAATGAAAGCCAAATAATTCTGATCCTTTTCCCTGAATCATCTGGGTTTTTCAAACAGGCACACTGCTTTGATCTCAAGGATGGAGGTTTGAGTCCCGGGCCTTGTTTGGACTTAGTTGGTGTAGGCTGAGCTTGGATCCTTTACCTGTCAGCGCCGCTCCCACACTCTTCCAGATCAGCTTCCTGGGGGATAAAACCTTTCTAAAAGCTGTGCTGGGTCCCCAAAGATCTGCTGTTGGGTTTTGATGCTTCTGGAAAGTTTGAGGAAATACTCCTAACCATTCCAGGTTGGTTAAAGGGAAAAGAACCACTGTTTTCTGTTTATAACTCCACCACTCACCACCTATCAAAATATGCCTGAACAAACCCATGTTACAGAGGGAACCACCGCAGTCCTGCTCAGCCTGTCACAAGTCCAAGTGCACTTCCTAGGCCTAGCAGACACGTGCCCACCATGCCCAGCTCTCTAGAGAGCCAGGCCAGGAAGTGCGGACACCCTTACCTCGTCACTGAGGAAAACTCTTCCGTTCCTCAGAGCAGCCTCCTCACACTCGGCACGTCCCACCTCAGTTCTGATGTCACGGCAGAATGCTGTGTGGGAGTAGAGACAGACGGGGGCTTCTGTCAGGCCAGAGGGTGGCCGCTTGGGATGGACTCTACCCACCAGATGCTGCAGAGACACAGGGCACGGTGCTCCTGGACCAGGCCACACAGCCTGCCGTCAAAGCTAAGATGTCAAGGACAAGAGTCCTAGAGCCAAGGCTGACACATGCACTTGCAGGAAGCTGGGAAGCAGGGAAGCAGCTTCAGACAAACGGGGCGGGAAAGTGCAGGCCCCACCCTCTGGGACCCTCTGGGCTCCGTCCCACAGGAGGAAAAAGTGAAAGCGCAGCACCACAGTCTGAGGCAGGGCGTCAGGGCGGAAATGGCGTTCGAGCTCCGGAGCCGTGCTGCAGGGACGAGGGCGAGTGACAGGCACAAGGACCCTGAGCGCCGCTCCCACGGTCACATCACGGGGCCTGGATGATTTACTGGGCCTATGACATCACTCAGTTTCATTAGTCGCCTGACATCCATTACCGGCTTCAGGATGCAGTCCGCGTGCCACCGAATAGATTAAAGCGTCCTCGTGGATGACGTCAGCTCCCTGCCCGTCCCCTGAGAGGCAGCAGAAAGGACGAGGACGCATCGCCCGTGGGAGGGCTCGGCGGCACAGATCGCAGGGGCAGGAAGGTGCGCCCCCAAACCTGGTGTGTGGGCTTTGTCCGTGACAAGCAAGGGAGCAGGTGGAGGTGCAGGGCCTCCCGGGAGCCATGGGGCGGGCTGCGCGGTGAGGCAGGCAGGACGCAGCGTTTTGTACAGCTCCGTGACAGGTCAGGCATCGAGGGCCGCGGAATCTCAACCTTCACCTTCTTCATTCGGCCCTTTCCATGGTGGTTCTCAAACTGCATTCGCCAGAAGGTCCCTCAAGGGCTTTCAAAGGCACAGATGCTGATGAAGACTTTGAAGAATGTGACCCAGAAGGTCCAGATGGCCCGAGAGTCCCCATTGCCACTGTCCCTGGTGATTTCAGAGACCTCTCAGAGTCAGGCATCCTAGAACACAGGAGACATGGGACATAGGTGAGCTGGGGTGCTGGACCAGCCCAGGTTGGAGATGGGGACCTGGGTGGACCGGCCCATGTAGGGACAGCAGAAGGCAGCAGGGAAGTGGCTGCTCCCAGGCCCTGGCCTTGTCCCTGGAGCCAGCAGTGTAGGGGGTCACCAGCCCCTGGAGGGGGTGAGGCCTTCAGCCAGGCCAGGTTTTCTGCACCCATAACAAAGTCCCAAAGCACTGGCCCTCAGCACCGGTGGGGACCTGGACCTTCACTCCCGGAGCTCTGGGTGGTTCGCTTGGAGTCGGACTGCTTGCCTCTGGCTCCCTATGTACCCACTGCCCTCTCTCCCTCTCTTCCTCCCTTCCTTTCTTCTTTCCTTCCTTCCATCCCTCTTTTCTGTCCCCCCTGTCTTTTCTCTCCAGTTCTCTAGACTCTCAGTGCCTTAACTTAAAACAATCTTGAACCTTCTCCCCGCAGCCACTGTGCCCCACCTCCTCCAGAGTGACTGAAGGTGTGCGCCCTGTGTCTCCTGGGATGTCCTGAGACCGACTTGTCAATCGCTGGTCTTCTGTTGCCCAACACTGCGAGGATGTACGTGTCCCGCAGGGTTCTCTAGCAAGAGACTCAGCATCACTAGGGCCTGCACTAGGAAATCCAGAGTCCAGTCCCTTCAAACAGAAGCCAAGAACAGCAACTTCCCTGAAAAGCTGAAAGACTCGGCTGGCCAGCCGGGAACTTCCACCCCTGTGCAGAAAACGAGCCGGGGACACTCGTGAACATCCCGTCTAACCCTCGCGGCCGGGAGACTGAAGTGGCCCCTGGTTTAACAAGGCCCTGGTGGTGGATACAGCCTGCGCCTGCGATGAAAGCGGTGCAATGAGGCGTGTGTGGATTCAATTAAGCCGGGACCCTGGTGGGCACACACAGCAGGCCAAGAAGTCATAAATCACAGGCGCACGGTGGAGGGGAATACGGGAGCCAAGAGCAGATTAGAGCAATCATTGGTGCCAGAAGAGTGCCTCCCCTGCCCCTCACGGTGTGCACTGAGGCACCTGGGGGCGGGCCGCCCGACCCGCATCCTGCAGCCCTCAGCACTGGAACACAAGCCACAGTGTGGTTGCTCCGCAGGGCCCTGAGGACCCAGGCTCAGCAGGAAGGCTGCAGGAGTCAGCCCGGCCCAGTCTAGGGTGGGAGCCGGAGGCGGTTGCCAGGGTGACCTAGGCCTCAGCACTGGCGGAGCTCCAACGGCCCTGCTCAGGAACCCGTGTCACCAAGGCCACAGCTGTGGGTTTGCTTAAACGCTGAGCATCTTTGAGACAGGGACAGAATAGTCCCTGCTGGCACATGTGGTCCGCAGGGGAGGAAATAGTCACTGGCCCTTCAGGGGCTGAGGCAGGGCGCAGTGCTTCTGCAGCGGGACAGGACAGATGTATGATATGTGTGGCTTGGTGTCTGCACACCTTCTGCTGCCCTCTACTTGAGTACTGGAAATGACCCCTCACCCAAGTGTGATTGAAGTGGACCGTTCCTGCGGGCCACAGTGTACCGGTGAAATTCACGTTCCTGGTCACCTTGTGTCATGCTGGCAACGCTATTCTTATACTGTTGTTTCTCTTTGGAGATATGTTCTGAGTCCTAAGCAATATCCCCACTCTGAAGGGGCAGAAACTAATGTTTGAACCCCAAACAAGGTCAGCACCTTATAAAGAGTGGGCAGCAATGCTCAGGTGACATGGTGACCAGAAGCCAGCGGGGTCGGCTCACCTTGGGCTCAGCTTACACAGATTGGCAATGCTGCCCACAACCATGAGACCCATAGAACAAGTCAGCAACCACCATGGACACCTGGGAGCAGTGACCAGGGGTCGGTGCTCTGGATGCCACAGAGAGTTCGCCAGCCCCAGAGCGCAGATGGGCAGGAGATGCAGACGGTCCCCCTCCACCACCTCCGCCTGCAAGGCAGTTCGCGTGTACGCATGTGCTGTGAGCCACAGGCTTCTGGCAGTTTCTCACAGCAGCTGAAGGACACTCAGATGCCTGTCGGTGTTAAACTGGGAGGGAACTGTATTCATGAGGACATTTTAAATGCTCTCAGTGCCCCCCAATTTCTTTAAGAAGAAGCTGGGTAGGAGGAACAAAATCAAGCGAAGGTGGAGCAGAAGAGAAGGCCTGAGGCGAAAGCAGAGGGTCTGGGCTCGGTGCAAAGCAGTGAGAAGGAAAGGTCCTGCTGTCGGGCTCTGGCCCAGGCCTCAGCTTCGGGTGGCTGAGGCTGTGGCCCAAGTCACACCAGGTGGCGGTGGTACACATGGCCCTGGCTGTTGCTCAGGTCTTTGGATCAAACTTAAAGGCATCAGTTTCCTGCTCTGTACAGTGGAAAGGTAGCCAGGCATAGTGATGCATGTCTATAATCCCAGTACTCTGGGAGGCTGAGGCAGAAAGATTTCAAGTTTGAACCCAGCCTGGACAGCTTAGGGATTTAGTCAGACCCTGTCTCAAATAAAAGAGTTTTTAAAAATAGGGCTGGGGATGTAGCTCAGTGCAAAGGTCCTGGCTTCAATCCCCAGTTCTGTAATAAATAAACAAAGAAAAATAGGTTGGGAATCAAACACACCTTCTGGGCTTGTTGTACTCCATCAACAATCAGTTTCTGGAAAAATGAGCTGGCATCTTTCATTGAGATCGTGACCTCTGGGCCCCGTACCATGAGAAGCTCCTGTACAGACCAGCCCCGCACCCAGGGAGCTCCCCTCAGCATCAAGGGAAAGAAACCATCAAGCAAAAAAGGGGACAAGCGCTCATTCCGGCTCGGGGACGGCCTGCTCATGTCACACCATCTGAACAGACCTCAGATGCAAAGAAGCAAAAGTGGCAGGGACCGTGTGCTCATCCTGTGCCCGCCTGTGCGGGGTTCTCAGGTGCCCGTAGCAGAATCTGCCCAAGAACAGAGTGTGGTTTGGGTTTCCTTGATGGCCCGACTCACAACACCGGCTCTGCCCGACACACCTTCCCGGCCCGTGTCTCATGCTGGCTGCAAGATAACAGAAAATGTTAAGTTCACAGAGATTCATAATTACAGAGAACCCCGCTTCCAAGCCAAAGTAACAAGATTAATACCTTTCTGACAGAATTTAATAATATGGTTTTATAATATTTAATTTTGCTCAGAAAATAACTCTCAGTAGGAAGCCCCCTTTCCCCTTGACTTACCTAAACATTATTGCTTTAAAACAATTTAATTCCTATTTCCTGGCACAAAGAATTTATTATGTAGACTTGTTGTGGTCTGATGCTTATGGGCCTTTGTGGTGTGGATTAACTTCAAGTTAATTTGGACATTCAACCCATTCTGACAGGCGGAGTCCTCAGCCGCCTGCGAGGAGCAGCAGTTAGATCTGCTATATCTTAACTTAAGGATAACTGACAGAGAGAAACATTGCTTTCATGAAGACAGCAAGGGTCCTTCCTTTTCTGAGGCCTGTGTGTTGGGGGTGGTGAGCAGCCACACTGTTCGTCTCCTCTGTGGGTTTCACAATATGGCTTTCACCTGCAGCTCACGCTACGGGAGGGACTGTATCGACTAAATGACCCAATTACCTTCTCTAACGTTCAAACAGTGACCTACCATCCTTTAGGAAATTCCTAGTGGGGTCTTCTTGTTAATATCCTGGTGGTAAAAGCTAGTGAAAATCAGATGCACCTTGAGACCATAAAGTTAAGTGAAATAAACCAGATACATGAGCTTTGGTATCCCATGGTTGCTCTTATTTGAGGAGCCCAAAGAATAAATAGATGAAAAGCAAAATAAAAGGTAAGAAACAGAGAGATAGCTCTTTTGCAAAGGGGAGGGGACCAAGAGACGGAGGAGAGGAAGGGAGGACGGGACATAAAAAAACTAAGATGTGTTAAGTGCGGACGCCAACTCCCCCAAGGAATGTGATCATTGTGTACCACAAACATGGACTTAAAAAAACACCAGTGAAAACAAATTGGTTGTGTATTCTGATGAGGCTGAAGCTACAGAGAAAAGAGGGAAGGGATTCAGCTTCCCTAAAGGGCAAAGCTGGCAGACCAGGCGCCTCTCCTCAGGACGTAAAGTCATGTTCGGATTGTCCAGGTGTCTGAGCAGCATCGCCCCAGCCATCTCCCTGCTGTGAGAATGATCTCTCCCCTCCTGACTGTCACGGTCCTCACCACCTGGGCCCTTCTCCATCACTCCCAGTGCTGGCTCCCCACTGCCTCGTAGGCAAAGGGGTGGGGGACACACGATGGCCCAGAGTCAGCTGGTTGGGAGGTGCTCGAGGACCTGGCCAAGGCTCTGAGTGGGAGTTTCAGAAGCTGATACACAGGTAAGATCCACCTCTGACTCTGCCTGCCTGTCCCTCTTCACTTCCACATCCTTCTCCAGTCCCCGCCTCCACAGGGCCCAGGTGTGGTCACCTGGGAAGGGGGCCTCTGCAGGGAGATCGGAGCTGGGGAAGAAGCTAGGAAAGCCCCCAACAGCATTTGGGGTGACAAGACCCCAGGACACCCCTGAACTCCTACAGACAGTGCTCAGGACAGGGTCACTCAACACTGGTGTCCAGGGCCCGGGGCACAGCCCACAAAGCTGCCGTCCCTGGGCCGGGCGCTGTGAAGGGTTTGCAGCTCCCCTCATGCATCCTGTAACCCCACACAATTTGGACTCCATTCTCCATGTTTAGTAGCAGGGGCGACTGGGGAAGATCACACAAGAATGGAAGCAGAATAAACACATGTGTCCAGCCATCCGTCTTTGAACTCATGCCCTCAGAAGAGGTTGCCAAGATGTGGTGGGGTGTCGTGGGGTTCCCCAGGTCCTTTCCTCCCATGACACTCATCAATCCTGCCAGAACGCTAGGTCCTGGAAGCCCACCCCTCCTTCCAGGAATCTCCCCCCACCAAGGCAAGGGTGGCTCCCTGGGACACACACCACTGGCTGCCTGATACAGGGGAAGGTGGACGGGATGCATGGGTATGCTTTTCAACCCCTGTAGAGCTGAAAAAAATCATACCTTGGATCACGTTAAACTGGGGACCACCTGCAGCTATACTGACCCAGGCTTCCTTCTGGGAAGGCCAAACTTCCACAGAAAGATTTCTTCAACCATCATGGCCCACAGAACTCCCCTTTTAGAAACTCCTACAATTTAAGAGCATTGTGAGGTATCCTGAGCTGGATACCTAAATGCCTACTGGAAGTCAGTAGGAAGAGGTCTCAGACCTCATGAGAGGGATTTTCACCTCTGGGTGTGGTGGGAGAGATGGTTTGAGGCCACTCCCCTGCTAAAGACAGCTACAAATGCGCACCCAAAATATCTGTGTGCAGAGGACAGGGGTAGTGAAGGATAAGGCCAAGGGTCAGAGTCTCAAAGAAGCAACATGAATGGGGATGAGGCCCATTTCTCACCACTGTTTCTCACCAACCTGCTAGTTTTCATTACCAAGTGTGAGCACAGTATGAGGTTGTCTAGGGAGCAAGGACTGTGATGAAGTTGAGAGCTTAAGCAATTTTTAGGTTGATCCTCATGAAATATGAAAGGGAACAGAAGCAAAATAGAGCCATGCTGCATCAAATCATGCAAAAGGAAAGGAAAGAGGAAGAGGGTTTGAATGGGGAGAGCCATGGCTCTGCAGGCTGGATGGAGTCTCTACATACCCTAGAGGGAACATCAGAACAGGCTGTGCAGAGAGGAAGCCTGCACCAGGCAAGAGTGGTCAGTCACCGTCAGAGAGATGCCAAGGACCAGCTGGTGGTGGATTGCAGATGGAGATGGATCCAGCGACATTGAGCTACAGACTGTCAGCTGCACATGCTCGTTCAGGTGAAAGCCAAGTTGTTTGTCAAAGGAAGGGCTGAGCAGCTCACCTCCACCGATGTCAGACTCTTAAAGCTTAACAGAGTTTAGCAGGAAAAACACCAAGTCAGCCGTACTAGGTTAGTCACAGTTAAATTCCTTTAAAAATTGGGGCAAAATAAATTTAGTCAAAGACAGAGAAAATAAAATTAACTTCAAGCAAGTAATGTGGAGAGAACTGTTGACTTTCCAATGGAAATGATGAGATCTGGAGGTCATTGGGTCTGGGTGGTAACTACACAGATCTAAAAACCCTGAGCTGTACATTTAGAGCTGTGTGCTTTAGTATAAGGATGCAATACTTTAGTAAAACTACCTAAGACAAACAACGATAGAAAACCTCTGCAATGTGAATGTATCCAATGAGAAAACAGATGAAAAATATGACCTGATTTACAGCTTCAAAGATGATTCCTGGTCTTGTGCAGAGAACGGCTTACAAGGGAGAAAATGTAGAAGTCGGAATCTATTTAGCAGTCTATGGGGAATAGCTCATGAAAACTGGACTGGTGGTGGAATACAGGAGTGGATGGAGAGGTACTAACTTGTAAGTTTCCTGGGACTGCAAACCTACAGGATGGAGGTGTGAGGAGACTGCGAAATTAGGGACAATTCCTGCAGTTTTGGTTTCAGCCACTGGATGGATAATAGTGCCATTTACTCAGACTGGGAAAACTTTGAGGATGTGTTTGCATGGGCAATGAAAAATTCCATTTGGACATATTTTACTTCAAGTAGATAGCTACTAGACATCAAGTGGAGAAGAAATATTAGTTTAGATTTTCTTATTACTGTGATAACTTTTAAATTTAATTTCTGCTTGTACACGAATGCATATACGTACAATATATAAAAGCAAACGTGAGTTCCTGTACAGATCCTTTTCTTTATTATTGACTTTCTTTTCCTTTTTCTTGAAACTGGACTCCTCATTTCCCTAGTGATCATCACACTTCATTACCCTGAGGTATCTGCCCAAAAACCAAGCGGATGCCCACGGCGTCATCTCTCTGTGTTCTGATTATCACAAGGCAAGTGATCGCCATTTGTTTTGCAAAGACTGGATTCTGTTATACTGACTTTCTGTGTCACTCAACAATCCGATCCTGCCCCCTGACCTTATGTAGCTCTAGTCGATTATATTTAATGACTGCTTCATAGTCCACGGGGTGGACACTGTCATTAATTTAACAATTCCCCTATTGACAGGTATACTTTCTGCGTCTAGATTTCTTTCTAACGTGAACAACTCTGCAGTAAATAATCTGGAGTAAATGTGTTTACATGCCAGAAGTTTTATTTTCTGAGAGGTTCTTGGGAGAATTCCCAGGTCTAGGGGCAAATGTATTTTTAATTTTAATATACTTGTCCCTTCTCTCCCCACCTCCCCAGATGATAACACTTTATAATTCCTCTAACAGTATAATTATAACACTTTATAATTCCTCAGTGTGTGAGTACTCTTCTATCCATATCACTGCTAATTGTTACTTTTAAATATTTAAGTTTTAAAAGTTTATATGTGCAATGAAATATTTATGGTCACTTTAATTAGCATTTTCTCAGCATTAATGAATTTAAATCTCCTTTCATATTTCTTGGCCACTTGAATATGCTGCTCTGTGACGTGTTTATTCATATCTTTAAACACTCTTCTATTGATCTGTATTTTTTATTTAAGCTTTAAAAGTTATTTAACTGTCTATATATCACAGTTGATTTTATATTATGGATGTTTGAGATACAAATATATATTTCTGTAGATCTATTATTTATCTACAGACTATTTATGATAAATTTTGAGCTTTTTCACTCCAAGTGTATGCACATTATATTTATGCCTATATTTTCTTTTTCTTTATATTCTGAGTTTCCAGTCTTTCTAACACCTTCCTAGAATCTTGGCCCCGGATTTTATGCTGTGGCCTTGCTTTGCCTGCAAGAGTTTCTTACATTTTTTACTTAATTCTTCCAGAAGATGATTTTGGGAGCTAACGCTGAGTCACCTCTGGTTCTCTCACGGGGACCGCTGGCCGTGTCCCTGTCATTCATAAGTACCCCGCTGCCCTTCGGCTGATGTGAATGCTCACCTTTGTCCCACGTCAAGTTCTTTCGCACCCTGGGACAATTTTTGGCTTCACTCTGCGGCTCCCTCCCCACCCCAACACCCACGATGTGCGCATCTGTTCCAAGGCTCTGTAGGATGTCCTGGTCTCCAGGAAGGCAAAGCCCTCTTGCTATTCTTATTTTCATAATTACCTTAACGGTAGATACTTGTTCTTTCATAAAGACGTTACCATTACTTTAGCCAATTAGAACTTTCGCTTCTACTTGGAATTGCTTGAAATTTGCATTATCTTAATTTTGGGAGAATAAAGATAATAAACCTCATCTAAGAACATGACTATTGGATGCAAATAGAGGCCATACTCATAAGTGAAATAAATCACACCCACATGTGTAGACATCGTGTTGTCTCCCTAGTGTAAGAACCTGAAAGAGTAAGTGGAACCCAAAATGTACAGTAGATGTTGGGAAAAGGAAAGAAACTGCTCAAAAGAGGAAACAACTGGGAAGAGGGAAAGGAGAAACGGAAAGAAAGAGGAAGGGAAAAAATATATATATATTTATAGAGAAGGATGCTGGGATATCTATGCTGCTGATGTCTAATGGTTTGTTGAAAGGAACAGTTAATGTTTTATTTATTTCTTTATTTTGACCAACTTTGCATGCTTATATCTGCTAATCTGAACCAACTTTGATGAAGATAAAAATATGTAAAATAACAACCAATGTTAATCCCTACCATTTTGCTCTGAAACCCTGTATCATTCTTATTGTTTTTGCTTTGTTTTGTTTTTGTCTATGTTGTTGGCATTTTGGTGTTGCTCTTTTTTAAAAATTCTCTTCAAAATACAAAAAAGAAATGACTGTTGTTTTCTTGCTCTACATGTTTTATAACCTCTAAGATTTTGTCACTTTGTCTTATAGCTATTGTGCCTTTCTCATTAAATTTATGTCTTGGGATTTGGTAGTGTTTATTACTATTCTGAATATAGGATTTTTTCTCATTTTCATTTTCAGCTTATTGTAGAGTTAAGAAAGGCTATTAAGCTTTGTATTTTAACATATATGACAACTTACTAAGTTTTTAAATTGTTTCTATTGGTCTTGTTTTAATACAAGTTCTGTGGTTTCATACTACATAATCAATCCTCAGTAACTAAGGTGGTTTCATTTCTATCTTTTCTCAACGTTTATACAAGTTAGTACAGTTGAATTCACAAAAACTTTAACAGAAAATGTTAAAGTATAATGCTATTGGAAGCAACTTTTCCAGTTCTTGATTTTCATTTCATCATTATTGTGCCTGTGGACACTTTTATTCGTAAAACATTTAGTATCACCTTTGCAATTTGATTACTTTACCATAGGGGATATAATATTTTAACATTTGGTGCTTGTTTTTGTTAAATGAGCAGTGTTTATCCTTGCCCTTCTTACTATTTCATGTAAGGTTTTCATTAGGATTTACTGCTGTAATTTCAAATACCTTTTAAGTATCTATTGGTATGATTGATTTGTGAAGTAAGAGATTGTATTGATAACTCTTTTGTATTGATCTATTCTTACCTTCTGCCTGGTCATGGTATGCTATCAATGCTATATTTTATTTATTATAATTTTTGCACATATTTTAGAGTGACATGTGTCTATACTTTTTTACATCATCTTTATTGAGGTTCTGTACCTTTTAAAATCTGTAAAATGGAACTCTGTGGGGTTTTTGGTCCTGAAGTAGATTTTTTATTTTTTGTTCTTTAAGGGTAGGAAAATTTACTGGAGAAAAGGAACGGGGAAAAGAACTGGAGAACAGCAATAGTTCCTGAGAGACAGGAGGGATCCGAAGTGGGTTTCCCCTGAAGTAGTTTAAATAAAGCGAATGTCACACATTTGTCTAATCTTTGTTTACTTCCTACGTGGTAATTTGCTATTACTTCCAGTTTTGTGATCAAGATATAACCTAGACCCAGTCAATATGAATTTGCTGTGACATGCTTATTCACATCTTTAAACACTTTTCTATTAGTTGATCTTTATTTTTTACTTAAGTTTTAAAAATTATTTAACTGTTTATATGTCACAACTCATTTTATGTTATGGATATTCACTCATTATCATTTGAGATGCAAACATATCGGTATATATTAAGCATCCGGCACCAAGAAGACAGGAAGTTGGATGTCTTCTGCCGTGAAGGAGGCCTGGCTTTTGCACCATCAGGCTTTTAGAAGGAACACGTTGCCGTCCTCCTCGTGGGCTGTCTCCAGGCACTGGGCCTGTCTGTGGGTGATGGGTTGAGCGGGCGGTGTGGGAAGGTGGAAGCGATAGATTGGTTCCCAGTGCCAACCTCATCTAGTCTGTTGTGCCCTCTGGCCCGGGCCCCCAGAGCTGTCAAGGGAATAAAACCCTACTGGGGGTCCCACTTTGGGGCCAAAGAAGAGAGTGTGGAAACAGCCACCCCTGCCCCCACATCCTTGTGTGAGTGGCTTCACGCACTCCACACCAAGCAGACTTCAAGTGGGGGAAGCACTCTTCCTGCCTTTCTGCCTCTCAGGAGGCCAGGGTGAGGGTGGACCGTGTCCATAGACGCAGGGTCCTCTTCCTCTCTCCCCAGAGCTGGGCGCTGGGGAGGTGGGATGGCCACTGGGGGGGGCAGGTGGGACAGGGGGAGGCCGCGCCCAACTTCCTCCTTTGTGTCTAGTATTGCATTTTGAAAGGTGATTTTAAATTTGAAGGTCAGCTCCACAGTAAGGGTTTTAATAAAATGCTCCCTGCCTATTGCAGTCATGGCAAGCACTACATTAGCCTCCATCGTGTTAACCCCGCCCCACCGCCGTTCGCGCCACACAGTCTGAAGGCCAAGTCAGTTTCCCTTGCGCCTGCCGCAGCCCGCAGTCACACCTCCCAGGCCGCGTTCCCACCAGCGGCACTCTCTCGGTTCGCTCCACCCGACACCCACCCACCCTATCCATGGCTAGTGTTCCGAAAATGACTCAGCGAGGCCCAGCTTTGGGTGTTTCTGCTGGGTGCCTGGAGCTTGGAAGTGGAAAGAGCTTGCTGTCCTGGTGACGATCAATTTTCCTCGAAGATCGGGCCCCTGGCGGGGAACCTCAGGAGCTGCCTAGGGTCAGGCCTCGACTTGCCCTCGCTATGGCAGAGGAGGGGAGGGTGTGAACGCGGGGAGAGGGAGGAAGGAGGTATGACCCGGCTGGCCTCTGGGCGGGGCCTTTGTGGTGCTTTCCTGACTGACCCTTGAGGGAAACCACACAGTCAGGGAGTGGAGGGCCGCAAACACAGGGGCCTCCCGCCCGGCTCTCAGGCAGACGCAATCCTGAGCTGGCCGGCAGGAGGAGGGTGGAGGATCAGGAGGCCCGAGTCCCCTCTGCTCTCCTACCAACCCTGATACTCAGGGAGCCTGATGGTTAGCAGCAACCCTGACATGCGCTCTCGCGAGGCCAGAGCCTCTGCTCTCGTCCACCACCGCGGCCTGGAGGAAGCTCTACTGACAACTTAGGAGACACACGGGTTGGTCTTCTCAACCTACAGCAGCGTCGTAGAGAGATTGCTCTCTTGGTTTTCTGGTTTAAAGAGCTGGAGGGTTGTTGTCGCCAGGGTTGCCATGCAGCATCTGAGGGGTCTCGTCCCTGTCTGACCCACTGTCCTTCTGGGGTATTCTGTCCCTGGCTGACCCGCTGGCTTTTTAGGGATCAGGCAGGAGGTGAGCTTCTACACATTTATTGCAAACATAGGAAGCACTGGACAGGACTGAGCCCTCCAAAGTCAGAAGAAGAGATGGGAGGGAAACTGCGCTGCTGTCATCAGTAGCCCTGTGCCCTCCCAGGAGCTTCCAGCCGGAATCTGGCTCCCAGGCAGGCTTTGCTGGAGCGCACGGGTGAACAGAGCCCCTGGCACGTTTCCTCTGGAGAACTCCGGGTCCCAGCCCGGCTTCCTGAGCCGCTTCTCTGGGCTGTTCTCCCTGTGCTGTTCTCCTCGCTCCTGTGTCTAGGCCCGCCTCCCCTCCCTCTTCAGTGCCCGCGCCACCTCCCTGTGCCTGGCTCGTGAGGTCTCACGTGGGCCATGGAAGGGCGACGCTGCGTCCTTTCCCTGTGCCCGGGCACCCTGTGCAGCCCCATGCTGGCCATCCCAGTGCCAGGCGGGCTGCCAGGGGCCTTCAGAGGTGTCTTTGGAGAGGCTGATCCCCTCCTCCCACAGAATGCAAGCATTTCCTGTGTGCGCCAGCACGCGTGAGCATTTTCCTTCCTCCATGTCCCTCCTCTGCTTCTTTCTCCCTTTCCTTCCTTTCTTTTTCTCCTTGCTTCTCGCATTTTCCCCACCCCCCTCTTTTTTTGTCTTCCCCACCTTAGCATGCAAACCAAATCCAAATGCGGTAGGCGCAAAGCTGCTGCCATTTCTGCAGCCCTCTCTTGCGGGGCACAAAGGTGCATCTGAGCGGCCCCATCTTCAACAAAGAGAAAGGTAGTAGAGGGCGCGGGGCTTTCAGGAAACCTGGACACTCGCCGCCGTCCTGCCTTAGAATTAGGGATCATAGACATCCAGACAAAAACAGCGAATCCAGCTCTGTCCCTGAAATACACACTGCGTAATTGCTAATGTTTCCTTTTTGATAACTAAAAAGGCTGTGCACATTAAATAAAAGGCGATTTAATTTCTAGTTTAAATACAGCTGCTGTGATTCTTGCATACTGCACAGCTGGCTCACGGCTGGCACCAGGCCACGGCGCGGAGCTCTGTCCCGACCATCCGCATTGTCTTCCCGACGCGCACGCAGAGTGTCTTAGGGGGTCTGGGAAGTATCTTTATTCATTTCCAGGTCTGCGCTGCACTGCCCTGCCAGGCACAGCCCGCCACCTTGCACCTCTGAGATCTCTGCACCTGTCAAGCCATTTTTTCCCTTCTTCCACAGCAATGGTGTTTCTGCAGAGGAAAAATAATTTGTTTTACCATTTCTTTTCCAACTGTGGGCAGGGAAAAAAACCAATCAAGTACAATACTTCCTAGTCTTCCTTTAAAAAATATTCTTTAAAGAAAAAAGGACTGATCGCAGGTTTTTATTTTGAAAACCACTACAGTAAAATTGGGGGCTGGGGTATTAGAGAGACGTCGTCAATCCGGGCCTGGGTCTTGTGGGGTGGCGAGGAGCAGGAGTTGCCTCCAACTGGGGTGTCCCTCTCAATTCAGCTCAGAATGGAAGTAATCTTAGGAAATACAGGGGGAAATTAGAAGGCTTAAAGTCTTCAAGGACATCCTGACCACTTTCTTTAATTTCATAGCTCTCTTCCAGATACTTCCTGTTGGCAGTCAACAAAGGAATTGTTGCTAGGGACTCGCCGAGAGCTGGCCTCTGCAGGGTCCACCGAGGTCCTGTGAAGATGTAGCCTTGGAAGGACCGGCAGCCCTACCCGCCCTGTGCGTTCCTAGAACTCCAAAAGGTGGAGATGTTCCAACCCCAAACCTCTCCTCTGCCCTCTGCCTGCCAACGCCTTCCAGAGCCCGGGACATGGCCTTGGGCCTCGGTCTTCTCTCCTTGACCCCGTGTCCCTGAACACCCTAGTGTGGAGCAGACCTTGGGAAGAGGCATGGTGAGCGAGCGCCCCTTTGGAATGGACCTGATACCTCATCCTCACTTCTTCTTTGCAGTGTCACCCAGAAAACCAGTCACCACCAGCAAACGCACGAGTCTCCTCAGGATGCTACGGCAATGCTCCATAGGCCCGTGACTTACACAGTGCAAATGGGTTGCCATGGTTCTGGAGCCCAGACACCCTGGGTCATGGTGTGGGGGGCTGACTCCTCCTGGGGTGTCCCTCCACGTCCGGTGGACAGGACCTGCTCCCCATGCCCTGACACGGCCATCCCTCTGTGTGTGTCTGTGTCCTTATCTCTTACTCAGTCACCTCCTTAGAGCCCCTGGCTCCAAATAGTCCCATTCTGAGGTCCTGGCTTCCAGATTTGCGTACAAGCCCAAGGACACGATTTAGCCCCGACACGGCCACTCTTGGAGGGAGCTGGGCACCTCAGTGAACCTCCAGCCGGAGCACAGGTGCTTTACCCCAAGGGCCACAAGGGTGTCCTTGGCCCGGGTCCCTGGACAGCACACCCCTCTCCCCGCTGTGCCGGTTTAACCAACACAAGAGGGGAAAGCATACACGGCTCAGAGATCCCCAGACGGGGCTACGGCCACACCACCCTGAATGTGTCTGACTTAGTCTGATCTCGGAAGCTAAACAGGTCTTTCCTGGTTAGCACTTGGGTGGGAGAAATCCCCACATGGGGTCTTGTGGCTGAGTTCAGTCACTCACAGATTCCTTGATGCCTTGAGGAAAACGATTCTGTTCCTCTGTGGAAGGAGAGGGTGAGGCCGAGTGGCCTCAGAGTCCTTGACAGGACTCGGTGCACGTGCTGCCACCTGTGACCCTCAGGACTGCTGACCACTGAAGCGGGCATCCTGGGCACAGGGGGAGGCTGAGCAGTCCTGAGGCCCCGAGGGTGTGGGTGAGGTGAGGAGGATGGAGAGCCTGTGCTCAAACCCTAGGATCTGCCAGCCCTGTGGGGACTTGGGCTATCCTGGACTGCGGAGGACGCATGGTCTCCACAAATCCTCCTGGACACCTGCAGGTCACGGTCCTGAGTGCTGAGGACAGAGCTGACGGCGAGGACAGGGACAGGATAGCCTCCTCCCAAGCACATGTATGGACACACTCATGAGCACGTGTACAGTGGGTGATGCGGAGAGAGAAGACAGAGTCCAGTGAACTGAAGGACGCGAGTCCCTGGGCACAGCGCGGCCACACTGACGCTGCGTCAGAGCTGTGCTGGAGGCTCTGGGGCTCGGGCCGGGTGGTTGGGTCCAGCGCACCACCTGCAGGGGTCATCTGGGCAGGGCTGGGGGGACGGACAGGAGGAGCAGCAGCAGGGAGATGGCGGTGGAGGTCATGAGGAGTGGTTTGACAGGTGCGTGCTAGTGCTGATGGCTTTTCCCTGTTAGCTTTCAATTTTCTCTCCTTTCCCCAACATGTGACAAAGAAAGTCTATTTCCATGCCAAACCTGGGCCATCAACGGCCTTTTCAGAGGCAGGAATGGACTCGCCTGGGGAGAATGGGAGCCTGGACAAACTGCATCGGGGTGCAGCCAGGGATCAGATCAGCCTTGTCCTTACCAGGCCCTCGTGCCTGAGACATGAGAAGGCGCAGGGGTGGGGCCGGCTTGGTCAGGAGCTGCTGCTGACTTCCTGAGCTCTCCAGATGTGCACCTGACAGCCACAGGGTGATAAGCACAGCATCATTTCCACGATGGTTACTGCAAAGTGTCATTCGCTAGACACGGCGGGAAGTCGCCCCCGTATGCCGTCT
The DNA here is from genome assembly GCF_000276665.1 of Chinchilla lanigera. Lineage (NCBI taxonomy): Eukaryota > Metazoa > Chordata > Mammalia > Rodentia > Chinchillidae > Chinchilla > Chinchilla lanigera. Next base: position 8,852,582 of record NW_004955491.1, on the reverse strand, counting down.
CTGTGTGTTCTGTGTCCCCACGAACTCTCCTGTCTCCTGTGTCCCCTCTGAAGTAATCCAGACCCCTGCACTTTCCATCTTGTGGGAAGTGTTTCTAGGCCTGCACACAGCTAAGCTCGGGACGGCCCCTCACTGACTACGCGTGCAGGAGTGCAGCTCTTACACTCTCCTACGCACCTACGGGCCCACTGCACCCGACTGTCTGCTTCTCCCCGTCCCTGACCAGCCTGGCCATTGCTACTGCTGTTTACTGGGTGTTTATCTTTTCACGTGAGTGGACGATGCAGCGTTTGTCTCCCTGTGTCTCACTCGCCTCCCTTGACATCCGTTCTCTGAGTTCATCCACACTGCTGCAAAGGCAGGATCTCCTTTTCAAAGCCAGATAATATTCCATCATATGTGGCCTGCAATGTCCTTATCTATCCACCCGCCTTTTCAAAATAAAGACCATCACTCAAGAGCGCACCTGCTCCACCCGCCTCCCTGCCCATCTGGAGGGCGGAAGCTTCCAGAGGCTGCTGCTTCACTTGACTTCGACTTCCCCGTCCACACAGTGCCGTGGTGCGTTTGGACAGCCGCGGCTGGCACCCCACCCTCTGCATTCTGAGAGACGGCTCGCTGCAGGGTCCGGCCCCACGTGGCTTAGATGAGCTCGTGATGGGGCCTTGGGACCCAGACCCTCCACATTCCCGTTCTCCACCTGAGCACAGGTAGCTCCACATGCGGCTACAGGGAAACATGAGCAGTGCCCACCAGCCAGGCAAAGCTCTGGCTTCTCCCTGCCCCGGTCACCCACCCAGGCTGCAGACCTCAGGGGCTACCTGTCCGTCACCATCCCTTCACCACGCCCTGCACGTCCACCCTGGTCCTCCCAGCCTCACCCTCCATGCCTGGCCACAGAGGTGCGTGCAGGTGGCCCTGAGGATCGGAGTGTTGCCTGCTGCAGTCATCCTGTGCTCGCAGGACCTCTGCCCACGGCTGGGTTTGCTGTCCCGGACTGGTTGAAGAGTGAGGACTGATGGATAACCCTCTTGCTTGTCACTCCTGTGACACCACCTTGGGGCAAACGGAACACTCAGGGTTCGCTCCCTCATCCCAAGAGCTGAGACTCCTCCCTCACTGACCCACGCCCTCGGGTGATGGAGCCTGGAACCGGTTCCTGCATCGGGTTTCTGCACCCATGAAAGGGGACACTGGTCTCCTCCTGGGCTCCACAGCCTGCACAAAGGTGGTGAGAGAATGCAGAGGGTGTTTCCAGCGCAGGTGCACACTACCCTAAGTCCCCACTGGCTCTGCCAGCCGCGCTTCCTCTCTTTCCAGAAACGCTTTATTCTGTGGCTGTCTCCTTCCAACGTGCCCATCTGTCTTCACGAGATAGCTACAGGCCCTCGTGCCCCCGGCAAGCTGCTCCTCATGGTACGTCGAGGCACAGCAGCAGGCCGTACGCTGTCTTTAGAATCTGGGGGATTTCTTGACATCATAACGCTTTCTTTCTAAAATGCCTGCCGCCTCCAGACAGCAAACAAATGTAGCAACATCCGGTGCCATTGCAGAAGGTCTGTGTATTCTGAAAAACATTATCAGAGAGCTTAGGTCAGAATGATGTTCACAGAGTGAGTGTGTCCACAATAGTTATGACTTCGAGCAGCACATTTACTCGCCGCTCGGAAAGCACCAAAGCGTTAGGAGCCACGGGTTCCCCAGCGATGCTGGCTTTCTGATGTGAGTTTGCAGATGTGTCCTGATGTCTCAGGCACAACCCACAATTTACAAATTAACCCCACATCTGCTCCGTGGGCCAGTTCAGAGTTTCTGACTTTGAAATTCCCTCAGGAGACGGGAAAATCCAGTTTGTTGTACCTTTCTTTAAGCCTTAAAGCATTGCTGAACTGAGGCGCACGCCGGCTGCTTCCACGTCCACACGTGGTGGGCTCTGCCACCCTGGGGGCTGCTGAGAAGCACACGGCAGTCAGGGTCTCCGGGCTCAGAAGTGGCCCATAGGGAGGTGAGATGCCAGCCCCCTCTGTCCACGGACGGTCACGTGGGCATCTCAAAAACCCAAGTGACTGTCCCAGGCTTTGCAAGAACGGGTTCCTCCTTGCTGGAGCCCAGCGCGGGGCTCTCAAAGCAGACGTAAACATGGACTTGATGTGTACTTGAATTTTAATAACATCTTTGAAAAATCAGTGCCGGAAAGTAAAGTATCTGAAGTGGCACAAATTGCTGTAGGTCATGAAAATGTATAACCATGTGCTTAATGAGCAGCCATCACATTGTGAGAAGTGCAGAGGGCCACCCTGGGCTCCTTCCCTGCCCGGGACTGTGCGGTCTGGAGCCGCCCCCTTTCCTCCTTCCCTCCCTCCCTCCCTCCCTCCCTTCCTTCCTTCCCTCCCTCCCTCCCTCCCTTCCTTCTTTCTTCCTGCCACTGATGAGTGGAGAATGTGTTCTGCCCCTGCCACGTTTGCAGTGACTGAGCCTGAGCCAGGACACACGGCCTCGGTCCCTGCCTCAGAGCTGCTAGCTGAGTCCCTGAAGTGAGAGCTCTTCCTCACTCAAGGGCAGCTTCTGTGTGGACATGTGGGCCTTTTCACTTGAAAACCCAGCAGTGCCAGAGCCAGGGCAAGGATGAGCTGCTGGTCTGCGTGGCCGTCCTCACACCTCCGCCTGGTCACGGGAGCTGAGGGGTAGCGGCGCTGTCTGTAGTTGTGTCCCCTTCCTTCCCTGTCACTCACTCAGCTATCTGCCGTCTGCCCGCCCAGCAGGAACGGACCATTCTTAGACGTTCTCAGATGTGGGCAGGTTGGCCACATTAAAAAGGCCCAGACAGCAACAGCATCTAGCTTTCCAATCAGCCTTGGTGCCACGGGCTGCGGCTGGCGACCCTGGCAGCAGCTCGCAGAGGGGAAACTGAGGGGAAACAGGTGCTGTCCATGCTGTGCTGAGCCAGCGGGAGGCACAGGGTCGGCCCTGCCTTCCCACGTGTACCTGGAGATGCAGACCCCAGGTTGGGGTGGGGTGCCGGTGCAGAGCTAGGGCTCTTCCGGCAGGTAGACCAGGGAGCAGGGAAGCCAGCTGTACAGGCTCCCCGGGGAGTGGAGTGGCTGCCCTGTGTGTGCCCAGGTTGTACATACAGGCATTGCTGTGTGTGCAAGGCCTCTCTGACATCAGCCACTGCCAGTCTGTCTCATCCCACTCACCCTGTGGCAAGCACCGCCGCTCCCAGCCAGTGCGCCCCTGTGAAGCACCGGTAACTGCCCTGGGCGCCCAGGTGCACAGTTGCTGGGCTGTGTCACTAGCAGGGTGAGCAGCCACAGCTCAATGGCAAGGCCATGGAGATGGGCACAGAGGACCAGGGCCCGTGCCAGGGTGGAGGGAGGGCAGCCAGGTGTGCCCTGGGGCGACGGTTCAGAAGAGCGGCTAGTTTGACCGCAGGCTGTGGTCACTGACCTGTCTACTATGTGTGCTGAACCCGCTTCACTTTCCTGAGCACCTCACATCTCCCGGGTGCCTGCCCCACCCCCGTGGCCAGGACACTATGTCCGGTGACACAGGACAGTGGACTGGGCGAGGTCCTCTGTCTGGAGCTGGAGAGGGACGTGCAGCCTGAGGCTGATGTGCGTGTTAGTCTGTGGTCCAAGGTCACTGGACCACGGACAAAATAGAAATGTTCTTCCCCCAGGGTGGGGACAGCTCACCCTCCATCAGCCAGGACGGAACAGCGGTGAATCGCCAGGTGGAGGTTGCAGAAGCCAGGCCCCAAGGCAGGGGCAGGAGAGGGGCGAGGAGAGAGGTGGGCACGGCTGGGACAGCGGGGAGCAGCGGGTGGCGGGGAGGAGGTGAGATGAGCCCCACCCCCCAGGGTGGTTGGGCGCCTGGGGCCGTGAGCAAATTGCTTGCAGTCAAGACAAATTAGAGGGCTATTGTGTTCTGCTCTCAAGAAATCAGTTGATTTCTCTGTCTCGGAGTCAATCAGAGACCTGGATGGCAATCTGAGCCTCTCCAGGAGCCCACGCTGTCCCCTGCAATCACTCATCTGCACCCCAGTCCACACTCTTCATCCCAGGAGGGCGGCACTGACTGTGACTGCGGGGCTGTTCATCTCCCAGTGCTGCCGCAGGAAAAGCTGACTTCCTTCCCACTAGTCGCCTGCAGCACTGCTGCGTGGGGGTGGAGGGTGGCGACAACAGCAGGCAGCGGGGACAGACCCCCAGGCCTCTGTGAACACAAGTGTCGCAGCACTTCCTCCCAGGATGACCAGGCTGCTGCTGGTGTGACCCATGTCACCCAAACCCAACTCCATCCGACCCTGTGCCCACTCTTGCCCTGTGCTTGGTCTCTCTGTGCTGGATTTTACAGAGATTAGCTCAGCCCTGGCCATACCCTAGTGGAGCCTACCACCTCCCAGTGTATATTAAAATGAAGGTGTCAATTCTGTTGCTCAGATCCTTTTTTGTGATCCATATACTAAATATGGACAGGTGTGGAGGTTCAGGCCTGTAATCCCAGGACTCGGGAGGCTGAGGTAGGAGGATCGCTGCATGTTCAAGGCCAACCTGGGCTACAAAGCGAACTCAAGGCCAGCCTGAATTGCATAGCTAGACCCTGTCTCAAAAAGACAAAAGAAAATAAAAAATAAACTAAATATGATTTCATGGTTTAAGTAGTTGAAAAAATTGAAAGAAGATAATGTTTTATAACACATGAAAATCAAATTTCACAGCCCATAAGTGTAGCCTGTCTGGACCACGGCTGCGCCTGCTCATTTCCTGGCATGCCCGGCTGCTTCGGGGCCTCCACAGCAGAGCCAGCCATGGGGATGAGGCCACATGTGCCACAGAACCTGAAATGTTTGCTGTCTGGTCCTTCACAGGAAAAGTCGGTCAGCTGCTGATCCAGACGGTTACACTCACGAAGGCAAGACTGGGACTGTGTTCTGCCAGCATCATCTCCCTACAGCTTCCAGACTTGGTGCAGTGGGCATCACAAATATGTTTATGGAATGCGTGGATGGATAGATGATGGGTAGGTGGAGGGATGGATGGATGACGGATGATGGAGGGATGAATGGATGGATGGATAGATGGATGGATGGATGGAGGGATGGAGGGGAGGACGATGAATGGATGAAGTACAGGTGGATGATGCATGGATGGATGGATGATACATAGATGATGAATAGATGGACAGATAGATGAATGAATGGATGGATGGATGGATGGACAAATGGGTAGATGAATGGATGGGAGAACAGACAGATGAATGAGTGGATGGATGAATGACAGAGGGATGCAGGGATGATGAAAGAGTGAATGAACGGACAGATGGACAGATAGATGGATGGGCGGAAGGATGGACAGACAGATGGATAGATGGACGATGTGTATAAAAGCTCTTAACTGAACAAGTCTTAAACTTTCATGACTTCTTTCTCTAGGAGAGGAGACTAACTAGAGGGGATTCCTGTGGTCTATTTGCATACTTATTTTTACTTACATATTTTAGAAGTATGCCCCCTTAGTGGTGGGATGACCAGAAGCTCTGAGACATTCTCCCCTCCAGGAAGCCATCACTGAGTTGTGCTTGACCCACCTGCCTCCTTGCCCTACATCCTGTCCTTTCCCCGGGTGCTGGGATCTCCTATACTTGTCCTCACAGAGCCCCACTAGGTCAGACACTCTCCAACATCTGACTGGACCAGTGATTTCCAGAAAGAGGTCCTTTTTATGACACCCTGTCTTGGTTACACCTCTCTCATTGCTGAGACAAAATAACCAACTCCCAAAATTCAGGAAGGAAAGCTTTATTTGGCTCACAGTTTGTGGATGTTTCAGTCCATAATCAGTAGGCTTCAAGGCAGGATGGCATGGTAGAGGGGAAGTGTTCAAGGCCACAGAAGACAGCAAGAGCAACAAGAGCAAAATAGGGGGAGCAAGCCTTTCCTTCCCTTATATTGCATGCAGGCTACCTGCCCTAGAACAGCTGTAGCACTCATACCTCCAATCCTAGCACTAGACAATGAACCAATTGCAAACTCTAGATTCAGCCACCTCCAAAAAACCCACCCCCTATGACCACATGAGGCTTTGAGGGGACATCAGACACAAACTGTAACACATCCTAAGCATGCCACCTCTTGTATCTTCCTGGGGTACACTTGCCAATAGGATATGAGTTTCCCTCTGGCCTCTCCTTCTTGCTCCCCGGAGGGACCCTTGGAGCCCAGCACCCACAGCTGCATCCAGATGTGCTTGTTGAGGGAGGGAACTGGGCCTTCATGGTGGCAGTTGTAGAAGTTCTTGCACAGCCAGGGTCCATGATTCTGGGGGCTTTGCCAGGTCCTGTCTTCCAGTGCCAGTCTTGTACCTGTTGGCTGCTTCTGTGTCCTCTGGTAAGGATTTTCCATGGCAAGGGGATCTCAGAGGCCCAGCAGCAGACGTGAGGTGACAGGTTGGCTGCCTTGCACGTGGTGCACATGATGTGTATGAGCTTAGAGCCCGCCTGTCACCGTAGCACCGATGGGCACTGGCAGAGTGCTTGCCGTCTTGGTCCTGTGATCCTATGAGGGCTTCTCTGGGGGCAGAGGAGGGGGCTTCTCTGGAAGCTCTAGACAGCAGAGTCAGTCTGTCACCTGCTCCCTGGGGGTCGTGTGTGGGGCTCCAGACTTAGATCAGGATTAAGTGAAGAGCAGCCAGATCAGGTTGGGGAGCTGAGCCTGAGAGGCAGTGTGGGTGGGTTCTCTCTCTGATCTCAGGTATGGTGGCCAGTGCCCAGCAATGTGGCCCATATGTTGTCCTGTGGCCCTCAGAGAGGACACACTGGCTCTGTACCTAGATCTGTTGGAAGTCAGCTCTGAAAGGAAGCAGAGTCATTGCTAGCCTTTGCTATATGAAGAGATAGCATCTAGTTAAACTCAACCTTCACTGGCAAGGAACAATTGCGGTCTAAGTATGTCCCATGCAATGTGTTGGACAGACTTATACCAAAATGTGCTCACTGTGACCACTTCTAATTTGCCTGAATGCCCTCTGCTCACCCAGCAACTTGGGCAGCAGGGGCCTTGCGTCACATCTGTGGTGGGTACGAGGGAGCAAGTGCAGAAGGGCCTGTTCATCTTTCAACAGTATGTGACTCAATACTCCTTCTGGCCACAGGCCTCAGCTTGCTAACTTAGACCCTGGTTAGGAAGATGTAGGCCACACTTGAGGCTGAAGAAGAGCCGTGTTTCCCGGCGTGATCCTGCCAGGAACCAGAAAGAGCCTGAGACAACCTCTCCCAGCATTTGGAGGAAAATGGAACTAAATTTTAGGAGTGGTTTTCCTCACTAAGATATGTGCATCTTCTCAGTTTAGTACTAACAGTTCTGTAGGCGTGATCTGATCTTGTCCCAAGAGCAGAAACTCATTCTCTAAGCTCCTGTAGGCAAAAACGGCAGTCCGCCTTCCTGGACTCACGCACTAAACAGTACTTTCCAAACTTCATGGAAAAATAACACCTTTCCTATTCTCATGATGCCTTTCCAGGCTTCCTGGTAAATTGGCAAAATATTGGTGGTTATTATTACGTGTCTCACTTCTTATTATTTCCACACTGTCTTGTGCACCACAGAAATGGATGAATGGGCTGAGCCGCCTGCAGAATTCCTTCTCGGTAATAAGTTACCCATTACATGCACCAAAGCTGTGCTTGTCATAAAACGTATGTCAACATGATCTCACGTATTTTGTATGAAGTACTAGTAGTAAGACATTAAAAATGACAAAAATGTCTTTAATCTATAAAAAAAATGTAATCACCAGAGATATCATTTGCCTCACAATAAAATAATCATTACCCTGACCAGTCTGTCCAGCTGAGGTGGCCGGAAGCAGGGCAAAGGCTTTCCCAGAGGCCTCGGTGCCCATTGCTAGTTCTTCTCCATTGGTGGAGAACACAGCTTTCATGAGCCACTGTGGTAAAGGGTGTGACCGCAGGTCTCCTTCTTTTAGGAAAAGCAAATGAATACACCATGGTTTACAAGTGGAACTGTGTCCATTTGTCAGTCCATGATTCCTGCTTTAAAAACCCAAAGACAGACAGACAAAGAGAGGGACAGATAGGATGCTTTACAAGTGTGAGGCCCGAGCAGGCTGTGTGCCCATTGTCCCCCTCTGTGGGTGCTGAAGGATGGGGAACACAGGTTGCAGGGGTGGCATGGGACGCACAGCAAGCCCCTGGAGGCTGAGAGCCTAGCAGGTGCCCCTAGGGGAAGGAGAAGCGCTGGTCAGAGCTGGCCATGGGTGAGGGTCGTGGCTTTTTGGTGCTACCGTGATCTCCAGGAAGGCTGGGCAGATACAACAGTAGGCACCAGGGCTTCCTGCTCCGTTTGCTGAATAGTCCAGTGCAGTCCACCTGGCAGTTTTGTTCTTGTTTGCATGGTAAATCCACTTGGAAAACTTTGTAAGTCACCTCAGCCAGGGTCTGTGGACATGGGAGGTGGCCAGATGAAGCATTTTCAGAAGCCCCCGAGTCTCTGACACTGTGAACCCAAAGTTGAGAACGACAGGTTATGGGAGCAAGGGAAGCCTGAGATAAAGTCAGAAAGAGATTTTTGTCCCCAAAGGAAAACTTTGCTTTGTTCATGGGATTTTGGGGGGTCCTTGAGAGAGAAGGTGGGGTACTGTGAGACCCTTGGAAAGAAGTGCAGATCAGGAGAATTCAAAACCAGGGACTCTTTGGAGAACGGGGACATCAGACACAACGTAGGCGCAGGGTTTAACTGATAAGACACAATCTAGAGAAGGAAGCTGTCATCTTTGGGATGCCCCTCTTCGGGCTGTTTCTTTGATTTTGGCACCACTTCATGTATTTACCAGGCAGAGAAACAGCTTTCTGTTGATGAGCCAGATTCTTGGGCCATAAGCAGCTGACCCCACCACTGAGCTGCCTGAAGCATTTTCTCGTGGTGGGATTTAAGGGTTGAAAAATACGCATGAAAAAGAACTGCAACTTGTAAAATCTACACCAAAGGAATTACACAGGGTGTCATCAAGATGTACAGTGAACGTTTACATTTTAAAAATTCATCACAGATAAAGTTACATGGCCATGAATCTTCCTCAAGATATCCCCTTGCTTCAAACACACTGATCCCGTCGTTCTGGCCACTTTCTGCAGCAGCTCTGGAAGTCCTCTGTCCTGAGTGTCTTTATGAGATGTGATCAAAAATATGATGAACGCTGCTGCCACACACCAAACAAAAGCAGGCTCATACGAACAGGATGCTGTGTCCTCGTCCACTTTACTCACCGGATCTGGCACTGTGTGCCTTCTGGTTCTTCTCCAAAGTCAAAATGACCATGAAAGGGAAACGTTTTGAATGAGTTCAGGACCTGGAGGCAGACAAGAAAAGACACTCAGGGAAGAGGACTTCCAGAGCTGCTGCAGAAAGTGGTAAGAACAGTGGGATCAGCATGTTCCAGATGAGGGAGAGGCTTTTGAGAGGTATGGATGGCAATGTCCTTCACTGTAAATAAATTGAAAATAAAAATTAACATCACCATATTTTCCGATCACCACTGTGTTTCCTCCCTGTGGATTTTCTGTGTGTGCCCTGAGTCCGGGCGGCAGGCTTGCATGCCTTGCTCTGGTGCCCAGTGCTCGGAGCGTCCCAGCCAAGGACAGAGAGGGAGCCCCAGGCCCTGAAGACGTTCACTCACCTGCTCAGGCTTCCCGCACAAAACCAACTTCGCAGATTCTCAGCTGGCACCCAGCAGCAGGAGCTGGAGAAACCCTGATGAGCAAGGACCGGTCCACCACGGTCTTTGGGGTCTGGGCTGGTGGAGGGGCCGTGTGGAGCCCCGCAGGAAGGGGGAGCTCTCTTGGGCTTCTGAAGGGTTGGGCAGGGCGGGTCACCATCTGCGGTGCACGCTGTGAATCCACACCACTGTTCTGAGCCCTCCGTGTCCCCGAAGCTTTGCTGGGGCCCATTTCCACGTCCTCATCCCTTTTCACACTGTGCAGCTCCCAGCTGCAGGCCTTTCCCTCCCAGGAACATGAAGACTAATCCCTTCTAAATCTTCTTCCATAAAAATAGGACACTGTTAACAGTTTTAATGATGTTATCACCTTCTCTAGGTCTTAACAGCACAGTTTGAAGATAAAGGAATGGTGTTTTACAAATAAAAGTTTAGGCACAGCAAGCAGGCCGGGGAGTGGCGTGAGGGTGGGGCCTGCTCCACGCCCCCGAGTGGGACAGCTGGGGACACCAGGCCCCTTGTGCCACCCACAGGGGAGCAGGGCCCATGCTAGCCTTATCAGGTAGAATGCTGAGAGGACCCTGCATCTGTGTGGCCGTATGCCCTGCCTGGGTCCCCGTGACCCTGGCACACTATCTCTGCTGGTTGTTCCCGGTTGGACACCTAAGTCAGAGCTGTCCAGCCACCTACCTTCGGGCACGGGGCATGTGTGACCCTTGGCTTTCGGTTTCAGCAGCTCCGTGCCCAGAAGCCCCAGAAGCCCCGACAGCAGCTGACCTCAGAACCTAGGTCAAGTGGAAAGGCTGGGGCTGACAGAATTCCAGGTTGCACCACTTCGGATAAAACTCTGCAAAATACACGCATTCTCTTCCTCTTTGCCTCCGTTTCAGAAGGACTTAGTAACAGAATCAAGCTTCTTAGCTTGGACAGTTTTAGAACCTCACATCTGAGGACAGGAGAGATTGCAGAGGAGAGCCCCGTGGGTCAGGGTGATAGGAAGAGTCGTGGAGCAGCCCTTTCTCCACCCAGACCTGGGGTCCCCCGCATGGCAGCCCAGAGCTGCAGACTCCTTGGGACACCATCCAGCTTCCATTCCTAGTCTCAGGTCCGTCCCCATTTGCATCGTTGGAAGACACTGCAGTCATGCTGGGAGCAGCAGAAGCTAAGGGTTGGGAAAACGCGATCATGAGAAGATTCTCCTAGGAACCTGCAAGATAGCGTTCCCGGGAGGGGTCAGAGACGATGTCCCACAGAATGTTTATGTTCTATTAATAAATTTCTGCTCAGGCTGGATAGATTGGTTCAGCTCACCTGTTAAGTGCAGTGGATGTGACCATAGGGAGGGCATTTCTTCTCTACTCAGTGTTCTCCAAACTCCTCCAAGTTCAGACAGCGATTATTTTGAATGCAGGCTTAAAAACAGAAATTTATTACATTGTTGCAAATGCAGAACATGTATTCAAATTAAAAGCAAGATGCATCCAGGATGTAAAGAGCCTTGCTGACTAATCAAGTCCTGCTCTACAATCCTGCTACATTTGTAGTAGGACTTTTGTTTTAGTGGAGTTTCTTAAGCTGATTAGTCAGGAGGACAGGATTTTAATTGGGGTCCCCATTTTCTTTAGTCTGTAGAAGACATGGGTTTTTTTGCAACCCACATAATTAATCAGTCACAAAAATCTTCCCAGGAACAGTTTTGTTCATACTTGTTCATGGAGAGAATTATCCCATCCTGGTCAAGCCAGGTTAGCATTCTGTACAAAAGATATCTTAATGATGTCAAAATAAAGCACGCGTTTCTCACCTTTGGGCCAGAGAGAGTGGAAGAATATCTTTTTTTTTTTTCCCTAAGTAGCCAATCTGTCCGGAGCATTCAGCCCTAAGTCCATTATGCACAGGCCTCGTACAAATCCGCACAAGAGCGGGGCCTTTGAGAGCTTCCTGCCCGGGCCCCAGAGTGGCAGTGGGAATGGGCCCTCCATCGCCCCAGGAATGCATTTATGATCATGCATCGCTTAAGTCTGTTTTTATTTCTCATTTTATGGAAAATGCTGCAGTAATCCCTTTAGAATTCCCCTCAGCTTAAACCTCAGAGTGCGTTCTCGGCCGCCTCTCAACATCTCAAGAGCCCTCCACGTAGCGTAAGCCCACATTCAGCAGGTGAAGCCACTCTGCTCTATAGAGATGGCTGGAAATAATGTGAAATTAAAGATTTAATCTTCAGGGGCAGTGCAGCCTTTCCTTAGTCCATGACAAAGAGACTCAGAAGTCTAGCACCTTTTTAGTAAGCAGAAAAGTCTTTGATTGGCAGGGCCTGTTGCATTGATCCCCAAAAGTATGTTGCTAAAAATTTTACTAATACAATTAGGCAAAGAGACCACAGCACAGTCTTAAATGTTGGGAGAGATTTCATTTCAGGATGAAGTTTGCTTCTATTATTAACCTAATTGACAGGATTTACGTGCAGGGGAGAAAAAGGAATCGAGCTTTGGTGACAAATTAAGTACCTTTTTCCTGCTCGCAGGAAGCCCCCGGCCCTATCAACACAAGTTAGAAGTGGTCGTCAGAGCTACACTGATACAGGAAGGAGCTGCTGCAGGCACAGAGGTCGCAGGACGCTGAATGAACTCTTTGTTGGTGTCACTGCTGTGCATTCTCCTGGACTGTTACACGGCATAATCTTTATCTGGCTCACAATTGGAATCAATTTCCCATACTGCACATTTTTGGGAACTATGACGGGGAAGCATCAGGGAACATCTAATACTTGGTTTCCAAAATCGCGGCCTGCAAACACACTTTAGAGTTTTATCCTAACGTTCAGACGTCTGAGGATGGGGGTGGGGGGCGCGGGAATAGCCTCTGCCCGGTGTCACACTCTACCATTTTGGCATCCCTAGGAATAAGGCTTCCTGTCTCTTGGTGGATGAGAGGGGTCGGAGTGAGAGACACTCAGGGATAGAGACCACTGAGACCCTCTGGGCAGCTCAAGGGCAGAACTATTCCTCCTCCCGGGCCCAATAAAAGCCCCGCATCTCACTCTGTGGCCATGGGGAGGCGTCAGGCCTGTGCTGGAGGAGGGAGGAGGTGGGAAGGGCTTCGGCTACAGAGTCCACCCAGCCGAGCACGGCCAGGTGTGAAAATGACTGTGCATACTCTGTGGAAGACCTCCAACCCAGTATTGTCGCCTCCTCACTGGGCATCCATGTTCCTGCAAGGGCCCAGCCCGGGCAGCCCAGGCTACCCCAAGCCTCGTATGCGAATGCAATGGAGCAGCAGCCTGTTGTGTGCAGCCGAGCTCACGGAAACCTGAAAGACTCTGAGCAGGCGGTGAGTGGGAGCAAGTGGCCATGCTGCTGGAAGACACCCCGTGGTCCAAGGAGCTGAGGGGAGCAGCACACGCACTTGAAGATTCCAGAGGACCAGGGCAGCAACACGGCGTGTTTTCCTGTGCCTCCCTAGGGTCGCATAACCTCAGAACTGAACAGGTGCCATGTCTGGGCTCTAAAATGCTGCCTCTGAAAATCATCAAGGAGAATGTCGGTTGTGTATATGTGTGCTCCTGTCCCACAGTGCAGCTGCAGGGGTGGGTGGGAGATCAGGTACACAACAGGACCTCACCCCAAGCAGCAAGGTCTGAGATGCAAGTCGCCTATCTCCTCCTGTCCACACCCGCAGCCTCGCCCTCCCTTCCTGCTACCTGTGAAGCTCAGTGTAGACACAGGATCCCGTCTGGCCAGGTCCTGAAGAGGAGCCAGTGGACAGACCTCAGGGGCACGCGTGCATTTTGCAACATGGGCTGCGTGGATGAAGGATGGCTGGACTTTGATGCTTTTCTGCTGAAGTGGCCATTTTGCAGCCTGAGTGGGGACCATGGGGCTGAGAAGGTGTGTGCTGGGTCCCAGGGACAGAGGAGCCCTCACGTTGCAGGAGGGAATTAAGGAATGGTGATATCCTATGACATTTACTTGCAGCAGGAAGCATTCCCAATTAATAAAATGCCACATTATTTTTTCTCACGGAAGGCTTTTCCTGGTTGTTCAAGAATACAGGAAGTGACTGGTTCCTGCTCCTCCCTTCACTCCCACAGCTCCCTCCCCAACTCCTTTGAATCACGCACCTCCTGTTGCTGTCTTCACGGCCCCCAGTCAGGAGCTCCCTCATTCCGCATCCCCATCCAGTGCATCTGGAAGCTGGGATGGAACCTCTACCTCCAGCAGGGTGGTTGACCAGAAAGCCTGGGACTTTCCCATGTCCCCTGGTTTATCCAATCCATTCCCCATTCCTCTTGGTCTTACATTTTATAACCTTATCACCCCGTTCTGGTCTCTGAAATTATTCCTCTGAACATGAAATATGCTAGCTAACTTTTACCAAGCTTTATAGTCTGCCAGCACTGGATCACACTATGCTGGGTACCCCATGGGCACTCATGCTGTTCCAAGTGTTCCCACAGGGTGGGCACTGCTGAGGAGTTCCTTGGAGGAAGCCGGGGCTCAGACAGAGCTGTGGAGCTTGCTAAGCACAGCGTCTGGGTGCAGACAGGCTGGAAAACAAGTCTGACCGTGTATTTTTAACCTCCGTGCTATTGCACCTCTCGAGTGAGTGCATCTCGGTTAGGAAGTTATAAGCCATACATGTGAGTGCAGGGCCTCTTCTCTTGACCAAATACATTCCAGGATTGAATTAGACTCATTTCTCGTCTGTCTCCAATTCGGCTTTTCCAAAAGCAGACACCAAGAACAGGGTGTCCATGAAAATATTCATTTGGAACTGGAGCCCAAGAAACGCTGGCAGAAGTGAGAGGAGACATGGGAGATAAGGCGACCAGATGTCCCTGTGGGTGAACGGGGCTGGCTCTGCAGGGCTCTGGGAAGGAGCTCGTACCATAGGTTGACCCATCCAGAAGGAGGGAGATACAGGTTGTGCTTCAGCCTCTGCCAGGCATCAGCTGAACACCACTCTGGAGATGTTGCTGCCCTGGCACTTCCTGTGTGCTCTTGGGGTCTTGCCATCTGAGCAGGTGTAGATGGGGCACCCACAGCATGCATACGTCCATAGTTTCTAAAGGCTGAATACTGTAGGCTTCACTGTAGATGGCTCCCTAATCTCACTTGAGAACCCCATTCTGCTTCACAGCTATAGCAACGACAGATAAAAGTACAAAGAGGAAATTTCAAGAGTAGACACAACGTGAAACAAGAAAGCACAGGTACATATAAATCTACCCTGAAGTGTTTATCAGTAGGATATATAAAATGTTACACACTGTGACCATTGGTGTTTGCCCCAGGAATGCAAGGATGGTTCAAAATCTGAACATCAGTCCACGTAATCCACCATTACAATAAGAAAATGTTTATCGTGACTCAGCATTTCAGAGGCTTCAAGCTGTGATCACTTGGCCCAGTTACTACTGACCCTGCAAGGAGGCCTCACTCACATCATTACAGAAGCCCATGGAGGTGGGAAGGCCTAGGCACCTCGTGGTAGCCAGGAAGAAAAAAGGAAAAGAGAAGGGGATCATTGTTCCAACATCCCCTTCAAGGACCTGAACTCATCCCTCCAGGCCCCATGTCCCTAAGGGTCCACCACTTGCCTATAGCGTGTTGGGTTGGCAACTATGGCTTTAGCATGTGGCCCTTGGGGACATTTGAGACCCATATCATATCCTCTCTTGTCCACATGCTCTCTGCCCCTTTCCTGCCACCATGCCCAAGCACAACAAGGCCTTGACACATGCAGCCCTTGGCCTTGGACTCCTCAGCCTCTGACCCTAACCAACTAAATCTTTAAAGGACCAATCTCAGTTATTCCTTCTAACAGTGCAAGACAGACAAAGACCCAGAAAGGCTTGTCATGTTACTGGACAGGGAGACTCCATATGGCAAGGTGTTGATTCCCCCCAAAATCAATAGAGGGTTTTACACAATTTCAATTGTAATTTCAGCAGGTTCTTTTTTGTAGATACAAGTAAGATTATTCAAAAACTTGAATAGAAATACAAATGAGATAAACTAGCTAAAATAATTTTGGAGACTGAAGTGGGAAGAGGCAGACTACTGATATCCAGACCATCACTGCAGTAATTTACCTCACTGTAGTCCAGGCACAGAGAGACGCAGAGCTTCACAAAGCTGGACAGAGAGCCCAGGGCTGGACCCATACTGGTGTGTCCAAAGGCTTCAACAAAGATGCTCAGGCAGCTGGGTGAGAAAACATGAACTTGTCAGAAAATGAACCAGAGCAATCATACACCCATTGGCAAAAAATATACGTCTACCTAATCCTAACACTACTCAAAGTTAGAGCATGGATTTCAATGTAACTAAAACTATAAAACTTCAGAAAAAAAAACACAGGAGAATGTCTTCAGGCTCTAGGCTATGCCACGTGTCCTTGGGCTTAACACCCAAGAGACATCCATCAAAGAGAATCATGGACAAACTGAGTGTCATGACAGTGAGTAAGTTTTATTCTTTAAAAGACCCTGAAAAGAAAAGCAAGCTACTGGCAGGGGAAAATATTTGCAAACATTATTTGACAAAGAACTAGGATCCAGAGAGTAAATGCATGGCTACAAGTGCTGTTAAGATGCAATGGTGAAAGAACAGAACATGGACAAAAGCTGGGAAGAGACATTTCGCTGGACAGGGTACAGTGTTGGCTCACAGGTCTATGAAAATACATTCAACATCACTGGCCATGAGGAGAGCATGAATTAAAACCACCACGTGCCTGCTGCTATGGCTATAATAAAAGCTATGGAGAGGTCGGATCCCTTGGGCATTGCCGTGGGGAGGGAAATCGGCCCAGCTCTGGCAAGTGGGAGTTTCGCATAAAACAAATCGCCCACTGACCGTGAAACCCAGCAACTGCACTCCTGGACAGTTACCACAGGGAAGTGAAGCAGCATAAAAACCTGCACACGAATATTTATGATTTGTTATAATCCCAAACTGGAAACAACTCAAGGGACGTTCAGGGACAAATGGATTAGAAACTGTGCTATGTCCATGCTATGAGGAATTCAGCCCCAAAAGGGACAGACACACGATGCACTTAGAACTAGGTGATCATCAGAAAACTGTGCTGAGAAACACCAGCCCCAGCAGCTTGCAGGGCTGCACAGTAGGCGGTTCTGTCTCTATAAACCTCCTAACGGGGCAAAACCTCGCCATGGGCACAGAGTGGGTTAGTGGCTCCCAGAGGTTAAGGAGAGGGTGGGGCGGGAAGGTGTGGCTTAGTGTAAAGGGCCAGCCCAATGGTCCTCATGGTGTCACTGCTCTGAATCCTTGACCTTGTCAAGGTCACTACTCTGGCTGTGACCAGGATAGCGCTCAGGTTCTGCTCCATGTTTTGTGGGGAAAACCGGATGAAGGGTATGTGGAATTACTTTGCTATTTCTACCCATGAGTCTGAAGTGACTGCAAACAAAACCATCATTAGAATGAAGACACTGTAGCACAGTGAGGAGACAAAGGCTCCAAGATTTGCAGTTTAGAGTCAGCAGAGGCGCACTTCACTGGAGGTCGAAGAGGAGCAGGGTTAAGTCCCTAGGCGTCACTGTGGTCCAGGTCTAAGTTCACCACTGAACACCATGTATTCAGGAGGCTAAACCCAACCCTGACCCTAAACTGCGTGTGCAAAGGTTGTCAGCACAGCTTTGATGTTCTGAGACGTCTCCAGTGTCCCACGGGACAGGAGCCCTCGTTCACCCTCCATGGACTGGTTTGAACCAGAAACCCAGGAGGCTGGGGGGAGGCAAACAGAAGGTACAAGACAGGAGCAGTGGGCACAGAGGGCAAGAAAGGGGGCATCTCACTGCCCGTGAGGCTGTGGACAGAACCACAGACGTGAAGTCAGGAACACGAGGAGGAGCTGCCTGCACCAGGGCCTGGAGCACAAATTCACTGGAGGAAAGGGAAACAGAACAATTTCAGGAAGCCTTGGGGATGCATTAAGCAATAACAGGCTGAAATGAAATAATAGCATAGATTTAGAACATAGACTTTCTTTGGAAAATAAAGCAGAGAGAAATCCTGGAAATTAATATTATAATCACTGAAAAAGAAACTGCATGGAGTGTACTGCAGACAAGGTACAAAGAGGGAATTAGAGACGGTTCTTCGGTCAGAAGATGTGACTCCATCCAGGCCTGCAGCAGAGACCTAGCACACCATGTGAGTGTAGGTAAGAAGGGTGAGGACCAGAAGTGCCAGCTTAGGTCACAGATCAATTACAAAAGCACAGGTGGTAAAGTAGCAATGCTGGAGAGAAAGGGTATGCTGATGAATCCTCAACATTGCAAGAGTTAGTGTTCACAATGCCAATGCACTCAGAAAACAAAGAAGCATACATAAAAATAAGTCCAAATCTAAAGACAGTACAATGAAACCAGAAATCAATAACCAAGAATAAGCCACAGAAAGACTGCACACTATTCACCAGAGGGGCCTCCCAAGCCCCAGGGCAGTCCCAACGTGGGCAGGCTTGCGGGTGGCTGAGGACACCCCAGACACCGCAGGGGGCCCGGCCTGTTTTCTGTCTGCCTTTGTTTCTGTCCTCAGTGTTCTCTCCGTTAGACTTTGTAAAAGTAAGAAATGTTTTCCAGGATAAAAATGATTTCTGAATGGCAAACCTTGACTTGCAAGTGAAAAACTGGAGTCTAGTAGATTTGTGATTTGGAGACTGGTGTGATAATTGTGTTTACAACACTCTCAGCAGATGCAAAGAAAAGAAACCATTCACTCACCTAAAAAATGAACAGAACACCTGTAATCTTTGCTACTTAGGAAGCTGAGGCGGGAGAAATGTGAGTCCGAACCCACCCTGAGTAACTTAATGAGACCCTGTGTTAAAAAATAAACAAATAAACAGAGAGCGGGCCTGGGGAGGTCGTTCAGTGGCACTTACCAGCATGCACACACTCCAGGTTCTGTTCCCAGTACCACGTGCACGCACACACACACACACACACACACACGCACACGCACACGCACACACGCACACGCACACGCACACTCACACACACACAGAGCAACTTTGTCATTGACTGCCATGAACAGTTGCTATTGCTTCAAAACAGCTATGTTTGAGCTTGGCATAGGTGTCTGGTGGCACAGCTGTGAGGACTAAGCACTGGCATACAAGGGGGTCTCTCTTCGTGCTTACAATGAGTGCAGGGTGCGGCCACTCCACCCGTCAGATCCTGATTCCCGGGAAGCAGCCGGAAGATCCTTTAGAGGTCACCTATGTTCCCTAGCAGAGGATCGGGTGAGAAGTGGACAAAGGGTTGACGCTGAGGAGCCCCCAGCAGTCTGACTTCTCACTCTGGAGAGCAGAGGGGTCCCAGCGAGATGGGCACCTTGAACTCCGTCCCGCCCAGGGCCAGCTCCGCGTTGCCCCCGGTGGGAGGGCGCGAATCCCCCCATCCTGCGCTGTTCTGTGTGGCTGAGCTGCTGCTGGCTGCTGCAGTGCCCCGGGCAGAAGGGGTCTCCCAGGAAGAGTGAGCAGGTGCCCAGAACCAGCGATCACAGCCGGCCTTCGAAGCCTGCCTACCTGCAGAGTTGGGTCCTGCAGGAGACGCCCGCAAAGGGAGGAGGCGCGTGCAGGCAAGCAGTGCCGGAAAGGAGGTCTGCGAGGTGGGTTCTGGCTCCCATGACTCTTTGGAACACAGCCCTCTTCCCTCCACCGCCCTCCGCAGGGCTCCTTGCCCACGCGGCCCCCTCCCCTCTGTCCTTTCCCTGTTGTGCCCGTCCCTCTTCCGCTGTGAACCCTCACGTGCCCCTGACGCTGTGGGCTCAGCATGAGAGCAGAGCAGTTCCCTCAGTTCCTGTCAAAGACAGCAGCATGGCCTGACTCCTAGAACACAGGGCAGAAGCAGGCTTACCTCAAAGGCTCACCCGGGGCCAGCCCCCGGGACGTGGAAGGGAGACTCAAGGCACAGGGGAGGTGGCGCAGAGGAGCGGGAGGCCCGAGGAGAAGCGGCGGTGCCACCTGCAGTGCGTGTCCCTCGGGAAGCCTGTCCATCCACAGGTCTTCGGCTCCTGTGGCTGTAGGCAGAGCTCAGTGCCCATCCGTAAAGGCCCCTGCACGGAGGAGAGAAACCTCCTTTCCCAGGCTCTTCGAACTGCTGCCCGCTGCAGAGGAATGAGCCCGGCACACTGGGGCTTGCTTGTTCACTCACGCGTCATCACCGCACAGCTGTTACGGGTCCAAGATGCCAGGCATGGTGGCGCATGCCTGTAATCCCAACACTCGCTCAGGAGGCTGAGGCAGGAGGATCACTGCAAATTGAAGACCAGCTTAGGCTACAAAGTGTGCTCAAGGCCAGCCTGAACTGCATAGCGAGACTCTGTCTCAAAAAAAAAAACAAACAAAAACAAAACAAAACAAAACTGCTATGGGTCCAGCAAAAAGTGAAATAAAACTAAAAGCAGGCTGGGCAGAGCATTCTCAGAATACGAGGACTTCTTGGGAAATGTGACCCATTGGGCAAGACTTCTCTTCCCTTCAGCCTGTGGATGTAACACTGGTCCATTGCTGACTGATGCGTGCTGGCCCTCTGGATCCCTGACACTGGGATCCCAGCCTGGGAGAAACCACAAAGGGGCCACAGTCCCCCTGTTGGCTGGGGCTTTCACAGCCATGGCACCATCTCAACTCCGCAGTGGTTCCACCCGGGTCAGGGTGAGATCAGGGCATGGAAGGGAGGCAGCTCTTCTTACCATCAGCACAGCTCACAAACCGTGCTGTCCACACAGGTGTTTCCCAGCTGCCCTGCTGTGGAGGTTAAATGCTCCTCCCTCTGCACCCCATGCGAGGCCCCAGCTAGGGCTGCCACCCCGGTCACTGTCCCAGGACAGCTCCCTCCTGGCCAGGGGTGCTGTTTGGGCTCAAACTCTTTAAAACCTCAATGCAGAGTTGCTGCACTAAGTTGAAATCATCAGATCTGTCTCTTCCACACCTTGCTGTTCGTCAGAGATCACCCCACACATAGGGAAAGGAGGGGAGTGCTCGGGGAGCTGCTTCTTCTACCCCCCACTTCCACACATCCTGCCTGCCTGGATCATGCACTCCAGTGCAAGGAAAGTGAGGAACAGGTGTGGGAAGAAACCTGTAGGACCTGGACCCTGCTCTCTTCCCTGCAGGAAATACCTGACTCTGACCTGCAGCTCTGTTGCCATGGTATCCAGGGCCCTCGGTTTCCATGGCGCCATTCCTGGAAGGTAGGGTAGAGGATGCTAGCCTCATCCTCAGGTTTTTCTGTTTCTTGCATAAAAAGTACACAAACCAGGAGAGCTGTGGAGGAGCTGCAGCCCCAACCAGGGATTGCAGGGCAGCTCCAGGTCTCTGTGACACCCCCAGGACCACAGGGGCTCCTGCAACCCCAGCATCCCCGCAGCACTGGTCCTGCCCCGCTGCCTGAGGATGTGCTAATGGGGAGAACAGGCACGTGAGCAGGGCCGGGTGGAGGGCTTCCGCTAGCCTCCGAGGCTGAAGCCAGGCCTGGTGGGCGCACTGCACACGTCTGTCCTCTCGTGAGAACAGGGACAGCAGACACGTGTTCAGGTGAGTGACAGGGACTGGAGGGAGGAGCCCTGTGTGAGGAAAGGCTGCAGCTACTCCCTGGCCCCACCTCAGCGCCCACCGGACGCCAACTTTGCAGACCCCCGGCAAGGGGCTGACAGCTGGAAAGACATCCCCAGTTTGTCTGAAACGGGCGCTCGGAATCTGGGAAGCAGCAGTCAGGTCCACTGCTGTCGGGGCAATGAGCTGCGGCTCAGTGATTAGCTGAGACCCTGAGTCCCCGAGGCCTGTCCCCCAGAGCGAAGCCCTCCCCACCAGCGCCCCGCTGTCCCCCGAAGTCCTGTTGGCACAGAAGCCCCACTGGAGCTTAGAGCGGACTGTGGATGCCTCGCCACTCGCTTGACCCTCCCAGGCCTCAGCTACCAGCAATGTCGGTGCCGAATCGAGGTCCCAGTGCAGGGATCTGGGGTCAGACGCAGACCGCCCTCTCTGCGGTGCTGCGCATTCAGCTGGCCTTTCCTTCAGTGTCACTTGGCCTCTTGCTGCACCATCTCCCAGCTCTCTGGACCGAGGCGGAACTTTCTGGTTCTGGCTGTGGGGAGGCCGAGAGGAGGACCTTCACGGGGCCAGGGGCCGTCGAGTTGTTTCCCCACCTGCAGGATCCCCGCTGCTCCGCCGGCTCTGGATCACTCTGATGAGTCTCCACTCTGCCTGCTGGCCCTATCACGCCGGCCCTAACACAGCCTAACTCCTCCCTTGTGGAGTATAACAGCCGGGGCCCACGCAGGGACATGGAAGCAGCCCTGATTTAACAGAAGAGCTGAGGTGAGGCAGGAACTCATGTGGGGATGGACAAACAACACCGGAGGGCTGAGCAGCCCTTGGGAGACTGGGAGGCGTCCCCGTAGGAAGGCAGAGCTGTTGCGGGGAGGCGGGGAATCCAAGTCCTCGGATCCCGGGGAGGCCCTAGCATTTTCGCAGAGATGAATAAGCACAGTAAAACAAATGAGACAGCTGCTGCCCAAGGGGCAGTCCCAGCCCCCGTTGCTGGGAGGGGACCATAGGGAGACAATACTGACAAGCTCCGGGGGCTTCCGGAAGGGCTCCCACCTCTCTTTGTCCACTTTTGAACTGGGGTCTCCTGACATCTTCCCAACACTACCTGAGCCACATCTGTCCTTCAGGGCCTGCACCGCAGAGACACAAACTAAGATGCCCCCTCTTCTCTGCTGGCCCTGCCCGAGTGCCCGTGCTCCCGTGTACCCCTGTTCCCACATCCCATTGCAAGCTTCCTCAGCGCCTGCCAGCTCCACTTTTCTGGGGAGCTGTAGGTCGGTGGAGCTGTGAACTTGCTGACTCTCATTTATACCTGAAGCCTGCGTGAAGCCGTTGTCTTGAATCAAGCTCTTCCTGGTCCCACTGCGCACAGGCACTGCTGGTGACAGGGGAGGTCAGGGCTCGCCACACCAATGGTGGGTCTCGGTGTCATCACTCTTGGCAGGAGTCTTTCCAGTGGGGAAACAGCAGAGGGTACCAGTGGAGAAGGGCAATGACCATCCCTGCATCCTCCCCTTCCTCCGGAAGCTGGCTCGTGTGAGCCACTCCCTCCACCCCTCCACCGCCAGGTGCCAAGTCTGCACTCAAAGTGGCCTCATCTGGCCTTTGAAGAGAGTCTCAACTCTTCCAGCACTGCAGGGATTTAGGACCCTGTTCCTCAGGGAACCGTCCCTGTGTCAGAGCAAAAACAACCCAGACAGGCAGGGGGCAGCACCGCTTCCTGCTGATGCAAGGGGACGCTGGAGCCAATAAGAGCCCTTCTTGCCTCTCCCTGGGGAGGCAGGCTCCGACAACCGGCCCCAGGACAAGGCAGAAGGTTGTCTCCATACAGGAAGGAACATCACCAGTCCTTTTCTCTGAGTGGGCCAGGCACGTCTACACTGACAGATTTCAGTCTGGGTTCTGCCTGACTGGCAGGTGTGGGCACTACCAGGCATCTGGAGGCATCTGGCAACCATGACAAACAGTCTCCCCCTGATGAAACGCAAGCCAAGAGACACAGGGACCACGCCTGAGTAGTGAGAATGGAGCATGCCGAGACCCACACGGGAGCCTGGCCCCCTGGTACAAGTCGAAGGAGACGGGTTCAGGCCTTGGCATGAGACTTCCCCACAGCAGGGCTGCGTGGACACGGGTGACAGGATTCTGCCACGGCGTGGGGACTGGGCTCTGGGTCTCACCAGGCTGTGCTCCACGGCACGTAGCTGGAGCAGCCTGCGGGATGTCCTGCCTCTGTGTCCCCACGCTGACCTCCGCCGAGTAGCCGGCTCTCACTCTGTCTTCCAATTGAGTGACTGCGTGGTTTTAGAACAGTGCTGCCATTTGAGGGTCATTTTTTAAAATTCTAAGCTAGAGGATTATTACCCTTCCTTAAAATTTAAACGTCAATACACTAGTTTCCTGCTATTTTTCAGCATCACCTTCAAATCTTGAAATCTCAAAGTGGTCAGGAGGCCTTATTGTTCTCCACGGCTTAGGACTTATTTGATTGCATTTTTCTAATATGCCGATGGTGGAACCTTACATAAAATAGAAACACGTTAGTTGTCTTTAGAAGTTAAATATACAGAGTCCCCAAAAAATGTATGCACACCTCAGAAAAAGAAAAATAATATGGTGTTTTTTCAACAGATGGTGCTACCCTCATATAGGGATGTTAATCTCATATAGAGGACGTTGTATATCACAGAAAACTACACTGCCAGGCGTTACAGAAGAAACTGAAAATGCATGTGCGAACGGCTCAATGACCAAGGTTACCCAAGCAGCAGTTCGCTGTACTAATAAATGTCTGGAAGCTCATGGACAGCACTCTGAGCACCTCTTGTAATTGTAGAGGCCAAAGGTAACTTGTACTAGTGATCTCAATAAATTTAGTATTACAATAGTGATACAAGTTTTTCTGTATTTGGAGCCTATGATGTTGGCCTGTGGCCCCAGGAGGGGGTTGGGAAGAGGCCTTGTTGAACAATGTCTGCAGGGCTTGTGACTCTTTCCCTGCAGGCGGAAACACACTTTGCAGGTTCCCCTATGACCAGGGTCACCAGCAGCCCAGGACGCGATGTGGGGAAAGAGCCTCACGGTGCCGAGAGCGATCTGATAGAGAAAACTCTGCTTGTTTGCCTTTGCACGCACACCTGCCATTCACCTTCTATTTAAAGTAGAGCATAAGAGAAGTGGAGAAACCAGTCTGCCTAGTTGCTTGGGTTTATTGGTTTCTTATTAATGGAATTTCCACTCGATACACAGGCCCTGTCTCTATGTTAGGGCTGAAGGCAGATTCACAACGTGCGGGTGTTGACACAGGCTCGCAAGCAGCGATGAGCTCTGCCTGTTCCCGAGCCCCACGCAGTGCCCTTGGTTTGTGACGCTGGCCACGTGTGGCCACAGCAAGCCCAAAACGCTCGTCTGCGGGCCTTGCGGGTTTCTTCTTTTCCTCCCTGCAGCATGACGACCTTCATCATGGACCCAACCCCTTTGGTTCCGGTGAGGGCTGGGTATGGGTCACTGAGATGCATTCTGAGTATTAGCCATCACGTTCCCTGTTTCGGGGCATTTGTGCGTTAACTTCGGTGGAAAAGGCGGGCCAGTTGGAGGTGTTAACATCAGAGAGCAGAAGCGGGAGAACTTGGTTTTAGGATGTGAGGAGGAGCACGGGCGTCCCTGAAACCATGCTGTTTCTTTTGCAAATCTGTTTCAGGGACTCCCAGGAAGGCCTCCCCAGCATTCCAATAATATTTTCTATTTCCTGCTGGCAGAAAACCCAGCTCCCAACTGCAAGGTCACTTTTTTGAAGTTGAGTTTCATC
This sequence comes from Chinchilla lanigera, assembly GCF_000276665.1. NCBI lineage: Eukaryota > Metazoa > Chordata > Mammalia > Rodentia > Chinchillidae > Chinchilla > Chinchilla lanigera. The sequence goes on along the minus strand of NW_004955491.1, from coordinate 8,827,451 downwards.
TCCGCTTTGATGAATGGATGTATGTGAATGAGCAGAACATCCTGTCCCACCACGAGAGATAAAGAGTACAGATAGCAGCTCAGAAGGCTGGAGAGCAAAGACCCCACCAACAAAGACATCTCATTTCCTTTAATTGTGGCTGTTTTAATGTACATTGGTGGTTCCAATCCATAGACTCCATGAGATAATGCAATTGCGCTTAAAAAAACTTTCCAGCTTTATAAATTGGAGAAATTAATCAAATTAAAATAGTCCCGAGAAAGCTCCCAGTGGGATTTCGTCCAAGTGTAGACAAGACGCTGGCCGTTAGATGGCAGGGTGCCCGAGCCCTTTGCTAGCAGGACACTGGGTGCCGCACGGCTGCTCACTCAAGGGACGCAGCCCCCAGGAGCGGTGCAGGGGTTGTGACCCACGCAGGAATCACCACTGTAACCACACTGCTCCTCGTTCTCCGGGTGTGCACAAGACCAAGGCAGCCTCAAGGCCACTGGGTTATCTTCCCCTCCTAGACTTGACACTTAGCAACAGGCAGGGCTTGTAAATCAGTGGGCGTAAACATTTTTCCCTCACAAGATGACAAAAGAAAATTGGAATTCATTGTCCTGCTGGATTTAGTCGCTCTTGAGAGTTAAGATTTTTTCTAGTCTTCACTGACCATGTGGTTGTTTTGTGTGTGTGAATTGTTCTTTTCATATCTTTTGACCCTGATGACTCACAGTGACATTTGTATATAAAGGATATTAATCTTTTGTCTCATACACAATTTTTATTTACATGTATTAACTATATCAACTAACGGGTTTCCTGTAACACTTAAATACGTGCATGTGTCATGACTCGATGGTGTCCTCCCTTCCTTTTCCCCTCTCTTGTCCTCCCTCTCTGCCCTTTCCCCACGGTCCCCTTCTCAGGCTCTAAGATTCCCACTGTTACTTTCATGTCATCTTGTGTTTATTTACCTTTTTGGTTTCCACAGTCTTTTGTCATATATATTTCACCACTTAACCAATTTAGATGGTTTTGTTTGCTTTTCCCAAAATAAAAATATCTTTATTGTCTCCACAAACCATAAAACTGTCCATAGTAATTGTAAAAGAATCTATTATCAAAAGATGGCAAAATGTCAAGGAGCCTGTCTCCTAACCTTGCATACATTTAGATTATCAGATTTAATGTGGTTAGTTATGTGGCCGTGTTTTCTTTTTCCAAAATAAAAAATGTCTTTATCGTCTCCATGAACCATAAAATTTGGTTGTGAAAAAAAGGAATCAGGCACACCCAAAAACAGGCGAAAGAAGACTAACATCACCAAACCTATACTAGATCATCAGAAAAAGAACAATATTAACATACTTGTGAATATTTTTCCAGACATTTTTGCAGAGTGTTCTACAAGAGCACTATTCTCTGTGATATTTTTTTTTACTCCCCAGAGTATGTGTCATGGGTCTCTCAGCCATTGCCCACGAGTATAGACAGAGGCCATTCTTTTTCACTACTACCTATCCTTCCAATCTAAGTGTGCAGCAAATCACAAATGTATTTCTTATCATTGGACTTTTAAGTTGTTTCCAGATTGGGGCTATATCATAAACAACAAATGTATAACGCTGAAGATACATTTTTGAACATACTTTTCTAGTTATCTACAAATAAATTGTAGAATTACTAGACTAATTTTAAATCTTGACATATCTTATCAGACTGTCTGGTCATACGAAATTGCATTCCCATCCACCGTGGGTGTGAGTGTCTTCTGCCCCGTATGCTCTTCAACCAGATATTGGGGATCTTATAACTATCCTCCAAAGCAAGGAAATTACCAACAAGATTGGTCAGTGTGTACTTCTGGAGGTCAAGGTGCCTTCTGGAGCCTGGAGAGTGGCCATGGTCTACTTCCTCCTTCTCCAGACAGCCTGCAGCACCCTCCCTCAGCCGTCATCACATTCCTCCTTGGACACGTCTCCTCCTTCTGTAAAGACCCTCTGACCACACTGGATGCATCCAGATACCAAGCTGATCTCCTCATCTCAGGACCCGTAGTCCCACCCTCAAAGCCTCTGGTGGGTACTGATCCCACCTTCCCCTGGGGGCAAATCCTCCACAACCACCCTCAGCCCCTCATCTACCACTGCTCTTTGTACAATTGACTATTGCAGATGAAGCTTTTTTTCAAGGTTCAGTGCCAACACCAATGATGTAGATGTTACTAAGACTGGACAGTTTGCACACACATTTTAATGAAGTGTTTGTTGTTTTTAATTTAAGAGCAAAGCGTTAAGGTTATCCTGCCCTCCCATTCCTAGCACATTCACACAAGGTCCTTGCAGGGCCCCAACCTTGTTTTATTTGGCCCTCTGCTCATTTATTCTGCCCCCTCTTACTGATCTCTGGCATACACAACCATCCTAATGTATAGCCCTAGGGTCACATGCACTTCTTAAGAAGTGCATTATTTCTGTGTATGTGTGTGTGTGTGTTCTGTTTCACCCAAGATCTTGCTTTACTTCTCATTTTCTCCCCAGGATTATATTTTAAAACCTGTATTTGTTGCTGTCACTGTATCTTTGACTCTAATTGCCCCAAAAGACATATAATGCATCTACTACAAACTCTCCTGATGAACAACTAGATGTTTTGCCATTATTTTATATTTTTCCTACTGGAAATTGAATCTTTTTCCTAGGATATTTTATAATAAAATTATTTTTTCCTACAAGTAGGCTTTTTTGTATATTTATTTTATATCTAGCAATCTCCTTTTACTCATTGGTTGTGGTGAGTTTTTCGTGGTGATTTTGACATTATGAAAATAACTGGTTTATTACTTATGAGTAATAATAACGGTGTCTTTTGCTTTTCAGTATCATTTTGTTCAGGCTTCCATAAGAAAGTAGTGTAAGAACAGCTTAACCAGTAGAAGTTAGGATCTTCCTGTTCTAAAGGCAGAAAGTCCTGGGTGGAGCTGTCCCAAGACTGGTTTGTGCTATTGGCTGGGAGGAGGAATCCACTGGATGTCCCTCTACCAGCTGCAGGTTGGTTCTGGCATCCTTTAACTCCATAAGAAAAATGTAATTGTTACATGTCACAAATATATACTAACAAACAGAAACTAAAAAAAATGTTGTGACATCAGTCCTACCGGATTAGAGCTCAAGAATGACCTCATCTTGAGTTGATAGATATCCTATTTCAAGTGAGGTCACATTCTGAGGCAGTCTTGGAACTACTTTGGAGAGACACAACTCAGTCTGTCTCACTTTCCCACCAATACAGCTTTAATTCACTTTCCTGTTTTACTGCTTTGTCTTGCACATTAAAAATAATGACTAATTATAGTTGATATAAAAGGAATCTTTGCATTATTACATGGAAAATAATGTGACTAGCCCACCATAAAATGTGATATTTAGGTACTGCTTGGACAGAAATTTTTCCATATGTTAGAAATATATTCCTAGTTTACTAAGAGGGTTTTCTTTTTATTTTAATTAAGAACGGATGTTTTTTAATCAATGCCTTTTCAGTATCTACTGAATGTATTATTTATTTTAGGCATACATTGAGTTATATTAACATATAACCTAAAATAGAATTAATGTTATAAGAATAAACTATAACTTGGGCTTAATGTTTTATCCTTTGATATAATGCTATAGTGAATGTTTTCTAGACCTTTACTATTAGGTTAATGTCACTGAAGATTTTTGCATCCACTTTCATAAGTAAGATTGGCTTGTAGGATTTAGTGTGTGTGCTGCCTTTTTATAGTTAATTTTTTGAACATTTACTCTTTACCAAGGACTGTGCTAAAATTAAATGTGCCATATTATTTAATTGGTTTAACAACCTCATTATAACAAGTATGTTATGGATAGAAAACAAAGATTAAGTTACTTGCTGGAGGAGACTCGCATTGCTCGTTCACTTTTCTTCCTTTCCTTTTTTTGTTCAGAAAACGAGTCTATGGTGACATAGACTTTTTGTCCTTCCTTTCTGCTTCTTTCTTTTGTTTTTCTATTTAATTCTCTCTCCTCCCTCCTCTCCATTCTTCTCCCTCCCTCCTTGTTCTCCCTTCCATTTCTCCTTTTGCCCTCCTTCCCCCAACCTTCCCTTCTTTTCCCTTCTTTCAAGAGCCAGCTGGTGTGTGTGTGTGTGTGTGTGTGTGAACCACTGTTACTGCATCTCTCTTCTGTGCCTCGGAGCAAGCCAACCCTAAAGGGGAATGTGCTCGTGTGGCCCTCAGTGTTGGTGATCAGGAACAGGGATTATGAAATCGAGGACGCAGCTGGTTGACAGATGCTTTGGAAGAGGAAGAGGAAGGACCGAGGGTAACTGGGCAGAGGAGTGGGGCTCGGGAGCTCCTCGGCAGTGCACAGCCTTCATCTCCTGCCCTGGGAAAGAGGAAGCCTGCACACAAGCCTAGGAGTTATTGATACATTGGTGTAGCTGAGCTCTGGAAGGCTGGGTGTTGAGCTGGCTATAGGCGAGGGTAATAACCTGCTGCGGCAGAGAGCCCTCAGAACTCACACTGAAGGCACAGGTCTGTGCTTAAGTGCTGTGGGCACTGAGATCTCTCCAAACCTCCCAGCCCTGCAGGAGTAGCCCAAAGTTCCAACACAAGCGAGTGTCCCTTGCTTGAAAACAGCAGGACTGCAGGGTCATTTTCCCCACCTCCACTGTGCCCCAGGGCTTATTCCAATCTCTTCTGCTGGACTTGAGTGACTGGGTACCTAGGGAACTGCAGAACCTGGCCAGGATGGTACCTTGGGATTAGATCCAAGGAGAGCTAGCTCAAAGGAACTAAGTAGAAATCAGCACTGGAAGGTTTATTAGCACGGGGACACGCACAGGACACAGTATGGCTGTGCACGGCAGCACACACCTGTAATCCCAGTACTCGGGAGGTTGAGGCTTGAAGACCATGAGTTGGACCCCGGCAGTGACTCAAGGAGAGGGTCATAGCCCTTTGGTAATTTCAAAAGCAGAGATGGTTCATGTTAAAACATTAATGGCAGAGGTCTCAGGCACTGCACTCTGAAGCGTGTACCCTTAGTAAGACTAAGAAACCAACCAGCCAGCCCCATACTGCAACAGGGATCGGACCACAGTAGTGAAGATGGTGCTGTAAACTAGAGTTCTCCAGGAGGCAGGCTCATGTGTGTGTGTGCCCGCATGCACGCGTGTGGCAATGAATAGGTAGGTGCACAGACAGACAGAGCCATTATAACACTCACACCCACAGGGAGGCTGAGAAGCTCCCTGGTTTGCAAGCTGTATGGACCCAGAAGAGCTGACATGCAGTCGCAGCCTGAGCCCTGGCTGGCACCAGGGGAGCAGATGTACAGCTCCTGCCAAGAATCGACAGTCTCAAGACCTGCAGTCTGTGTCTGGAGGCAGGAAAAGCCCTTGGTCCCTGGAGCAGCAGTGGAGGAGCACCCCTCACCACCTTGCATTCTATTTGAGCCTCCTGTTGGATGCTCCTCAGGGCAGCTCATGTTCGTCATACCCACAGACCCCTCAGGAACCCGGCCAGAACACTGTGCGGCCGTAGTCTGGGCACCCTGTGGCTCAGGCACAATCAGTGAATCTTCACAAGTGGCTCCCTCAGTAGGCAGGGTGACAGCAGGAGAAGCCCTCGCACACCAGGCAGTGAAAACAGGAGACTCTCAGGAGGGTCTGGGCGGTCGCCTTTCCTGTCAGCAGGGTACTGTTCCTGGATACCCGTGTGGCATTGCTTAGTCCATAATCAAAAGAGATCAATAATGAGGTCATGAAGTGGGGACGGACACCCCAACTGAATGTTATTCCTTAGCCCTGGTTCCCAGACCCAAGACGCCTTCCCTGGACAGAGCCTAGGACTGCAGCAAGAAGCGGCCGAACCATCATGACTAGCTTTATAACAATTTCTCAGGAATTGCCCCGAAGGAACCGAGAGCCATTTGCTCTGGTAACCTCACACCAAGGACCAGCCAGACCTCTTGAAAATTGTGGACCTGTGATCTGACCTAGCACAAGCACCCAGGTTCCCGGAGGATAGTCATGGACCACATGTTGGGGGGGAAAATGCAAGGCAACTGATAAGAAATTGAATCCAGCCTCGTTTCAGCTCCCCATGGTCCTGCTGGGCCCAGGACCCTGCCCGCAGTCCTTTCTCTGTCCTTGAATATTTAATTGCAGTAGGCAGATCTGGACGATGTTGTATGTCTACTTTAAGGTCTTTCAGTCCATGCATGAGACCCAAGTAGAACCTAGGGAGTTGTTCTCTCCTGCTCCACAAGAGGCTACCAGAGTCATGACTAGTCTGAGATAATTTCCAAGAAGACCCTACCACCAGGCCTCCCACTCCTCTCCTTCCCTCTTTCCCTCCTCCCCTCCTGACTCAACTTCTCCACCTCACCTTCCGGAGAGATCAGTTACCATTCACATTTCCACACTGACCCAATACTTGAGTTCTCGGGACAGGAACATTTTCCTGAAATGATTCTGTTTTCTGATCTCATAAAAAGACAAAAGCTAAGGCCATTTGACCCAGTTGCAAGTGAGCTTCTTTGCTTATCCGTGTTGCTGATTTAATGTATTTTAAGAAAGGTTTTCAGGCTCTAGCCTTGCACCTGGGGAATTATGGTTTTAACTTTCTTTGTGCAAAGAAGATCAAGAACTGTTGCCAAAATACATTCTTCTCTATTCTTCTTTTCCTCAGTTGTCTCCAAAAAGAAATTAGCAGTCACATTCTCTGCCTGTACATTATGCCTAAAAAAATAGTCCTCTGTTTGCTCCAGAATTAAGGGCAGTGTGCGCGCTGCCGGCCCTTTCTTGTGGTTGTCTGCAGCCGAGCCCTGGCTTTGTGCTAAGACAGCGACACTCAAGCATTTACTAAGTGCAGTTCGAGGCACTGGGCTCTTCTCTTTCATTCTCCTCTCAATTGATACGCTGGATTCCTTCAGGAAGGATCAACAGACCACAAAACACACACCCGAGCAGGACCAGGCTTTCCAGCCTTCCACAGGGTTTGCTGGGTTCAGCATTCCCTTCCTCTTTCCTCCAACCAAGGTCACACAAAACAGTGATGTGCGGTACACAGAAATCACCATGCAAGGAGGACGTTTGCCTTCAGTCTCAGCTTTTCAACATCCAGTGCACCATGCCTCAGTTTCCTCATCTGTAAGAGATGAAGGTGGTGACAGTGATGGTAATGACAGTGATGATGGTGATAATTGTGGTGACACTGATGGTGGTGATGATGGTGGTGATAATGGTGATGGTGATTGTAGTGGTGGTAGTGATGATGGTGATGGTGGTAATTGTAGTGATGGTGATGATGGTGATAGTGGTGATGGTGATGATGGTGGTGTTGGCGATGATTGTGGTGGTGGTAGTGATGGTGATGATGGTAGTGATGGTGATGATTATTGGTAATGATAGTGGTGGTGATGGTGGCAATGGTGATGGTGGTGATGGTGACAGTGAAAGTGATGGTGACAATGATGATGGCAGTGGTGGTAATGATGGAGCTGATGATGATGGTGATGATCACGTGGTGGTGATGGTGATGATGCTGGTGATGATGATGATGATGGCTATGGTGGCAATGATGGTGATGGTGGTAATGATAGTGATAATGGTGATGATGGTGATAATGGTGGTGATGGTGATGGCAGTGGTGGTAATGATGGTGATAATGGTGATGATG
>NW_004955491.1:8649256-8818906 GCF_000276665.1 Chinchilla lanigera | reverse complement strand
TGGTGGTAACGGTGGTGGTAATGGTGGTCCTGGTGGTGGTAATGATGGCAGTGCTGGGTATCCTGTAGAAGGGCCTTGGACTTAAACCATTCCTAAGCTCCTATTGAGCTAATATATCCTGATTGTTCCTTACAGTTTTCTCAGTGAAAGAAACAGAATGGGTGTCAGGATGGTAATTGTCATCTCCTCCCAATAGAATGATACAACTCCTACAATTAAAGTTGTTACAATAAAAGAGAATTGAATTAAGACTCCAAAGCCCTTGGTTTTAGCCCCTTTTCTAATTGAAATGCCCAGGGCCATATGGCTTACTTTCCTCCTTGGGCCTTCCCTTATCTGTAAATTGGGTCATAGGACCAGAGGATCATTCCAACCTGGAAATTCCAGGCTTCATCCTAAGAAGACAGTTTTATTGTGCACTCTTCATAGTATGAAAACCTGACAGGGAAAATGAATATGAAATGTTAGTGTACACAAATTCTCAGGGTAGGCTGGAGTTGCCAAAGACTATTTCTGGAACAAATATTTCCTACAGAAGTCTGATACATGGTGTTTGCTTCTTTCAAGCTGACCTTAGTCCCAGGCAAGACCATGATGGCTTACATGATGATACCTGAAGACTCCTTCTGGATCCAAGGCCAGTAGGGGTGCCCAGATTCCTACCAGGTTTCCAATCCCTCCAACCCAAGGTTTACACTCCCAGACAATGCACACCCTTCTGGAAGGGATGGTTGAGGTCTAGGCTTTAAAATTTGTTATCAAATTTTATTTATTAAATTCAGTCCCTTCAGAAATCAAATTTTCCTGGGAAAAATTGAGAGGGAGGGAGAGATTGAGCCCATAAGGACACAGAGGACTTTTGTGGTGACATAAGTAGCAGACAGAACTTGACCTTCTGGATCTCTTCAACCTGACGACCCCCTGTTCCCCTTCCTGGCCCACCGATACCTCTCATTCAGATCTCACCAGTGCTCTCTCCAGCACTGTGAACCTCCATATCCATTCTCTTTTTGTCCAAGGTACTGTCATCAAGTATCAGAACTGCAACCCTGAGGGCCCATGAGTGTGTCCCTCCCTCCCACGGGGTTAGAACAGCCTTGCCCAAGCCACCTGTCCCCTTGCGCTTCTGAGTCTGTCCTCAGGGGTGGGAGGGAGCATCCAGGGAGGCTGGGCGTGACCAATGGAACCAAGCCACCTGCCTTGGCCTCCACTCCTGATTGCTGTTGTCCCCCCTGCCCCCACACAATCTAAGTGTGCCTTTGCTTCTGGGACATGTGACTATGGGATGGAAGAGTGTCCTCTTCTGTCAAACGACTGGATAAGTGCCTGGACTGAGGCCTACACAGGTGTTCTTCACCACCCCAAAGAAATGAATAGGGACAAACACGGGCAGAAGGTATCAACAGGCTCCTGACATCTGTACGCTGAAGTACAACATTAGCATCTTACCCTGATGACTGTGCTCAGCCCAAATCTCCAGTTTCCTTTCTAGCCATGTGTCCCCAATCTAGGCTGCCCTGGCCCAGGCCCTGTTGACCACCTGCTGCTCTGCCTGGGGTCCTGTGTCCTACCCTCAAGTCCTCATGAATCCTGTACCCAGCACACACAGATGCCAACAGGGACAGGTGGAGGTGTGGCAAGGAGGCCAGGAGCCACACAGAGCTCCTGGATTTGCAGTCAGGCCTGCCTAGGAGTCGGGAGTGGAGTGCCCAGAGCCGCTGCAAAGACCAGGTGCCTTTGGCAGGCCCAGCATCGCGGGCCTTGGTGTGACACCAGCCTGGCACACAGTGCCCTTCTGAACAGTGTTTGTCTTGTGTTTCAGAAGCAGGAACCAGTTCAAAGGAAAGAGTCAGGGCCTCTGAGAAACGTGACAATAAAGTCACCCTGTGTTGGGGTGGGGTGGGGCTGAGGAGGACAGAGAAGGAGCCTGCAGGGCTGGGCGGCTCTGTTTGCACAGGATCTGCAAAGGGAAATCGCACTGAAAGAACCTATTGCTTTTTACAAGGGAACCAGTCCTGGCCAAAGGCACTTGAGAAAGGAAAACAAGAGTTAATTTAGACAGCCAGGTACAAGACGTGGCTTCAAAGGCTGTTTTCACAAAGCGGTGGCTCTTTCAAGGGCCTGAGGGGAGTGGCAGACCTATGTTGGGGTGTCCTTCCGAGGCTATGGTCTCCTTTCCAGGATGGGGCATCCTTTCCTGTCTGGGGTGTCCTTTCTGGCCTGGGGTGTCCTTTCCAGGCATGGCTGGCCAGGGCAGTGCTACCTGTCTGCTCCATGTGTGTAGTAGACATAGGGAGAACCAAAGGATCTGTTACCTTGTCGTTTCCCTGGGCTCCACTTTTCGTGGGGTCTCCCGCACACTCCGCTTAGGACTCCCCGGCGAGTGGAGCCTGTGGGTCAGGTCCCCCTGCAGAGAGCAGACTTCCAGGGGCTCAGACTTCCTGCCAAGTGGTGCCGGCGTGACAAAGGAAGAGATGGGGTGAGGAGCACACCCCACCCCAGCGCAGGTATTGAGGCCACTTCCTGTCTTTGAGCGTGTGGAGGACAGCTGCTGTGCCTGGGAGTGCAATAGCTACTCTCTGCTCCCTGCTGCCCACCACCCCTCGTGGCCTCACTTGCTCCAGGGATGCTTGAATTTTTGACGGGGAGACAGCTTCACTGAAATGCAGCTCACGAACCATATCACCAACCCACTTAGCATGTGCACTCACAGTCTTAGCACCTTGCTAGGGCTGTGAGCACACTACCGGCACACGTTGCTACCCCACACAAAACCCCGAGCCTGTCAGCAGCACCCCTCACGTCCTTCTACAGCCTGACTCAGTCTGCTCCCTGCGACTGTGGCCTGCCTGGCCCAGAGAGTCCTTGTAGATGGCAGCCAATGCCATGTGGCTGCTTGAGTCCAGCTTCCTGTGCCGATTTTTAGGCTGTCTAGTTTGTCTGTGTTGGAGCACAGGGCTGGCTCCTCCTGGAATTGCTGCCTGAAGTCCTGCCTGCATGGTGGTGCGCGGGCTGGATTCTCCAGGACAGGAGGCTGGCTGTAGTGGTAAAAGTGTGAGGGGATGTCCCTCTCCCTGTGGCAGGTAGGACGGTGGTCTAGCTTTCCTGCCTCACACTCTTGGAGAAGTGGCATTTGCTCCAAAGAGAAGGAAAGGGGTGGTGACAGGGGAGGAGGTTCCTAGACCTACTACCTGCAAAGGGGCAGAGCAGGACTCAGACTCGGGAAGCAGGAGGGCTGACTTCCTTTCTCAGCTGCCAGGTGCCTGGAGGGAGTGAGGGTTCGGCCAGCTGGAGGAAAGCTGTGTGCTCAGAGAGTCTTGGTTCTCCTGGGCCTGGAGCAGCTTGGAATCCCTCACCTGCTAATGTCTCCAGTGCCTGATATGCTTTCAGTGCATCGGCATTGTGGGTGTTAGCCTGGGACAGCATGGGTGATGGGAGACAGGCAGTAGCTGCAATGAGTCTTAGCAAACCGTGCAAGCCAGAGTCCACACCCAGTGGCCTGAAAGCTCCCCACGAAGCAGGAGAGGCTGGGAGAGCAGGCAGGGAGGTCACATGCAGCCAGGGTGGCTCCGGGGACACAAGGTCCTGTCAGCAGGTGGATAAGTATGAGAGCTCTGCAAAGAGAGATTGTGCCTGGTACAGGGCAAACCCAGTTCCCGTGGCCTGGGACTCACAGTTTAGGGATCCCTGTTGTTTTTTTTTTTAAAAAGCAGTTTTTTGGGTGTAGTGGTGCACAACTGTAATCTCAGCACTCGGGAGGCTGAAGCAGGAGGATTGCTGTGAGTTTGAGGCCAGCCTGGGCTACAAAGTGAGCTCAAGTCCAGCCTGAACCACATAGCAAAACTCTGTCTCAAAAAAGACAAAAAGAAAAAAGAAAAAGAAGTTCATCTTTATCTAGAATGAAAAAGGAATCGCAGCAAATTTCATGTTCTTAAAAACAGAAATACAATAGATACTGCAAATTCTTCTTTTTATTTGTAATATGTTTTTTTAAATTTTTTTTTGCAAATTCTTTAAGAAATAGAACTGTTTCATTGATGACTCCTGCGGTACACCTGTGTAACCCTTCACATCTCCTCCAGAGCTCTTGACTACAAACCTTGTGATCATCTCTTCATCTGAAACTTTTAGCACATCAGTTCCTCATGTTATGGTCTCTTGATTGTGTATCACTTTCATCTTCTTCCTTTTTTGTTTCTTGTTTAGGAAGATCTTACAGTGTTGTCTCTTCTATTGTTATTTTTCTTTCCTTCCCTTTGGAATGCCAGCATCCTTCACCACCTCCCCCCTCCTGATTCATCTCTGCCCTGGGATGTCCGGGCATGGACAGCACCTTGCAGGCCCGAGCTTCTGCCTCTCCCCTCAGGTCATGTCTCATGGGATCCCAGCTTCCCATTAAACTCTAGTTTCACTATGGTCAATATAAAGGAAGTATTTGGAGGCATATCCAAGAGTAACTTAGACTGAAAAGTCACTGCTATGCTTTGTGGAGCTATTTAACTGGGCAGTCAAATATGTCACTGGCTAATTTCTGGGTGTGTTTAGGACTTGTGTGCCTGGAACACTAATTTCTTTTCAAACCGTGGCATCGTCTTAGGGCAGTTTCCATGCCTTTTGTTGGGACAGACAGAGTAAGTCCAGCCCTCTGTCCCAGATGTGCCATGCTACTTCATAAAGCACTGGAGAGCCACAAGCACAGGGCTCTGCTCACAGCCCCACTGCCTGCCGGAGGTGGCCAGCAATCTCGGGAGTTAAACGGGTGTGGGACATGGCAGAAGAGGGTACAGAGCTTGTGAACTTGTGCCTGGTGCAGGAGGAAGAAAGAGTCGACATCCCACCTGACCTAAGCATCAATAAAAACCACACTCACTCGAGGCAGCTCCACAGCCCTCCTGCTGGGGGAACCGAGAAGCCAGCTCCACCCTGTGCAGCCTGAGCCTGTTCCTCCTCCTGCCCAGTGCTCCTGTGAGGGTTCCAGGGGCAACCACATAGCTGCAGACTTGCGACCCTGGCGCCTTGTGATGCTGGGTGAGCTGTGGACACATGAGTGTTTCCCAACCCAGAAGGCTGGCAATCCCTGGCTCTGCAGCAAAGTGGCTGTGGGACACAGCACAGATCCCAGTCACCAGGGTTTCCAGCTCACCTTGCCTTGCCTGGACCCTGAAACTCTCTCAGACCACTCCAGCCCCACAGCACAGGAGGAGGAGCAGCAGCGAAGGCAGTGTTAGTCCATCTTCAGCAAATTTTATAGATGCGATCGTATGAGCACATGGGTGGGACCCTGCCCCAGAGGACGCCAGCACAGGACGGCTCTGGCTTCATCCTCGGCCCAGCTCCGAAAGAGTAACGATTCAGCACCAGTGCAGCATGCCACCACTGCCTCCCGTCCCTTGCCTCCCTTGATCTCACCTTTCCTCCCGAAAAGAGCGCGATCTGGGTATTTGAGAAGTGAGGAGGACTCCTGCAACTGTCCCAGGAGACGGAGTAACTGTTTTCCCAAGACTGAATTTTGGAAAGACGTCCAACCATATTACTATAGATGTAACATCATTTCAGGAAGACTTTGATTTTGACTTACTCTTTTTTTTTTTTTTGGTACTGGGAAAAGAACTCAGGACATTGTGCTTCCCAGGCAGCCCCTTGTACCACTAGGCCATATTCCCAGCCCTAGACTTTGATTTTGAAAGTTTCAAAAATGATTCTAAAGTTCACCTTAAAGAAGACCAAGTAACAATAGCAAGATCCTTTCAAGAGGCAGAGGTGGTGAAGGAAGAGAAGTTTGGGACACCGCTCTCACCAAAGTATTACACGCCAACATCAATAAAGTGCTTGCACTGCCCCGCCCAGGGGACAACAAAGGCCGGTCCTCCACTTACCAAGTGTTGACTGACCTACAAACTTGTTCAAGGAACAGAATACACACAACGGAATCACTCCGGGAAGCAGAAAACGATTGCTGTGATATAGAAGGAAAGAGTGCACCCTCAGTAAGGGGCTGGGGCAGGTCACCCACAGGAGGGAATGTCTTACCTACGAACAGCGGTGCTGCAACCAGAGCCAGTCTGGGGCCCTGCCCGGTCCGCACCCAGGGGTCGCCTGGGAAGCAGACGGACCAGAGCGTTTACACCGCGGAGAGAGGTAAATATTCCCATCAAAGCGTGCCCCACAGAGGGACAGCTGTTAACCCTCGCCAGCACACAGCTGCCTGATATCGAAACCCAAATTAATGTCAGTCTAAGTGAAGTTACAATGTAAAAACGTGAAAACTTTAGGAAGCCCAAAAACTGTGAAGCACATGAGTTCTTCCAGGCTCTATACAAGTCATGGAAGAAACCCGAGTAGAGGAGCCATCAGTGCTTCTAACGTGGAATTCAATAATGTGTACACATCCAGAGATGACCAACTCATAAACACAATGACACACTGGAAAACACAGTTCCTAGTTTACTACGCTAAGGTTTTTTCTATCAATAAGTAATGTATATAACATAGCATAGAAAATGAACAAAGGAACAAGAGCGGGTAATTCAGAAAAAGGAAGATCTACAGCAAGTTTGATCTCACAGTAAGAGATATGGCTGGGCATCGTGGCACATGCCTGTCATCCCAACACTAACGGGCTGAGGCAGGAGGATCACTGTGGGTTCAAGGCTGTGAGTTCAAGGCCAGCCTGAGCTACACAGTGGGTTCAAGTACAGGACTAAAAGTGAGACCCTGTCTCAAAAAAGAGAGAGAGAGAGAAAGAGATGGACACTGGGCACTGATGAGCAATGTTTCTGATGCCATAGAGGCTACTTGAGTACTGCTTAGGGCTGGCATGAGCACGATCACAATGGGCCCTGTGCAGCTGACAGGTGATCAGGCAATTTGGGGCGAGAGTGTGACCCAGGAGTCAGGAATCAGCACAAATGTCCAACTCACCACGTCCCACTGAACATTTTATGACTTTGCGATGGTGGGAGAATGACAGGGTTTGGTAGAAGCTGTGTTTTGAGTGTGAAGTTTTGCTCTTTGCCAGGGCCGGTGATTCCCAGTACAATCCTGTCACCCTGTGGGCAGGTGGGCATCTACAGTGGGCCATGTTGCCCACCTAGGATGTCCAGTGGGCAAGATGTATTCAACGCAATTTCAACTTCTGGTGTTTCCCACCTAAGAGGGGTTGATGGAGATGCAACCCTATTGTGAGTTGGGAGACTTCTGTAGTTATCATGGTATTAGTTCTCCTAGTGATTAGTACAAAATCATTTAAATGTCAAACCATTTGAATATATCTAAATAAATTATTATATTTACATGGTTGAAATACTCTACCACCATAAACGTTGCTTTTAAGCTTGTAATAAATAGGAGGGGGGAAAACTCATGATGTAATTCAAGATTTTTAAAAAGGCACAAAAAATCTCTGTCCCTTTGTGGAAATTATATAAACATCCCCAAAATATTCGCAGGAGGAAAGACATGTCCAAATTATACTCGCAATCTCAGCCATCTATGTCTTAGAGCTTTGGGGCAATGTGAATTTTCACTGTAAAATCTCATTATCAATGTGTCAGTCAGTGAGGCTGTAAGACAGGAACTCATACTCCGGGCAGAAGATCCACATCAGAATCTGCCTATAGCTCTAGATCCACGCTCTCTAGTAGAAAATAATGTGAGACACACATGGAATGATAGCTTCCGTGGCAGATACATGAAGGATTAGAAAGGAAACAGGTGACATTTATTTCCCTCATATAGTTTATTAATCCAATATGCCTAAGTATCATCCTTTCAAATGTAACGATTTTAAATAATTCTAATTCTGAGTAGGATCCTCTGCCTCCTTATTTTTGTCGTAAGCCATTGTGCCCATGGTGCACTGGCTACAGCACATCTCCACCCAGACGACCACAGCCCAAGGGCCCGGTGCCCATGTGGCTGGTGTCTGGAGCCTCAGCGCCGGAGCCCATACGACAATAACCACTTCCTCTGTCTTATGTTCAGAGAACTCCTCTTATCCTCAATGCCAGTTGGTGGGACAGGACACTAAGATCTCCTCCTCCCTTTGGCTGGAATTTTGGTTGCTCATTTGCCCACACAAAGCACAAAAGTAGGACTGGGTTGGTCAGTATCAGACTTTCCGCATCTCATCTCAGGGTGTTTAACCTGTGTTTTAGAGGTCGTCCGTGACTCCCATTCCAGCAAAGAGAGAGGCTTTCGAGCCCACAATTTGCTCAAGCCTATAGCCAGCAGGGCCACATAGGAGCTGAAAGTTGGTTGAATTGATGCTGTATTCAGCTTCCTAGAAGCTTTCTTAATTTAACCCAGAGTGATGTTCATCATCTCTTTTATGTCTTTTGCACAAGGTTTTTGATATTACTGATTAATTCAAACTGACTGCTATGTTTTAGTGTGTGAGCACGTGACCCTTGTAAGAGGCCGTTTCCTCTTTGCTTTGCAGGAAACAAGACTGAGTGCTGGGTTTGGCTCCACCACAGCTGTGGGGGACACCAGGGCGCAGTTTTGTGTGTTCGCCCCGCCGCGATGGATGCGCCTTGAGACCATAAAGTGAGCACACCGGACACACAATGGCAATATCGCGCGGTTTCTCTTATATAAGAAACCCGAAGTGTGAATGAGGAGCAAAATAAGACAGATGTAGGAAGTAGGGAGACAGATCTTTCTCCAAGGGGACAGGGATCAAGAGAGGGAGGGAGGGGGGTATAAAAGGGGTAAGATGCATTAGTGCATGCGTCAACACCCACACGAATGTAGACATTGTGCGCTGCAGACATAGACTGGTAAAAATAAATCAATCCTCAAGAAAAAAGGAAGCGCTCGCCCTCTCTCACCACTCCCCTCCTCCCATAAGTGCTCAGTTCCCCCTGCGCCCTGGACACTTTCCTCTCTTACCTCCGGGCACTTCATTGATGCGAATTTAAATCTCTTTTTCTCTTTCTTCATCCGAATCACTTTGGAAGAACAATGGAATAGTTCCCTGGAAGTTGGAATAAGAGGTTCCAAGCTAGCGATTCCTAAGTGGGCGCTATTTCAGCATCTGAAGAACAATACAGTTTCCCCGGCCGTCGCTGCAGCTCCACGAGCATCGCACAGGCACAGCTTGCTGAGGTGCCTTTCCGCTGCAGCACTTGGTCTACACGTGCGACCCAGGCTGCCTGACTCAGAGGGGCTGCGAGGTTTCCATGGTGATACCCAGCCTGAGGGCGGTCAGGGTGAGAGTCCAGTGGCCTGGATTCTGAGATGACAGGCACAGCAAGTGTCGCGGATTGCTGTCCTCTTGTAAGTGAAAGGGCTACTTGTTCAGCAATATTCAATCAACATTCACTAAGCAAAGCTGCAAGAAGCAAGTCCTGGTGTCTGTCCAGGGCAGCCCGCCTTTCCCACCACTGTGCTATGCACATTTGCCGTGGTCGGTCCTTTGTTGTAGGGATGCTTGCATGCATTGGAGACCCTTAGACGCCTGGAGCAAGCCCCAGTCATGGCAATAGATTCTGCAGGCCGCGCCGGTGCCCCTCAGACAGCAGAATCACACTAGTCTAGAGTGATTCCCTAGGATTCAGGGAAATGGGGGCAATGCCTGGACCCAGTCAGGCTCAGCCCTAGAAGGTGACAAGAAACTAGATAACAGTGGGTGGGCAAAGCAGGGTGTCAGAGCCCAGAAAGTGGGGAGTTGGCGGCCAGCCCAACCTTGCTGGGGAGGACGCTGGAGGTCTGATGTGCTCAGAAAGATGAGGACTGCGCGGGAGGAGCAGCTGCATGCCAGAGCCAGCAGAGGACAGGGTCTGCTTCTCCCCTGGCCTCTGTCCCGGTCACAGGGAGGCACACAGACCATCAGGGCTTCCAGGCTAAGTTCCTCAATGAGCCCTCAGATGCCAGCTCAGTTGGGAAGACGCCTCAGCGCTGTGCATCTAACAGGGCATGCCAGCCCCCACACTGTTTGTTGGAACCATCAGGATAACAGCACCCGATAAATGTAGCCACTCAACAACCCTGAGTCACAGCTGTGTCCGTGCCCTGGGCACCAGGACCATCCCGCCTCAGCGACCTCGCCAATGCCTTCCCCCAACTTGGGGCCGCCCTGGAAAAATCAAGCAAGAATACCAACATTTAGATGGACGAAAATGACGATGAGATTCAGGAGAAAGCAGTGCTGACCACCTGTCGCTGGGGACCTCAGCCCTCCCCTAGCACGGGTCCCACGCAGTACAGGTGAGCTCGGGTGGCGAGTGACTCTGGTCATCCTGCTGCCCCCACTGTGCAAAGGAGGGGGCGGATTCTGATGCCAAGTTTCCCACAGCCCTGTGGGGGGGCGGGGACTGAGAAGAGGAGGAGGAGGATGCAGAGGAGGAAGTGGAGGAGGGAGGGAAGGAGGCGGAGGAGGAAGCAGAAGAGGAGAAGGAGAGGGGAGAGGAGGAGGAAGAGGGGAGGACAAGGGGTGGGAGGGAAGGACAGGAGGGAGAGGAAGAGGGTGGAAGAGGGGTGGAGCCCGGTGGCAAGCATCTCTGCAGGTGTCTGTTCTTGCAGTGAGGCCCTTGCAGCCATCCCTTGGGCAAAGGTGCAAGGACATCACCACCCAGGGAAATGGCCACAAACGCAGAGGCTGTGGAATGGGGCTGTGGTCGGCAGAGTGCGCTGCCCCTGCTCCACTCCTCCTGCACTGGGCTCCCCGTGCCAGCATCTCTCGTCCTTCCCAACACCACTCATCCCAGCATCTGCGCAGACAGACACAGCGTCCCCGGCGCCTTCACGCCTGCCACCCTTCCCAGGCAGTGTCACTACGACAGGAGCCGCACACTCTATTTCTGCTTGGGGTGAAATCGATCCCTGTGTCAGTCACAGATAATTATAGCCTGGAATATTACACGAAAATCAAAATGTCTCTCTCATCTCAAATAAATGTCAGGCGCTGCAGATGCACTCGGTGATTAGATTTGGGATGGGGTTGAACCAGGTTCTTCGCCTCTGCCGAAGGACAGCACAACTTCTTACGGCTCGACGCTGTGTCTGCAGGGACAGAGATTCGCAGGCCTCCGGCTCTGGGGTCCTGCAGAGCCACCCTGGGGAGCAGGACACCGTACCAGCGATCTGGTAATTCACCCCCCTCAGGGGCCCCACCAACCACATC
The DNA here is from genome assembly GCF_000276665.1 of Chinchilla lanigera. NCBI lineage: Eukaryota > Metazoa > Chordata > Mammalia > Rodentia > Chinchillidae > Chinchilla > Chinchilla lanigera. Next base: position 8,807,781 of record NW_004955491.1, on the reverse strand, counting down.
CAAAACAGAGAGTTCTAGCTCAGCACAGGGCACGATGGCTTCAGGAGCCACTGTTCTCCAACTGACCCGGAACCACGGTCTAGAAATCACACTCCAGGGCCTGCTGCTGTCTCCAAAGCTGAAGCAAAGCCTGTGTGGATCGCAGCAGCGACCCCATGAGTTCTGAGCCCCAGCGCAACCACAGGCATCTTCATCCGGGCACAGGCCAGGGTCTGTCTCTCAGGGAACGGGACCCGCCTGCACCCTCTGCCCTGTCTTCATGGATCAAACTAAGACGGAGTTTTCCAGAGGTGGAGAGGCAGCCTCATGGAGCGGCAGAGGCTGCGGCTGGCTTGCCCGGCTGTCACCAAGTCGGGGGCTTTGAGAGGTGGCTCTGCAACCCCCACCATGGACTAAGGAAAGACTGACCTCCGTGGGCTCTGGCTCTGAGGGCAACTGCTCCTGAAGGCTTTGCTGTTGGGCCCTTTTGTCTCACCCTGACTGGTGACTGCTAGGGCAAGGCTGGCAGGAAGGGAGAGGAGACCCTGGTGAACCAGTGAGAGGAAGGTGAGGATGAGCCCAGGGCAGCGCAGACAGGAAAGCGTGCGTTACCAGCCCCTCTGCCCCACCTGCAGCCTCAGTTCCTCCTTTAACGATATGTCCATATACACTGTATATACACACACAGGCAGACACATGTGCAGACCACGTGCATGCACACAGACACACACAGAGTGCCTAGGAGGACACTTCTGCTGAAGGGCAAGTGGCTTTGAATCTCCCCAAGGCCCTGCAGGTGTGCAAATGGCGAATGCTCCATGTGCCAGCTGCAGGTTGGCTGGAAGAGAGGAGCCGTCTGTCAGGGGAGAGGCCTGGGCTCTGAGCGGATGCAACATCACACTCCCTTGAGTGGCAGGTGATTCATACAGTGCACCAAGGAGCCCCGGATGAGCAGCCACAAAAACACACAGGAAGAACTGCACGGTGGTTTCCAGATCTGCTGCTGTGGTTCTCTACAGACCTGTCCTTCAGACTTTACAGAGTCTGCTGCAGCAGCACACGGACTTCCTGTGCAGACATCAGGGTCATGGTACATTGAGCCCAGCATGAACTCAGCTTCTGGAAGTGCTCAGCAGATGGCTTTCAGAGGATGGGAGTCTAGAGGTGTCGGCCCATTCAGCAGAAAGACATGGAGCAATAGGTGCTTTGTTTGGTGTCACAGGGCCACTGGACGAAGACTGCAGAGCGCTCACAACTCTCAGAGCCCATCCTCCACCCTAGGACACACAGAACCTGCACAGGGCCTTGACAGCCCAGGTCGCCTGCTTGACCTCAGAATTGGCCCCTGGTGCAGTCCTGTCTACCACAGCCTGCTGGACACTGGCCAGTTAACAGTTGAACAAAGACCATGGTCAGACACTTTCAACCCAAGCCTCTTGGTGTGGAATAACCTTGATGGTCACCATGCTTAGCAGGATAAGCCTTAGGCCAGGCCAGGTAGAGATGAGCGTCTACACCCGGCTGCCCCTTCTTGTCTTAGAAATGGCACAGTTATCACACAATACCCTGCACCTTCCCGGAAACAGGAGCAGGTGGCTGACTCAGCCAGCCTGACGCCCAGTCCCCACTGTGGACCCAGCACCAGCCCTGTGGGCTTTGCCGTGTTCCCCTGGTGTCCTCCTGGGACTTCCAGCACACCTTGGCCCTTGTCCTGGCCACTTTCTGAAGCAGCTCTGGAAGGCCTCTTTCATGGGTGTCCTTAGTTGCACTGCTGTGGCTGCCTTGATTCCTGGATTGATTCAAAACATTTCACGGTCATTGTGACTCTGAGAAGAGCCAGAGGTCGCACGTGCCAGATCCAGTGAGTGAGGTGGATGGGGACACAGAGTCACGTTTCCCCGAGCTGCCTTTCTACTGGGTGGTGCTCAGCAGCAGCGCTCATTTTATTTTTGATCACTCCCCGTAAAGACACTCGCTGAAGAGACTTCCAGAACTGCTTTGGGAAGTGTCAGGAGTGAGGGGGCAAGTGCCCTGGAAGCATAGGGAGAATTCTGAGGGGAGTGTATTGCTATGTGTCTTTTACTGTAATAATGTGAATATCCTCATATATTTTGATCACTCCTCCTACCTGGGATGACTAATATCCATTCCATTAGAAACCCCACATGCCCCCATGAGAGTTTGTCCCCATAGTCCTCCGTCACACTGCTAGGTCCTGTGGCTTGTGTCCTGTTGCAGTGACCCAGTGGCCTTTGTGGCATGGCAGGGGCCAGCAGTACTCCCAAAGGGCCTGGGTGATGTTCAGACACCACGGGCGCAGGCCAGTGTGGAAGGAGACTCGTGTTGAAGGAGACCCATCATCACACCCGGGCTCCTGTGCCTGGCCTGTCAGGGCGACATTGTTTTGTCTGTGCAAGGTGTGGGTGGGTCCCTAACAATGGCCGAGGCAGCTCTGCTTCCAGCCTGGTCCCCCGGACCAGGGTTTTGGGTCATTGACCCTGAAATGCGCCGCCAACAGAAAGCAGTGGTATGCGATACTGCAGGAGGGCCCAGCCTGCGGCCCTGGGCAGCTTCGGGGTGGGGGAAGAGCCCTGAGATTCTCAAAGAGTAAATGGCAACATCGAGAGACAGCCGCATTTTTGCGACGAGGGACAAGCGGAGCCAAACTCCTGACACAACTTTAATTTTAATTTTTCAACATTAAACCCCATGGGCGTTTAGTGGGCAGGTGGGAGGTTCCAGGGAAAGCCCTGACCCACCCTTTAGACACTGAGGTCCCCCCGCTCTGTGAGTAAACTGAGGACTGTCAAGGACTCTTTCCAGGTCACTTTGGGTGTAATCTGTGAGTGGGCGCGAGGGCCTGCCTTCCCACGCCCATGCCTTCAGGTCCCATCTTGACCAGCACAGATTTCTAACGTTGTTGCTGGGCCTCCTTTTCCAGAGGAGGTCTGCTGAGCCCAGCTCCCAGTGTCACACCAAGTTAAGAGGTCGAGGGGCTCCTGCAGACCACAGGAGTTGAGGGCAGAAGGAGGGAGCAGGGACCTCCCTCCTGGCCACATGTGCCACGGCCGGGAGCTCCCAGTGGTACCTGAGCTGTTAGACCCAGGGTGGATACTTCAGTGCCACTGGATCGTAAGACGGCGAGGAACAAGTAGGAGTAATGGGAATGGAAGCTGGCAGGGGCCGGTGGGCATGAGAGGTGGGCAGCGTGCTGATGACCCTTGTGGTGAGCAAGTGGACTGTCGTGGGTCCCTGTGACGCGTGGGTGGCCACACCCAAGCTGCCTTCTTGGCCACAGGAAGGAGTTCTCTAATTGCTGGTCCCAGACCTCCCACGTGTGGTCAGTCTGGCCCCAATGCCCCACCTGAGAGGCCGTGACTCAGCAACGAAGGTGATGATACAAACCCGGTGAGCTGTTGTCTCCGGACACAAACTGTCCCCAGCTTGGCGGTGTTGAGCTCTGAACCCTTTAAGCGACGGGGCTAGTGGAGACCTGTGAGGTTCTGGGAGGCTTCTGCAGCCAGGACTAACGCAGGTCCCACGAGAGCCAGTCGCCAAGTGACACCCCCTCACAAATGCTCCACCGAGACGCAGTCCGCCATGCTGGGACAGAGCCAAAAGCCTGGCCAGGATGGAGCGGATGCTAATATTATGCTTTTGAGCCTCGACTTTATAAATACCCAGCCCTGGGTATGTCATTATAGTAAGGGGAAATAGACAAGCGGAACCCAGGAAAGCCCGCAGGAAAGAATGAGGTCGAGTGATCAGTGTCCTTTACAGGAGACAGCCCCAGAGCCACGCACCTGGGGTGTCCACACTTTCACATCAGGGTCTGCAAGAATCACACAGAGCTGCTAACAGACTCTGTCCCTGGAAAGGTGAAGGAAAAGCAAAACTCCCACACACCTGAGTTCTCCGGTTATTTTTCCAATGAGCATGAATCACACCCGCAATAAGTTCTTTTTCAAAATTCAGAGGAGAGTGGAAGCCAGCTGCCCTGCACCCAGGTCCCTCCTGCTCGCCTGGAAGGTGCAGGAGAGGTCAGGCAGCCAGGCTCCTGGCAAGCACCTGCACCTTTCCTCACCCGAGGATGCCAGTGCGGCAATGGGGAATTGTCCTCTCCGGAGTGGAGACTGCACAATCAAGGATTTGAGGACTCCTGGGGAATGTGGACACAGCTGGATGGAGGTGGCCCCCGAGACCTGGACCATGCCACAGCCCCACCAGCTCGTCCAGCTCCTTCCCAACACGTGGCTCCTGGGGCCACTCATGGCCAGCAAGGGCCTCTACCTTCCTGGTTCACTTCCTCCATTGAGAAAGAAATCCTGTTTGCTAATCTTCTCCATAAACATGTCTTACAATTTTGGGATTTTATCAAACCATGTACAAAAAGTAATTATAGGAAGAAGAGTGCGCTATTTGCATATCTAGTCCTTAAAGAGTTACTTATGTAATTATTGAATGTAACTTAGAATAAGCTGCTTGACTGCCTTTCATCACGAGCCAAACATTGGGTTTGGAAAGGGATTCCTTTAAACTTCAATGATATCAAGGCCCGTGTAATGTTAAGTTACAACTCTGGCTTAGATGAGTCAGACATGAAAGTATTTAAGACTGGTGTTCTATGACTAGGTTAACTTTAGACACTTTTAAAAAGCAGGCAGGTATCCTTCGCCTGGGTAGACGTGAGGCTATCAGCAGCAATTAGGAGCCCTGTGCTCCTCGCTGAGACAGGCCGGTCGTCTCTGAATTCTGTTGTTTTAAGCTCCCGGCAAAACAAACCTCGCCGCACCATCGGCACCTGAAACAAGGAAAAGTGATTCCTTTATGAAGCCGGCGAGAACTTTGCTGCAGGTGGACGACAGCGAAAAGCTTAACCTGGGGTGAAACAGTGCCCCAGAAAGAACAGAGAAACGAATGGTATTTTTTTTCCTGATGAAAAAGCACACTGATTCTCTGCTGCTTCAGACTGGAGGACAGGTGATCTGAATTTATTCCGTCCAAAGCAGTTTCCACAATCATGCGGCTGCCAGGGTCAGGGTCAGTCTGTCCCTGCCCCAAGGTAGCTGGAAGGTTTGGTGACTCCACTGAGCTCTCCCCGAAGAGCACAGTCAGGTGATCCAGAGAGTGCCTCTGCTGTCTGGTTCGTGACACGGCCACAACTGCAGGCTGAAATACACACACATAAACACACCCACGCACGTACATAAACGCACATACACGCCCACACTGCCGCACACAAACACACCCACATGCGCACACACACTTGTGTGTGCCCAGGCTGCGCTACTTGAAAGTCTTCCGCAAGAACTTAAATCTAAGGGCTAAAGCGAAAGAGCCAGGTTAAAAAGGATTCAATCTCAACTTTGATGTAAACATCCCAATTTCTTGGAGGGCAGCCATATCTTTGATCCTGCACACACTGTGAAGAATCAAGTGTCTTGAACCCCAATCAGTTGAAGTATAACAAATTCTACAGTTATTTCCAGTTTAAGTTCGCTCGCAGGTGATTAATAGGGGATAAAATGACAAGGAGTACACCCTTAAGAATTCCTCCAGCTAACAAAGACATTTAAATACATTCAATTAGTCTCAGTGTGTTAAAAACTTGAAGCTATTTTCATGACATTCATTTGACATCTGGTAATAACCTTTAATATTTTCAAAGTATCTTTTCTTCCTTTTCAGGTGTGCCAGGGAGCATTCTCTGCCCATGGCTGTGTTGATTTGCTATGCTTAGCTTCCCTCTAGACATGTATGAAATCGGGTGTTAGAAAAAGAACACAGAGCTAGAAATTAGGTGCCTCATGTTCTAGACTTACCACTGACAACGTGGCTCTGGGAAAACTGCTCTACCCGTGAAATGAAAGGGTGACATTGGCTGGGTTCTAAGCGTCCCTATAGCCCTAATATTTTAAGATTCTTTATCACCCAGCGCATCAAACCCTGTCTTCGCTGTGGGTTCTCATCTGGTCTGTACTTTCGAAGTTGGGAGCTTTCAAAAATCCTCTGCCTGGGCCACCTCTGTGGGCGCCGGGGCACCAACACCAGGATAGCCAGGATCGACAATGACTGCTCTAGAAGGTCAGAGGGCAGTGTGCTCCGAGGGCTGGAATCAGGAAACATGGACCATTGTTTCCGGGCTGCTGCCTGGGCTGCCAGGACAGGGCCTTGAGGGTGCTGGTGCTCTGTCCACCAGCACCAGAGGTCACAGCACAGTGGGTTCTGGGCTCTGAACTCTGTCTGGTGGCTGTAGCCTCTCTCTCTGTGGCCTGGAGGGCCTGAGTTGTGGCATCTGACCCAGGAAGGCCAGGGCTGTGGCTCACCTTCCCAGAAACAGGATTGGTTGGCCAAGAGGTGAGCCAAGGACAGAGGAGCGGACAGAGCTGTGTTTGGGGATTAGCAGTGTAACTTGGTCACGGGTATGCTCCTCTCCCTCTGTAGGGACTGTGAGGGTCTGGCCATGGTTTCCCACCATAGCAACAGAGCACCTGTCTGAGAACAAAACCAGTGCGGAAGAGAGCCATCCAGCAGATACAGCTCTGGGTGTATCGCCTGAGCGCCTGGATCTAACGGCACCTTCTGCTGCCCTCTCGTGAGCCACCTTGCCTGCATCAACCCTTTGATGGTTCTCCTGAGCTTGAAGAGTTGCGGATGAACACAGCACTTGACCAGGTGAAGGGACAGAAAGGAAAGATGACGTCTGTGTCTGCATGGGGTGGCCGTGTAGCCCCACCGGGCTGTGAGCGGCCTAAGGGTGGGGCTTGGTGTCGCAGCAGTAAGCGCGCATCAACCCCTGCTGAACACGGTGTGAAGGAGGGAGAAAGGCACCAAGAATGAGTTGGTCCCACGTGGAGCCATTTATGGGCAAATGGGTTCCCTGTGTCACTTCCAGAGGGTGAGCTAAGCAATTGAACACACTCGCTGGTGCTCATGGCTAGGGACCTCTGTGCCTCGATGTCCCCATACAGACTGGGTGTGTGCGGCCCAAGGCCCAGAGTGGGTTGGCCTGCTGCACTTCCGAACCCGGATTTTCACTCAGGCCAAACTCCCAGGGACACCTGGGAAGGCCTGAGAGATGTTGCTCTGTAGAATGGTGCGGCCAGGTGACTTCCCAGAACGAGGACTTGCACCGAGCCCTATTGTCCTCGATTCCAAGGGGCAGAGAACGGATCCACCTGCAAGTGGGGAAATAGCACAGGACGCAGCCTGAAACTGGGTCGCTGTGGTGGGGGCTTTGGGATTTGTTCTGGGAGGAGGAGTGGGGCAGGCAGGCAGGGCGGGGCTGGAGTGTGTGCCGGGCGTGGTCTCTCCTGGTCCTCTCGGGACCTGCGTATCGTGACAGCTGGGGTGTCCTGGCCCACAGGGAACCTCAGAGCTCGGGCCGCAGCATGCATGTGTGCCCAGGCCACCCAGAGCACTGCTCTTTAGATCCTGTCCTAGAACAGCTGCCCAAGGGCCATAGAACACAGCTGCATGGGGCCACTGCAGGACAGCCAGGCCCACCGTTCAGCCTTGGGGGCACTGCACGGCCACATCCAAGTCCCACAGTGCCCGTGCCACTGCCTCCCCACCCACATCCGCTCTTGTGCCAGGGCACCAGCCTCAGAGGGACAAAGAGAGGAGGCAGAGGCAGGCCGGGGGGCTATGCCCTGGGGAGGTGTCTCCAGGGTCAGCTGCTTGAAGGAGGAGCAGCCAGGGAAGAATCAGCCGGAAAAGAAGGGCCCTGGGCAGCTGGCATCTTGGCCGTGCTGCCTGGGCACCCAGGGAGGCTGGGGTGAGGAGGACACGCTCCTGCAGCCTGGGAGGGACGCTGTCCACAGCCGGCAGGACCCACGAAGGAGCCCTGAGGGACAGTGCATGGCGAACAGGCTCTGAAAGCCACACCTGGGCGGAAGGCAGGTGTCCCCCTGGCAAGGGCGTCATGTCCAGGTCTGAGAGGAGGGTAGGGAGCGCAGAGCGTGCCAGCCCTTCACCTCTGGCCGACAGGCTGCGTGGCTCAAGATCTCCAACAGGACACTGCCAGAGTCAGCTGTTCCTGCAGGGAAGGCCACGCGACCAGAGTGAACTCCCACCAGACCCGACACATACAGCACTGTCGCTTCCACGGTTAGGGGTCCACAGAGACCCTGTATGCTCACAAGGCCTGAGCAAGCGACACGGAAGTGTGCAGCAGCAGGTCCAACTCAGGGCCACCCAGCCCTGTGCTCACACCCATCAGTGTGCACAGGCACATGGTGGTGCAGGGGCAGATGCACGTGTGCACACATACACACACACACTATACATGCACACCAACAGCTCACACAAGTGCACATGAAGACACTCATGAACACAGAGACATGCGTGCGCATGCATGCACACACCCACACCCACACTATTCACACCACTGCAAAGCCTCTCCTGCAGGCTCTTCTAGCAGCAGATTCAAAGGCCACCGGCTGTGTACAGAGATGAGAAAAGTGGGCCCTCGGATGAGAATCCAAAGCAAACGCAGCCACAAGGTCGTTGTGTGGGCAGTGACCACGAAGGGCCGGGTGGGGCAGCCCGGGGCCCAGAGCAGCTCGGCGCAGGGTGACCGCCCAGTTCGGTCTCACAGTCTCCAAACTCCATGCTTTGCCGGTTCAGCACCACCGGCGCCTGGAAGGAGGAATTCCTGGGTTGGTTGGTAGTGATTTTACACAATTGGCTGATGCACAAGCATTCCCAGGAGCTCTCAGAGGTAAGCACCGGGGCACAGGGCACAGAGTGTGCCTGGGCTTGAGAGAGGAGCTGGCTCACAGATGCCAAGGCAGAGGGGCAGCAGGAGGAGCAGGAGGAGCAGGAGAAGCACATAGCCCAGGATCGGCCCTGGCCTGAGATCCACCAGACCGGGTCCTGACAGCAGCTGCACCATAACTCACAGTGCTGTGTGCCTCAATTTCTCCTTTCTGCTTCTCGGATGGGGGGCAGGTTTAGGAGCTGGGGGCCCAGGAGAATCTTATGCTGAGGCTTGCGAAGGGGAAGGAGGCCCCGAGGGCCCACGAGGAGGAGTGACGTGCTTCTGGAGCACAGACAGGCGGGGGGATTCTGCGAGGGGGATTCCGAGCCTCCTCCGCCTGTGTGGCCACTGGAGGAGCATGTGAGGACACGCCCGGCAAGGCGGCCGGGCACAGCCACATCCACGGCCCTGCTTCTGGCTCTGACCCCAGCGTGGGCCCCTGACACCCACAGGACAGGTTCGCAGCTCTGACTGCAACAGCTGGACCACACTGCATGCGTCTGTGAGCCCCTCCTGCCCTCAGTCTGTGGGATCGAATCTGCAGTGACCTCTCAGGCAGGTGGTGCCTGGCTGGGATGCCCTGACAGGCCCTTCAGAGTCAGCCTGGAGTAACAGATGATTTCAGCAGATTGACTAAGGAGAGAAAAGCAGAAGGAGTTTGAACTACGGATGCTTCCTTTCACCTTTTGCCAAGTTCACCTTGAACTCAATTGAAAGGAAAATGTTGCCGATTACATAAAATACAGTGTATCTGTTTATTTGATCAGTTGGGGGTGGGACCGCAGCAAAGTGTTGAAATAAGAGTCTCTGCCAGGGTCGTTCAGTTCACCTAGAGACCGAGTGATCGTAGCAATACTTAGACGTGCTCAAGTCCCACAGAAGTGTAAACAGCAGCGATGAACGCCGTGCGATAAATACAGCACAGTTATGTTGAACGTGAACCTTACATAAAAGAAATCGTTGCTGAACTCTGCCTGCTTCCCCGCCGGGCTGTGCTCTCCAAGAGGACCTGGCATGCACCACCCCGCTGGGGTGACTGAAATGTTCTGTTCTCCAGGGAGAACGAAGCCACACTTAGGATATAAGGCCTGCGGGTTATGTGTGTGGTTTGCTTTCACTGGTTTCTGATGGTCCTAACTGTAACAGAAGAGGAGCAAGAGGACAAGCCTCTGACTGCGCAGCATCCAGCTCCTGGCACCTGGGCCAAGAGCAAGTGACCAAGCCCCAGTGTCCACTCTGGCAGACAAGGTGCTCTGAAATCACGTTACCTTCACCAGAGCCCAAACAGCAGCTCAGGGCTGCTGGATTTTCCTGGGCTCAGGCTCCAGGGCCGGGCCCCCCTGCACTGACGAGTCTGGGGCTGCAGGCGGCAGCTGTCAGCTCAGAGGACCTGACTTGGCCGGCGGGGTCCAGTGCTCGAGCTCCGCCGTGAGGCTCTTGCAGTTCCATGGGTGTCCCACCCTCAAGGCAGGGGCATTTGCAGGTACCACACTGAGGCCCTTCATGGCTCTGAGCGCCTCACCTGACGGCAAAACAGCCACCACTGTCCTCGCTGTAAGTGCCCTCTGCAGCTGGGCAGCAACCGGGCAGTCCACTGCCTGGAAGCCATGGAGAGGTTTCTTTTCTTATGAATCACCCATCAGTGCTACTCCAAAATGGACTAAAGCAGAAAACTGGAGCCAGAAGTGGGGTTGGGGCTGGGGCTGGGCAACACAAGCCCATGTCCTTAATAGTAGGGTGTGCTGTGTCACTGAGCGATCACAACCGCACTAGGCAATATCGTTTCTCTGGACCGTCATCATATATGCGGCCCATCGCTGACCAAAACGTCGTCCATGTCAGGTGGGGACCTGGAAACACAGAAGCAGCTTAGGAACAGGCAATGGGTATGGACTGAGAGGATTTGGAGGCTCTGCCTGGGCAATGCCTGCCGCCAAGGATATTCTGGGAGTGCGTGGAGGACAAGGAGGGTGGCGGGGAAGCCAGGGACTTCTTACAGAGGACCTGGGGCCGGGACATACATCCTGGTGGGAAAGGTCTTCTGATCAGGCCTCACATTCCACCCCTGCCTCAGGGTCCCCACCTGTAAAATAGGGTTAACATCATCTCTTGGCATAAAGGAGGCTCTAAAAAAATATTGGCTCTGATTTTCATGTGGACTTAGAGCGGAAATCAAGTAGATCATAAGCAGTAGGCATCTTTTACCTTCTTGTCAACCAGGTTTATTGACTGAGTCCATCGCCCACACAGCACCACGTGAGCCCCCAAGCCCAAGGCCTCAGATCTCAGAGCTGTGCACACGCAGCTGTAACACCGTCACCACCTGCCCAGCAGCAGGGCTCTCTCTGTGTCAGTGGACAGAACCGCCAGCAAGAAGAAGCTGACTCAATTAATATTTAGGCACCAGTGACTACAGGCAGAACGGAGCTGGCCTCGAAGTCAGTGTGGACAGGTGTCACCACGTATGTAATAAGGTGAGGCTTCGGTGGCAGTGGATACCACAACTGTCAATCTGTTTAGAATAAGAGATCAGCTGCAGGAAGCCCCTAAGGAGTCCACGATGGCCTCTCCAAAGCTGAGCAGTGGACGCGGCCATCCCACAGCAGGAGAGGATAGGATTCCATGGGACCGTTTTCTGGCCGCATGGGCTACGCAGTTGGTGGGTTTCCAGGCAGCAGCAGGTAGAGGGGTGAGAGGCAGTCCAGGCAAGCCTTCTTCTGGCCCAAGCACAAGCTCAGCACGCACTTTCCACGGCTGAGTGCAGAATGGAAGGCCCAGGGAAGGACAGGAAAAGTGTAGGTGGAGAACTGGGGCCTCTGTCCTGCCGGGGACCAAGTCAGGGTTGCAACTGTGGGTGACTCAAAGGCCTCTTGAGGAGGAGGTGTACAGGGGCTGCCCTGGACCTGCTGGGGGCTGTGAGGGCTGTTGAAAGGGACCTTGGTTGGCCAGTTGGTGCCCAGGGGCTGGAACCAGCCCTGAAGGCTGAGCTCCTGGACCTGGGCACTTGAAAGAGGGGTCACCAGTCCCAGAGGTGGAGCTGGGGGGCCACCGCAGCACAGATGGGGGTGGCCCTCTTTCCTGCACAGGACACACGGGTGTCATTCCCAGCAGCCTTCCCGTTCCTCGCCTGGCTTGGGAATGTTCACACTGGGCCCCCTGTTGGAGACCAGCAGGGTGCCCGGTGCCGCCCAGCAGATCCACCTGGGCAGCTGGGCCCTGACAGTCACCACAGTCACCCGCATACCGAGGTGCTCAGAACCCAAGCTGTGTGCTTCTTAGACACTAAACTTGTGTTCTATCTGGAGTCAGACCATCAAGAAATGGGAACCATTTTCAGACTTTGTATGTAAGACAAGCTGTTTAGGGAAGAGTCTCACTGTCTCTTCTTGAATGAAGGATGAAAGAGAAAGTCTGAATTGGAGGGATCCTGGAGGCTGGTAAAAATGCAGCCAGATCTCCAAAATAAGGGGCAATTAGGGAGCAATTGGACAGCCAGCCGAGGTTTGTGGTAGAGAGTAAGAAAGTGCCTATTATTGAGAAAATACCACTGTAGCAGTGGAGCCTGTTGGGGGGGTCTCAGTAATTGGATTTACACAAGAAAATGAAAAACATCGTCTTTAGTTTGTCTTTGAAACAGTGATGATAAACAGCCTGTGACTTCGAGCTAGCACACATGTGGTGCGTGTTCCTGGTTGGGGGAGTGCATGGGATGTGCGGCTCGTGGCTCCAGGAAGCCCAGCTCTAGACCCTACGGTGATGGATCCATCAGACACACACTGGGTGTTGATCCCTAGAGCCGCTACAGACCCATGTTTACAGTGCGTTCTGAGCAAGTGACACAGGAGAGCACAGCTGTCCCGTGCTGCCCCCGAGGAAGAAGCCATTCTGCGGTGGGCAGCACCTGCACATCGGTGCCCAAGGCCACCGAGCTCGCTTCCCCTTGCACCACCTAGTATCCTCTGCTTCTTCTGGTTTTGTCTTTCCTGTTTTTATAGAAGTGCCAGTTGCAATCCACCAGGTCGATTTCAAAACCCACTAATGGCTCACAAACTGTGGTTTTAAAGCTGTGCTCTGGAAGGCTCAGCGGAGGAGGGCCTTGCTCAGCTGGGGGACACAAACCTGCAGAGCTGGCCACGCTGTCACAGCAGGAGTGGGGGTTGAGAGCGCCTGTGTCACGGCGTTCCCTCTGCACTCCTGTCTGGGGGTCATCAACAGTGCCCCTTCCATGCTCACTAGGGTCCAGGTGCTGATGGCAAAGAGCGAGTCCTCCCCTGGCACTTGGATACCACGCGGCGGGCAGCCCGCAAACCAGGCCTGTGCGGCTCCGTGATCCCCAAGGCCTCGCCTCCTACTCCCAACATCCTGAAGGGCAGGCGATAGACAGTCACATGTCTCAGGCCCGCCTGGTGCTCTTCAGGGCCACCCTGCGGATGCCAGGGGGCCAGGCCTCAGCCCCTTGGTGCCAAGGCCCGGGAGAAAGCGGGAGCAGCAGGGCTTCCTGTGTGATGGAGCCTGAGGCAGACCTGGAAGGAGGGGGCAATGGGAGGGACCCAGTGGTCCGGGGACGTGATCGCAGCACAGAACAGGCAAGGCCAGCGTGCTCACCACAGGCGCCCTCGGGACGCGAGGTACGTGCACCCACAGAGGAGTGGGTGAGTGAGTGCGATTTTCCAGGCTGCGTGAACATGGGGCGGGGTGTGACTGGACTCTTCCCACTTCCTCTGTGGCTCCCTTGTCTTTCGGGGCAAGAGCAGAGAGCCCATCCAACGGCCCCCACCTGCCCACGCCCACGGCCCTGTGTGGCTGCAGCTTGCTCCGTGCCCGCCTTTGAAGCCCAGGTGGGGCGCCCTGCAGGCCTGGGGCCCTGCTTCAAAGGGCCTGGCACACTGGGATTCCCCGCCAGAGTGTGGCCCGGAGGCGATGGAGCACTGACGGGGAAACTCCAGCAGTCCAGGATGGAGCAGCAGCCCTGAGAGGCGGGGTTCCCAGCGGCGGAAGGGGCCCCAGCAGGAGGGGTCCTTCTAGGGCTCCAGGCCCAGATAGGCAGGAAGACCCCCAAAGATGGGCTATCCTGGGGAGCACAAACCTAGTGGGACTGGCTCCCATCTTACCTCATTTGTCATCCATCCATCTGTCCGTCCAGCCATCCGCTCATCCAACTAGTCGTCCATCCACCTGTCCATCCATCCTCTGTCTGTCCATCCATCTGTTCATCCATCCATTCATCCGTCCATTACTGACCAGGTCTTTCCCAGCACCTTCCTCCCAGCCACTGGTAACCACAGGGTCTCTCTCCATCTCCGTGTGGCCACTCCCCTACAGGGCCTGGGTGAAGGTCTTAGCCTCCTGAACATCCAGTCAGTTGGACTTTGCGTTCATTCGTTGAGGACCGACAACTTCCCAGGTGGGATAAAACTAAACTTCAAAGTAATGCACTACAGTCTATGTGCAAATACGCACACACTGAGGTGGGATGGTGGAGTTATGTGTTGCTTATTTATGGATTACAGGGTGATTTAGCTTCCTGTTGATGTTTTTCATCTGAATTTAATGCTGATTTCCTAACCTTTCCAGAGGGAAACTCTTACTTTTACATAAGAAAAAAGTGACTTACACGCTTTTTAAAAGCAAAAGTAGCTTAAATGACACAAGCACAAACCTCTGCCAGACACAGAGAGTAATATAAAGCAGATAAGAGTGAAGTCCAAATTACTATGATACAAAGTGCAAAACATACCTTATACATATGTTTAATACACACATAAATTGAAATTTGTTAGAACACACTATTTCAAAATTTTCTTGGGTGCTGGGATTATGGTGTTTGTTATTTTTGCTTTATATCTTGTATCTGTGATAGACTATACACCTATCCATCCAAGTATCCATCCATCAATCTATCCACCCACCCACTCACCCACCCATCTACCCAGCCAGCCATGCATCCATCCACATTTCCATAGATTACAAAATTTCTGCAATGGAATTTGTTGTTCTTAAAATCAGGAAAAATTTATGTCTTTTTATTATGGTGAAATATACATAGCATAAATTGACCATTTTAGCCCTTTTAAATTTATACCAAAGAAGCATTAAGTGTTCTCACATGGGTGAGCAACCATCACACACCCATCTTCAGAACTTTTTCATTTCCCTAAACTGAAATCCTGTCTCCATCAAACACCTCCCGTTGGCTGGGTGTAGTGGTGCACAACTGTAATCTCAGCACTCGGGAGGCTGAGACAGGAGGATGGTTGTGAGTTTGAGGCCAGCCTGGGCTACAAAGTGAGCTCAAGGCCAGTCTGAACTGCATAGCAAGACCCTGTCTCAAAAAGACAAACAACAACAAAACAACAACAAAAACTTCCCGCTGCCCTCCTCCACTCTATGGTCTCTCTAGAACCTGACCACTTTGGGTGCCTCATACACACCCAAAGTGTGTGCTGTATGCAAGTGGGCACATAATATCTGTTCTTTATGACTGGCTTGTTTTACCCAGGGTAATGCCCTCCAGGTGCATCTGTGTTGTGTTGTCACATGTCAGAATTTGCTTTATTTTTAAGACTGAGTGACGTTTGCGTGTATCACGTTTGTTTACGTGTTCGTGAGCTAACTGACCTGAGCTTCCACCTCGTGGCTGTGGTGACTAAAGCTGGAGAGTGGGTTAGAGACAATGACGTCACGTTTTCAGGGTGGATTTCCACAAGCAGAATTGCTGGACCCTGTGCTCCTTCTGTTTCCTTCTTGAGGCGCCCCTCCCACCCGCCCAGTAGCTAGCTGCACCCTCTCATCTCCCTACCAGTGATGCATATCCCCGGTCCCTCGTACCTGTGAACACTTGTCATTTTCTGGGTTGTTGACAGCCGCCATACTAAGGAGAGGAATGTCCACACTATCATTCCTAACACCAAGCCAGCTTCACAAACATCACCAGCCAGGCGCATCGTTGGTTAAACGTTGTGTATCAGATAGCAATATCTGTGACCCACCATCCACCGGTCCACCATCCATCTATCCAGGCATCCACCTATTCATCCAACCATTCACCCACCCTCTCATCCACCCACCCATCTATGTACCCACCAATACACCCACCCACTCATTCACCCACCCGTCCATTCATCCATCCATCCATCTATTCACACACCTATCCACCACCACCCATTCATCCACCCATCTATCTACCCACTAATATACCTACCCATCTATCCATCTATCCATCCACTCACTCATCCATCCACACACACATCCATCTGCACATCTACCCATCCATCCACCCACCAATACACCCACCCATACATCCATGCACCTACTCACCCACCAATACACCCACCCACCATCCACCCACCAATACACCCACCCATACATCCACCCACCTACTCACCCACCCATTCATCCACCCATCTATCTACCCACTAATATACCCACCCATCTATCCATCTATCCATCCACTCACTCATCCATCCACACACCCATCCATCTGCACGTCTACCCACCCATTCATCCACCAATACACCCACCCATACATCCACACACCTACTCACCCACCAATACACCCAACCACCATCCACCCATCAGTACACCCATCCATCTATCCATCTATCCATCCATCCACCCATTGATCCATTAATCTGTGTGATAAATATTTATCACATACTTACTATGGACAACATACTTTTTTGAAATTTCAGAAAACACCAAGGAAATTTAAACCAATTAGAAAAGACATTATATCAAAAATTAAAAAGTAAATGAAATTATTTAAATATTGGTGTGGAATTTAGAAACAGTAAGGCAGACTGATATGAGGAAGAAGGATGTAGGGGTGGGAGGTGGTCAGTGCAGGACCCTGGAGGAGAAAACACCTCAGGGGAGACTGCAAGGTGAGGAGAAGCCCTCAGGCAAGATCCCAGAGCCAAGGAACACGAGGAGTGGCCCTCAGACCACTGAGGCACCATGAGGACTGCATGCCTGGAGACAGGGCCAGCTGCCACCAAAAGCCATACCAGTTCCACCAAGTGACAGAGCTGCTCAGCCAGGACTTTCCAGATGTGAGCAGAATGAAGTGTAACATTCCCAGCCGGGTCCTTAAGTGGTTGTGCCTCTTTTCTGAGCTCTTGGTCTTGTCTTTGCCTGCAGTTGGTACCCAGGATGCTGAGACCCTATACCCCATGCAGCCACGGGTAAGAAGTAGGGAAGAAGGGTCCACGAGCACCCCAGGAACCTGAGCTCTCCTCACCAGGGACCCACAAGGAGCACCACTTTGCACGCTTATGTGGGAAGTAAGTGGATTTCCACTCTGTCCAGCCACTGGCATGGCTCATGTTCTTCACAATGACTGCTAGTATCGTGCTCTCTGTAGGGCTGGTCAGCAGGCACCACTGCCCATGGCATGTCCATCAGAACAGGGCACAGATGCACCTTCTAACCTGCTGCAACCAGAGCCAAGACCTCCTGTGGGCCTCACTGTGACTGGCCAAGCAAATGTCCCACCAAGCCCAGCTCCCTAAGGGCAGGTGGAACTAATAACCAGTGAGATCTATTAGGCTGGGAGTGAGAGGGAGGAGAATAAATCAGGTACTAATCACAGGCTACCCAGAGCGTGCGGGCAGAGCACTCCTAGAGCAGAGACAGAGGCCTGCTGAGCACCTCCCAGTGGGCCCGCTCACGTGGACCTCAGGTCCTAATCCCCCCCCCATGCTATTATCTTAATTACTGATCAAGGACTTGGAGCTCCCTGAAATATAAATGAGTGTGTCCCATCTAATTATTAAATGCAAGAACAGTTTAACCATTTTCTCAAAACTGTTAATACTCAGAAGAAGAAAGCACTGCCATTTCTTATTAATTCTGACTTCATTGCCAGATTGAAGCCAAGGACCTGGGCCAGGAGAGAGCGATGAATTCCTGAGAGTCTGTGAAATTTGCCGAGACTGTGTCTCTAAGTGTCCCAGAGGGAGACCAAATGAGAACAAAATGACCCTTCCCTTTCGAGACAAACTTGTCGATGTAACACGGGTCCTCCTGAGAATGAGCGTCAGGAATGACAGATGGCGTTTATGAAGCGCCTACTTAGTGCAAGGTGTTACGCAGGATATGGGTCTTGTTACCCCGGCTTCATGGTCCAAATGGCAGTGCAGAAGGAAGAGCCGAACAAAGACCTGTTGAGTCCGAGCTCCACGTGTGACTGCTCCACCAGATGTCCTGAGCAGAGTCCCCGAGACCTGCTCGTGGTTGGTGACACAGGAGCAGTCATCCCCTGAAACACGGCAGCGCTGCGTTGAGCACAGTTCCAATGGCTTCTCGGCAGGACTTCACTGAGCCTCCTTCTATGGATCAGAGCAGCCTCTCCTGCGCGCAGAGGTGGGGCTTTTGGAAGTCCTGGATCCTGGGGCGGTGCCACTCAGGAGGAGCACCCTGAGTGGAGGTGGTCGCTGGGGGCGTAGCCTGGAAGGGTGCAGCTCCTTTCTCAGCTCCTCCCTCTGTCTGCTTCCTGGTGACCATGCTGTGAACAGCTTTGCTCCTGTGGAGCTGGCCAAACATGCAAGGACACATCGCTCCTGCTTTACGCTGTGGGTGTTGGGTATATGTCCCAGCCTTGAGGAAAGTCAGACCTTTGCTGTGCTAAGTGCTAAGAGGCTATCCCCTCCACAGGCATTTGCCTGGCCTTCCCACAGGGCACGGAAGCAGCAGCGGCCCAGAGAAGGAGCCGCAGCCTTCATCAGGCCTTCCCAGGCCTCAGCAGATGCCAAGACCCATGCTCACGCTCCTGGATGGCCTCACCTGGCTCCTGTGGGCTGAGTGCCCTCCCCAGAGAGCTGGGCAGGAGGCCAGATTGTGAGGCTTGGAGCCCCTGTGCACCCACTTGCAAGCCGTGCGACGTGGGACTGCTGGTCGACTTCTGCCCAGCGTCCACACTGAGCCACAGGCTGCAACCCTGCCGTCTTGCGGGGCTCGGGTACCCGCCACCACCCCAGTACTGTGGGGAGTTTCCGGCAACTCTCTGGCTGCCCCTCCCGTGTGGGCCCTTTCCTCTGAGCGTGCCTTTCTGGTGCTGGCTTCTCTCTGCACAGGGACAAAAGGGCCTTAGCCGGGTGCAGGCGATGGGTGTGAACTTAGGCTCTGCTGTCGACTACCTGTGACTGTAGCATGGTGCCGCCTCACGTTTGCTACCTCCACCAGGTGGAGGGCACATGTACTCTCCCTCTTCCTCCTGCAGCTGGCTTCCCGTGTCTCCTGGTCTCCTGGGCGGAAGTTAGGGAGCTCTCAGAGCCGGACTCCCCCTGAGCAGCCAATCTGCTTCAGGAACAAACCCACAGTGCCCTCAGGATCCATGCTTGCCTGGCAGGGATGTGCCCACGTCCTTGCCTAGCGACCGGAGCCCTCCTTGCCCACAGCCTCTCACTGGCTGGGATGGCTGTGAAGGGAACCCAGGTGGCTGGGCCACTCCGAGGTTGCCTGGCCTTCCCGCTGTACCTCAGGACAGATGGGCGAGGGCTGGGAAACCGCGGAGCCCAGGAGCAGATTCCCACAGCACAGCCGCCTGTCCCAGCCTCCGCTGGAGCCGTGGTTCTGCTCCGCGGGGCACCCAGGCTCTCTTGGAAAGATCTCATGACTTGGCTCTAGGGTCAGTGCCAAAAGTAGAGTGCAGACAGCAGGCAAGTGTGGCTCCTGAAGGTGACTTTGACAGTTTCTCTCCCTCCGTCCCGGTGGAGAAGAATAAATATCCACCAATGTGCATTTCTCTGAAATAGATGCTTGACCAAAGCCACTCAGATGTACACAAACCCAGACCACAGATAAGTGTGCGGGCACTGGTTGGCTCTTCTGGGACCACAGCACCCCTAAACCACTGAACTGCCCCAGCTCGCGCCTTCTCCAAAGGGGAGAAGGGGAAGTCTCCCGGGGCCTTGCTGTGGAAGGCAGCTCAGCGCTCACACACAGCAGAAACACCCTCCCTCAGCCAGGTAGGGGAGGCAAACGATGGACGTGCCCTCCAGAAGGCACGGTATCACTGGGCCAACCCCAAGACCCCTCCACCTCTGCCTCACCTTCCCTGATCCCAGTGAGGCTGAGACCCAAGTGGCAGACACTTCTCAGGGCCTGGCGAGCTCCAGAAGCAGCAGGTCATTTCTACACAAGGCCACCTGGATTCCAGCCGGAGGTGCAGCCCCATCTCCCCTGAGGACCCTCCCTACAGCTCCTCTCCTCTCACTCAGCAGGGCTGGCCTCCTGGTTCCAGTGAGGACACAGTCGGGACAGAAAGAGCAGTTCCCAAAGAGAATTTGAAATGTGACCAGAGGGCTGCAGGAGAGACAGGAAGCTCGCCCTGAGCTACCCTGTCCCTGTGCTTTGGTGACCGGCCCCAGGCACTGCCCACCGGGACCACCAGGGCCATCAGGCCATGAGGGAGCCAGAGAGGAGGGCCCGCCCTCTGTCAGCAGAACCCCCACCCGCCCACGAGGATATCTCCATCCCTGTCCCATGACCTCCCAAGGGAGCAAAGTGGGGCTCCCACCACTCAGCAGGCTTTGAGGACAGGCCAGAGATGACAGTACCTGAGGGACGCGCAGCCTTGGACTCTCCCATATAAATGCTCCATTTGGCCGCCTGGGCTCATTCATTATTCACGATAATGACAATAATAACTTCGATGGGCTTTTCATCTCCAAACCGCTGTGCAAGGCGGCTGTTTAACTTGAACTTGACTTTGCCTTTCCTTTCCATCAAGTTCATTCCAGCTCAGCTGAAGCCCCAAGGAAGGAGGGCAGCAGGAGCGGAGAACCCCGGATCCCAGCCCTGGCTCCACCGAGGTCCCCAGCCTGCCGGGAGATGGTCCAGCCCTTGCCCTTCCAGAAAGCAGAGGAGCACCTCTGCGGTGGGTGGGTGGGTGGGTGGAGGGGAGGCTTTGTTCTTTGTGTGATTTTCTTTTCATTTGTCCAGCAAAGAGCATGATATATTTACATAACTAAACGGAACTAAAAAGAACATTCTCCCCACCTTAAAAGGAAACAAAGCAAAAAGCATCATTGTCAAAATAACTTGTCTCTGGCACAGTGTTCAAAGATGTGCATGTTAAAAGTGGTGCTGCAAGGGTGAATGCACTTTAATCTGCTGATCTCAGTGTCCTCCCACCCAAAGCATCCTGGACCTGGCGGTGACAGCTTCAGACTCAGCTACACTTTGCGCGACACCCTTGTCCACCACTTTGTTGTCTAAGACCAAGACGCTGAGAATCCACAGCCCAGCTATGCCCCTGCATCAGTCCCTCCGCAGCTGCCTCCCCATGCTGGGCAGAGTGCAGACAGCTGGCACCGGGCAGAGGGGAGGCGGATAGAAATGCAGGGACAAGGTGGGGATCCCAGCACGAGGGAGGGAGGCCTGTGCCGGTCAGCAGAAGGGGGAGCAGGTCTGTGGTGGCTTTGAGCGGGAGAGAAGGGAGAGAAGGTGCCACCTGTTCCCTGCAGCACCCGTGAACCCCTGCTAAGCGGCAGCAGGGAAGCTGGCTGAGCCCTGACACAGGCTGGTGACAGCAAACTCAGCTGTCGTGGGTTAAAGACATCGCGACATAAGGTGTTTGGGGAAACTACGATGTGTTCGCTTCCCTTCCATCCTGTCTCAGTCTGGATGGGATTTGCAAAGAGCTCATCCTCCTGATGGAATGAGATTCTCCCAGTGATTTGTTGTGGGGTCCACACTGTGGGCACTCCAGGAAGGTATGGCCAGGGGCAGGGTCACCAGTTGGACCACCTGCTGGCACTGTGGGCCCTGGACACTGCCCTTTCTTCAGGCCCTGGACCTCCTGCTGTAGGTCAGGCCCTCAGCTACAGATGCAGACGGCCATGGTCACCTGCTCCTTCCGTGCTGTCCTCCAGCGTGGGCCTCCTGATGTGGCCCCCAGACTGACCTGCTTTCCTGCTCACTGCCTCCTCTGTGTGCAGAGAACTGGCTACCGGACACGGCGGGGCTCGGGGAGGACTCCCACCGCCTGGGCCAAGGGGGCTCTCTACCCTAGTAATGTGCTGATGTCCCTGAGACCTGCTGGCCTCTAGGACATGGCCCTGGGATCCTCCAGGCCCCTGGCTTCCTGCTGTCTACCTTGGGTCAGGCTCCACGATTTCCCTTGGAAGGAGATGCCTGGAGCCAGCCCCAGGGAACCAACTCACCGGGCTGAGGGCCAGCGGTGGAAGCTGGATACCCTTAGGGCAGGTGCAGCAGCTGCGGCTGAGGCTCCGGCCCAGCAGGCAGAGGGGCATCCAGCACACATGGATGGACCCCCATGGAAAAGCCAAGGTCGGGCTGGGTCTGGTGGCTCAGGGCCTGGGGAGAGTCAAACCAAGCCCCAACCCACTCATGGCCCTGTCTTAGAATCCCAGAAGCAAGAAAGTAAGAAGGTGTGGAGGGGGCCATGCCTGTGGGAAGAGGGGCATGGAGGCCTTGCTGTGCCTGCCACACAGCCACCGTGGCCCACAAGTGCCTCTGAGTCACCGGAGAAGCAGATGGCAGCGAGCCCATTGACAGGATGAGCAAACTGAGGCTCAGAGGCACTGAAGTTGACCACAGACTGGGTCCACTTGAGGTTCCAGGCAAGCTGCCCAGGCTCTGGGGCAGGGGCCAGGCCTCCTCCTCCACCACTGGTCCTGTGCCCAGCTCCGGCTCTGGGTGCAGCTGTCCCTCCTATCCTTTCTCCCTGTGTGTCCTCTGCAGCTGCCTGCCCCAGCGTCACTGCTGGCCCTGGGAGGACACAGCTTGTGCGGCCAGGGGCTGCTTGCTCCAGGAGGTCCCATCCCGATGCACCTGTCACAGCCCCACTGTACCAGAAGTCACACTCACACACAGGGTAGAGGCACTGGCCTACCTTCAAGCCCAGCAGCCATGGAGGAGGGATCTAGTCCCTGCAGAAGAGCAGACCCCAGGCCTTATCCCAAAGAACAGAGACAGAAAACCCAGCTGGGTAAAAACCCCGGGGACAAGCTGAGAACCTAGTGGTGCAGACACTGCAGTGAAAGACAGGATCTCGGCCCGGTGGGGACGCCCAAGGCGGCGTGGAGGACAAGGACAAGGTGCAGACGCCCCTCCAACTCAAAGCCAATGGCTGGGCTATGGTAGGAGCGGCTCATCCTGGACACTCCCGTCTCTGTGCCCAGGGCTCAAGTGAAGTCTTAGGCTGGAGGACTCTGCCGTGAGGCTCATTCTGCTCGCTGGCAGAGAGTGGGGAGATGGGAGGCGGCCAGCCTGTCGTACAGGGCTGAGAGCCTTCCTGGGGACAGGAGGGCAGAAAAACTACTAGTGACCTGGAAGCACACTGGGCCACATCCACTGGACACACGGGCCACGGTTACAGAGACTGTGGGTGTGCTGGCCACAGAGGTCATGAGTTCCATGCTCCCTGAGACCCCAACGACATTCTGAAAGCTGCACATGGCCGAGGAGATGGAAGCACCCACATTTTGAAGGGATCTTTTATGAGACCACTAGTACTTTCCTCCTACCTTTCTCTTCCAAACTGATATTGATAAATATTATTTTAAAACAGAGCCTGCTTTAATTTAAAGTCCTCAGTGACCTTAAATGATTAAAGAGATAGAGGCAGAAATTCCTTTCTCTTCTTTCTCGTCATTATCAATCTTGCTGAATCAGTGCCTGTATTTTCTTGCAGAAGAAAACTGACGGAGTCCAGCTTAAGGGACCTGCCAGGTCCTCCTCCCTCTGACAGTCGCTGATCATGGTGTCACACCTAGGCTGTGAGAGGGCACACCGGGACTCAAGGCACTTGGCCTGAAAAAATCCACAGAAAGTTTTAAAGTACTACATTTCTAAATCATTCATTCAATGTTCTCTTGAAAAGGGACTGTGAAGGACACCATAGCTATTCTATTTGCTCAAATCAAGATGGCGCCCCTGCCCGAGGGGGCACCAAGGTGAGGGAGGACCCACCATCCCTCCTCCTGCAGACGCGATGGGAAGACACATTTGCTGCTTTCCAGAGTCTGCCACTACCCACACATTAGCTGCTTGTGCCAACAAACTCCAAACTGAAGAAACCATTTAATTTCATCATGAATTTGTTCCAAGACACGGCACCTTCCCACAGACAAGTGTGTCTCTGTGGAGGAAGCCAGGTGGCATCTGCAGGAGTGTCACCCCCTCCTGGAGGAGGGGCTGCTTCTCTCCCTCTAGCAAATGCTCCCCCGTACTTTTTCCTTCCAGGAGGTGGATCGGTTTTCAAAGCCTGCCTTGTGCTTGTTGTTCAAACACCATCAGAAAAAAAAACCCGCTAAGACAAATCCTTACCTTCAGATTTGCTTAACAGAGTATTTATTTTACATCGGAGCTTGCAGCCACCAGTGTGGACACTTGACATGACTTCCCCAAGCCAAGAATAAGAAAGTCACTGCATAACTCAGCCCAGAGGTCACAACACTGATGATCAATAGTGATGATGAATGTCGATGATTACAGTGCTGATCAATGCTGACGACCAGCAGTGATGACCAGTGGTGATGTTCTGGAGGTGCCAGACCTCAAAAATCATCTCAAGGAACTCATGACATCTCCAAACGGCAGTGAGACCGCAGACCCTGAGAAGCCCAGGAACACACCCAGGGCACCCTGCATCTGAGGCAAACTCTGTAAATGACTGCGCTCTGTGCTCAGAGGTGGAGATGGCGGCAAGGAGACCATCGCCGCAATGAGGACCGCCAGCGCTCAGACTGCCTCCCGCTGTGGAGAGTACCGTCTTCAAACGAAGAGAGAATGGTTTTGTTGGACTTGGTTAGAGTCCCTGGGAAACGAAAGCCAATGTGAATCTGCTTTTACTCCGGGATGTAGAATGAGTCATCTCAGTGAATTAATGAGGCTGTGGGGATTTTATATGCCACGCGTGTACGGAGGGCGGTCTGCCTGAAGAGGTGGTTCTTCAGACAAGGAGAAAGAGGCAAAGGGAGCAGGAGACAGGACTTAGAAGGTCACAGTGTCCACCTGAAAGTCCTATGCTTAATTTTATGCAATTCGTAACGTGGCTTCCTTGTGTTTTTCTGTGGATGGGAGATTTATGGAACTTTTTCTATCTACTTTTTAAAATAATGAGTATGCATTAAGTATATACTTTTTAAACTTACCTTTAAATTATGCCAGTTATTCAGTTAATGAGGTTGTAGCTTGGAAGGGAAAATGTTCTCAGTAAATTAAATCATAAAATCTACAGATGAGTCAAGATGGTATAAAAATAGATACATTCAAGGTCCCGTACAGACACAGAGGCATCCGGCGGGCAGCAAGGCCAGTGTGTCCCTCCTGCTGGCCCTGTGGGGCACAGAGGGGTCCCCAGCTCTCGCCTGGCCTGTGAGTCTGAGGCATGGTGGGGAGAAGGCAGCCCCGCACCCCCAGACATCAGCTTCCCAGTAATGCCAAACCCACCAAGAGATGAGGGGACGTCTCAACAGGCAAAGTGTTCGTGGGCGAACGCGAGTGTCTGGGTGTGTACCGGTTCCATTCTGAGCTAAGAGGCTGGCACTACACTGAGGGCCACCATGAAGACCTGGAACAGCTTCCGCATGGTTCTGCAGGGTGGGAACTGCTGGGGACCCGGATGGTCCCTCCTGGTGCCTCCTTGAACTGCGAGTCACATACAGCAGTGATCGTCCGTGGTACACTTCACTGTCAGCTTCAACCTTGTTCAAGTGAATGTGGCACAACTGTTTTGGGATTCATCCAAACTCCTGGGTAGTGTAGCGGTGTCCTCTCTCTCTCTCTCTCTTTCTCTCTCTCCCTCTCTCCAGGGGCAGGGAGATGGTTCCTGTCCCCAGGATCCACCAACCTGCTTGTCCCTCCACTGTCTCCTCCGTCAACTTGGGAAACAGAGCCCTAAGCTCTGCTTCTCCCCATTCTCCCTGTCCTCATTCATACCTGGAGCCCTCGAGCGCTATGCTTCTGAGACTCGAAACTCACACACACCTTTGAAGAAACATGCTTTTCCTTGGTGGGACGCCTGGAAGTAGCAGAAGCTAAACAATCCGCCCGCATCCAGTGCAATGGGAGGACAGCAGGGAGATGCTCACGGGTGGTTACTGAAATCATAGGTGCTGCCACTTGAGCAGTGACTGAACACGAGGAAGCAGTAGCAGACTTGGGCCAGGGGCATCAACACAAAGAGGACGGCACTGACCTTGGGGCATGGGACAGCAGTACACACCCTCCTGTGCCCACGGCAGACAGACTAACATCTCCATATTCCTTGGGCCACCCAGATCTGTCACCCACCAGGCCAAGGGCGCTGGGCAGCATCTTGGTTGTCTCCTGCTCACCACTGGATGTGCTTTGCTCCAACACCAGGCTCTGTGACCGAGGTAGGATAGACCAGGCCAGAAGGAGGGGCAGAGCGACAGACAGACAGGGCAATGGAAGACCCAGAAGCATCTGCACATGGGGTCCTGGGTCTCATAAGGCAGCATGCTGTGGCCCACAGGGATGCGTCTTTCCCTGGTCCCAGGTCAACACACACACAGGTTGAGAAGAGAAGCATTAGTAGCTCAGGTGCATTCTTCCCCTGAGACGTGCACCCAGCCCACCTCACTCCGGCTCTCTGCCCGCCCGGGGCTGAGGCCCTGTGGGCTAACTCCATGCCCAGCTCCCCCCTAGCCCCTCTCCGCCATGCTAGAGCCACCGAGGCTCCCCTGCCTCTGATCATTAGCTCAGCCCTGGTCATCAACCTTCTGCTCCTCTCCTCAGTCCACTAGTGCAGAGACAGGAGCTGGCATGTGTCACACGAAGTGTGTGCTGTCTGCTTCTGCCCCCCACACCCCTGCACACATGTGCCAACCCGTGGGATCGCTTTATTGAGACTCTGAAGCACTCAGCACTGCAAACAAACACAGCCACATCCCTGGGAGTGTCCAAGCCTGTCAACAGGTGTGCACCCGCGCTGACTGAAGCCCAGAGCGGCGTTTAGCAGGAACCCTGCAGGCTGGGGTGCTTGTGGGTCATGGGGCTGAGGACACAGAGTCCTTGGTGACAACAGTGTCCTTTGACATAGAAAGGAAACAGGAATTCTAGGCTCTACATCTTCACATTCACAGGATTTAGGAAGGAAAACATTCCCCAGGTATCAGAAAATCGCTTCCTTGAGGGAAGGTAAGTGAGGCCGTCCGTCCTGGATGCACATCAATTGTAATTAACTGTTTATTTGATCTCACACTGTCAGGGATCATGGGTCTCAAAGGGGAATTAGCTGTGCTTAAGTCTGAGGCTGCTCAGAGCCAAAACACTCTGAAAGGCAAGATCCTACCCAAAAGCATGGAACTTCCCGCCCAGTAAGCGTGCAGTAAAATGAATGCTGCAGTGAGACCCAGCCAGTCCAGCCCAAGGCCAAGCATGAAGAGAAGTGTGGAGCCGGGACCGAACCACCTGTCTGCAGGCTGCACAAAAGCACAGAGAGAAAGGGGATCTCTCTCAGAACACCCACTCAGGGGGATGCCAGCAGCCTCCTGGAGGGACAAAGGCCCAGAAGCGGTGAGTCACGTGGGCCCTAATTCCAGTCGCCTGCTCGCTGGTGTTCTGTTATCAATAAACAAATGAGTAAATATCTAGTGAAATCATCAGTTGGCTTGTTATTATCATGACCCAGTCATGCTCAGGTCTTCCTTTCAGGTCCATAGTTGGATTGCTGATCTGTGTGCTAAAATAAATACATAAATGAAAAGCTACTAAGCCAGGTGTGTGGCACACACCTGTAATCCCAGCACTTTGAGAGGTTGAGGCAAGAGGATCCCAAATTCAAGCTCAACTTGGGCAACATAGCAACTCATGAAGACCCTATTTCAGAATAAAAAATTTAAAGAAGGCTGCAGAGGTATCTCGGTGCAAATCCCCTGAATTTGACTTCTAATACTGGAAGAAAAAAAAAAAGCTATGCAAGGATCTCATGTATACTTTTAAATTTCCAATTGGAAATAAATTACCCAAAAGTATGAGTCGTTGGGGACCTCGATTCCCTTCCCCGAGAAAACCCACTGTGTCACAGCTCGCAGTGTGAAGACAAATGGGCAATGCAGAAGAGACCTCCATCTGGCAGCCAGGCTGGCTCTACGCTAAGCGCCGCTTTCAGGAGGAATGCAAAGCAGGCTGTCAGCCCCAAAGTAATGAAGGCCAGCGGAGAATCCTCGTTCACAAATTACAGCCTAATTGTCACCATTGGTGAAGAGCTCGTTAATGTGCCCTTTATCCTTTGAAGAATGTGAAGGAGAGAGAGAAGACCTGGGAAAAAGTAGAAAACCAAACAAGAAGGTCCAAATATTTTGCATTCCCCAGTGCTGCTGTCTCCTGAGTGGACAAAGCCCTGGAAATCGCTTCTGAACAATCACGGAAAAGTTCAGCTGCCTCGCAGGATGGCAAGGGCTCTGGGGCTGCAAGCACCAGACAAACTGCCCTGCCGTTCACGAGGCTCAAACCTACCTTCACGGAGCAGCCAGAGACACCTTGGTGCAGATACTGAGGAGGAAAGAAGAGGCTGAGGCACACGCATTTCACCTGGATTATCGAGCGTCGTCTTCACCATGAAGTGAGACTGGCGAAGCAAGCTGCCTCTTGAAGATGAGCGGTCGGCATCTTTCATAATCACAACCACGCAGCAGGTGCCACAAAGCCCACGTCCGTCTTCCACACCTCGTTCAGCATCTGCCTCCCAGCTCTGTGCTCAGAAACCCTGTGGTCAGCCGGAGCCACTTCAGAGAGAGAAACGGGACTCACTTTGCTTACTCAAGCCCAACCACGGTGACACGCTCCCGCCTGAGGGGCGAAGCGTTTGTGCGCCCTGCTCCACCAGGCCCAAGCGGGGGAGAACAGAGATGCACACGCAGTGAATGCTGGGTGCCCAAAGCTGTGCTAGGAGCTTTCTGTACTTTCTTAGTGAGGAACATGGCATTTTTAATCAGTGCAACAAAAGATAAAGCGGAAGTTCCAGGGATGCTCAGACAGGCCCTGTACATTCAGATTACAACATTATCATGTCAGATTAGAACCAAGACTGCACGCTAAACCTTGCATGTGTCTCAGGCCACTAGGCACTAGTCTTGGGTCACCTGCTCTCTTAGAATTGGACAAAGCAGCTAAATGCAGCCTCAGTAAACATTCTGCATCTGCACAGTTCCTGAGAGTAGAAGGCTGATTTAGCTCTTGTCTATACGTTTAAATGATATGCATGTTTTGTGTATATACTCACTTACCATTAAGTACGTGGATTAGTGATTAGTAGCATGGGGCCTGATTCCCATCTGCAATTCTCCAGGACCTGTGCACCAAGGGATAGAAGGCTGAATATTTTTGTCCTATTACCTGGACATGACTTATGTTCACCCTGAGAGTATCGGGGGATGGGTGAGCTGGCACGCAGGGCATTGCCACAGGTGTTTCTGCTAAGGGGTGGCCAGGGTATCTTGCGGGGAGCTGGCGACACTCCTACCAGCATGGGTACAGCCACCCCAGCCTTGCTCTCCAGGACCCCAGGACAGGAAGAACCAGGGCCAGGCCTCTGCTACCTATTACCTGGCTAGCAGTGGGACATGGAGCAAACCTCCTCCTGTCTCTGGAGTCCAGCTCTGCCTGCCCTAGTCCTGCTGGAAACTTTCCTTGATCTTCCCCAAGTCTGAGACGATCAGTATGGCAGTCACAAGATTCAAACCAGGCATCAGCCAACAGCAGGCTGCTGGATAAAATTCAAGCTCTCCAGGAGAAGTGTGCCTCGTGCAATATTTGGGACATGCTTTTTAAAAATGTATCTGCTGTTTACCCGAAATTCGCACTCAACCCAGAGCCTTGGACTTTTCCTTGCTAAATCTGGCAAACTTACCTGGGCCAAATCCAGCCTGCTGCCTGTTTTTGTAAATAAAGTTTTATTGGCACAGAGCCACATGCATTCATTTACATATCATGTGAAACTGTTTTCACACCAGGACAGCAGAGCTGTGCGGCTGCTACAAAGACCGTCTGGCCTGCAGAGCCTAAAATATTTACTATCTGGCCCTTTGAAGAAAAGGTTTCTGATGGCTGACTCATGGGATGTGTGTCACGGACAGAATCTGCCTGCTTCCTGACCCTGCAGTCAGCAGCACAGCCTTTAACCTGTTTGCTTATTGATGACGGCATGAGTATCTCTCCCACCGCAAACTCCTGGGCACTCCACTTTGCACAGTGCCAGTAGCCCTTGAAGTCCCCGCCTCTGCCTGCACTGTCTGTGGGGGACACATCCCTGCAGTGGCTGGAGCCCCCCGTCCCACCCAGGCACCTTGAGCCGTGGCTGCCCAGGGTTGATCTTGAGCTCCTGTCATTCTGTCCCTGGAGGAGGTTAAGGTGATGACCCGGTGACCTGGATACAGGACACTGCGTTCTAGAAGTTCTCTTCCTTGTTGGCAGCACAAAGCCTCCAGGAAAGATTTAGCAAGCGGGTTGCCAGCAAGGACTGTCCAACTAACAACACTGTTTAATTAAGCTAATTATTTTTCATAGGCAAAACTGAGGCCTTTAGTTTCCCTGACACAGGGAGATGTGCGCTGGGTTTTGAGTGTCACTGAAGACAAGCTCATCAGCCCAGAATCACTCATACTATTTTGCTTGCTTTCAGTCCGCTACTGAGTGCCTTCCTGGGGGCTTTGAAGGAGAGGCTCCCTCCTCCTGCGCAGAAGGCCCAGGATGTCCTGATCTCCTCATGCAATCAGGAGCCGGAAGCTCTGCAGCCTCGGTAGCCCGTGCAGCAGCCTCCCCACGGACCAAGGCAGTCTGGGTGTGTGAGGAGGGAACGTGAGAAGACCCCAGAAAGCATTGCATGAAGACAGGGGCGGGACGCCGCAGACCACCTGGGCCTGGGACAGCACGACAGCCCTTGCACACGTCCGGCTGGGCGTTGCTGGATGGACCCAGCGCAAGAGGGGCAGGTGTGCGGGAATCAACGCCAGCGCCTTCGGCCCGGTCCCACCTAGGTGTGAACCCTTAAAGGTGAAATGCGGACTCTTTGCAGAGTGCAGTCAAGGGGCATCTGAGGGCTGAGCCCAGCGAGCCACTGTCCGCCATTCCTCCAGCTGCTGCCCTGGGCCCTCCGGTGCCTCTATCTCATCATCTGCCACAGTGGGGGAAGAGACGGCGTGGAACTCACCAGGGACCTGGGGAAGCCAGTGGTCCCTCGGTGGCCTCTTTGCATCCCCAGTGCCTTTGCTTCACCCCTTGCAGCCCCAGGTTAGTCCTGGGCCAGCACTGCGCTGGGTGAAGGGAATTCTGGTCCATGAGGCCCTCTTCACACAGAAGTGTGGGCACTGGACCCTCTTAACCCTTGACCCTCTTGGCCGAGTTGTGGCCTCTGGAAATGCCTTTGTAGCAAGGTGGCTTTCCGTGCACCCTGTAAGAACCAGGCTGCTGAATGGACCAGTGTAGCTCCGGCCGCACTGCTATTTCACACTCGGGTGAGGAGGTTTGCTTGTCCAGCAGTGGCCCCTGCAGATGCCTTCGAGCTGAAGTGCTATGTTTGTCTGCTTGGGAGGCCCCCAGAGCAGGCTGTGAGGCTCTGCTCTGTGACGCGTCCGTTTAAAGGTCCTTTTCATGGCTCCAGTGTAGCACTGCTCATTCTTGCCGTTTCCTTTCTTCTAGGTGAGGCGACAGGAAAAGCAGAGTGGGAATCAGCAAGCCGGGCTCTGGCCCGAGAGCGCCCTGCCGGCTGGGTGCCCTTTAGCTTCCCGTCCCCTCTGGCCTCCAAAGGGTTGGGGCCTGGCTAGCAGGGTCCCCTGGTGCTGCACAGAGGGCTATCCACATGGTTGCCCCCTCACCGACTCCCAGCACTCTCCCCGCTGCCACCAGCCCCGTGACCTCCAGGGGCACTTGTGCCTACAGAGGGGCTCTCGTGGACACGCAGTGGGAGTGAGTCTGGTGGCTGTGCGTGGGCCGCAGAGGGAGGCGGGAGGACCTGGCCCCGGGAGACGCACAAGCACGGGATTTGGCTTGGATAGGATTTGGCCTTCCGCACTTTGGGCAGCAGGTCGCTTCAGCAGATCAGAGAAAGCAGGCTGTGGCCCTTCTACACTGCCGGCGGGAGTGTAAACCGGTACAACCCCACGGAGAGTGTGGAGCGTCCTCCCGCTGGAAAACCGACATAGTGGGAGAAGAGCTGGAACTCCCACTCAACCCAGCTGTTCCCCTTCTAGGTATCTTCTCAAGGGAGCTACAGATACCGCATTACGTGACCCAAGCACGCTCACGTTTATAGCAGCACAGCTCGTCATAGCTAAATCTTGGACGTGGCCTACATGTCCATCAGCAGACGGGTGGGTTAAACAACTGTGGTATCTGCACACAGCGGAACACTGCTCTGCCACAAAGAAAGAAAGCTTGAGTCGCTGGTGGAAAACGGATGCACTCTCAGACCATAATGCTAAGTGAAACAAATCAGACGCTAAACTTAAGTACTGCATTGTTTCTCTTATATGAGGAACCGAAAGTATAAATAACTGAAAAATAAGGGGTAGACAAAGAGAAACAGGGCTTTTGTAAATGGGAAGGGGATCCGAACAAGGGGGAGGGGGTAGAGAAGGCAGGGGAAGGGGATGGAAAGCAATAAGATAAGTTCAGTACCTGCACCTACCCTTGAAGATGAATGTAACTTTGTGTACCACAAACATGGACTAATAAAACATTTGTTTTTTGTTTTTTAAAGAAACCAACCCAGGCCCTGCATCCAGACCTCGCTGAGTGCTCCGCCACAGGAAGTCTCACCAGTTGTCCTTGCCAGAGGCAGGAGAGCTGGTAGACAGCAGCAGGAGGGGGTTCACAGCCCGCATACCGTGAAGGACTATGGCCAGGCGCTCACCTCAACGTGCATCGCTTTCCAGGGCACTCAGGAGCCAAGCTCCCCGGCGCCAGCCCCTCTGCTTCCGGCACCCCAGAGCTCAGTTCCGGAAGCTGGGTGAAGCCGCCACTGTCCACGGGGGCTCTAGGTCCTTGGGCCTTTTGAATACCTTGAGCCTGGGCTGGGGTGGGACGTCGGCCCTTCCAGGGCCGCTGTGACACAGACAGTAAGAAGCCAGTGACGGAGCCTGGTTTTGATTCAATCATACTTTGAAGGATTCTCCAAGATTAGGGCTTCGTGAGATCCTCAGTCCTGTTACCTCCCACCACCCACACCCAACAAAGCCCTGGGTACCAAAGCCCTTTCCACATAAGCTAGTAGGTGGCAGCTTGGGGACCTGAATTTAAACACTTGAAGTGCTGGTACCTTTTCTGACTTCGTTAGAATGTGTGCTGTGTTTGTGTGACAGAAATTCCTAAGGAGTAAACACACTTTTTGCACTACAGCAAAAACCAGGAGTGATCACTGGAGGGTTGGAGAAGCCAGGAGTGCCACTGTGGCATTGATTTCCACTCCCAAATGTGACTTTCTTTCCCCCTTTGCAGCCCCACATTGAAGGCGATTTCCTTGGCCT
Source organism: Chinchilla lanigera (assembly GCF_000276665.1). Lineage (NCBI taxonomy): Eukaryota > Metazoa > Chordata > Mammalia > Rodentia > Chinchillidae > Chinchilla > Chinchilla lanigera. The sequence goes on along the minus strand of NW_004955491.1, from coordinate 8,774,583 downwards.
ACAGGGTGGAGAGCAAATCTCTCCGTTCAGCCTGGAGCCCGCAGGAGCAAAGGTGTGCAGCAGCCCTGCCCAGGGATGGAAGATTGGGCAAGGGTTTGGCTGGTGGTAGGGTTGTGGCTCAGTCTGGGGGCCTGGAAATGACAGGTCATTCCCTCCAAGCTCACGGTCATCACCCAGACCTTGTTAAGAACCCGAAGCTGTGCGGTGGCAACTCCCTGGGTTCACCTCGGAAGACCCTAAATTCCTCCAGCAAGTCCAGAACTCACTGGAAGAAATGTTCAGTGACCAGAGCTGTCAGATAAAAGACAGAAGGCCCAAGTAACTTCACATCTCAGATAACCAGATCAATTTCTAGTATTTCCCAGGTACTGCATGGGGCTCACTTTTGAAAAAAACCTAGTTACTGTATTTTTATTTACTAAGTCTGGCCGCCTGCCCCCACTCCCATGGCCTGTGAAACTTGCTAACATTTGGTTCAGAACCTGGGACCCTCCTTCCAGATTGGGATGGGAAGCCAAGAGCTACAGTGAGCACCCCCCTCCCAGGGAGAACATTCGAAAGGCGAGAAATTTTGATTTGAAACTTCTGTTTAGCATTTACACATATGTCTGTGTTTAGAAGTACTAAGAAAACCTTAAAGTGTAAATATCTTTATTTAAATTACTCACGTCTTAGACATTGAGGAAAAGCAATTATCTAAAAGTAGAAACAAAATGGTTTTTGGGAAACAGAAAATACTATTCACTTTACAGACTCAAAAGTAGATGTGGATTTTAACTCACGTTCGCCATCGCCTGCACAGTCTGCCCCGCCCCCAAGGAGCTGCCTGATCACCCTGCCACCCGCTGAGCGCTGCTGAGACCAGACTCTTCCTCCTGCCTGCTCCCAGCCACAGGGCCCTGCTCCGACCAGACCCTCAGGTCCAGGCCAGCCTGGATCCTTGGACAGACTCCACCCCTCTCCCCTGGGCTCTCCGGATACATCCTGCTCCTGTTCGGAACTGACCTTCTGGTCCAGCCCAAGCCCTCCACACCCCCCCAGATATGCCCTGAGGATTAGAGCCTTGTGGGTCGCTAACTGAGGCATCTTACCCACCTCTGTGCCTCCCACCCAGCCCAGACTGTCTCTCTCCTCCGGCCACTGCCACTATCACCTGGGTCCGAATGCACCACGGTGGTGTCTCAGGGTCTCACTGAGCCCAGGACACCTACCTGTATCTCTCCTGGGTCCCTAAGTCCACCTAGCCACAGCCCTAAATGCCATTGGTCACAGGATGCTGGCTCATGTCCTTCCTCCTGGACAGCAAGCTCCTTCAGGGCAGGACCAAGAAGTACTCACTGTGACTCCAGCACCAGAACTCCATGCTGGATGGCAGTGGAGGCCCTGTGTATGCTGGATGTTTGTATGTATATAATAGAGGGGTGGTTGGACACACACCTCCAGAACCTGAGCCCTGTGAGAGCCCTCACTCCGTCCTTATGCAGCGTGGCCCTGAGGGAACAGAAACGTCCAGCCAGGGTGCAGAGGGCTTGGGGCTCTTGTCGCATCTCTTGGGTGTTTGGCCTGGAGGAAGAGGCAGCCACAACGTGGGGATGCAGAGGCAGTGTGTGGAGAACGCTGTACAGACAGGATGAGACGAGCAGCGGTGACAGTTGTCATCTACATCACAGGCCGCGTAGGGAGTGGACCTCCAGTCCCCGTGGAGCCCCAGAGCACTGGCTGCACCAGTGGACAGACACAGCTAGGCAGGAAGAGGCCGCTGTGGTCTGACGCCATTCACTTCTACAAGGATTTATTCTGCAGTGCTGGCTGACAAGACCAAGTGTGTACACACTCACACGTACACACGTACATGTGACACAGCCATGCGCACACGTGGGACACATCCCACATCGCCCGCTAGTGCATTTGTGCAAGAATCTTCTATTGAACACTGGCCGTACGTTGGTTTCCAAAAACTTATCTAACTCTAAAATCCAGGTATATCTTCAGAAAATGAAGATTTGGCAAGATTCAGGTTCATCCAAAGCAACGCCAAGGCCAATCCCAAAACAGGAGGCCCAGGGGCACCCTATGCGCTGGTCCCCGGTATAGTACAGGTTCACCAAAGTGACCCCCGTAGGGGACATGGCATCCTGGTCTCCGGGTCGTGTCTGTGTGTGCTGAAAAGCCAGCTTCAAGGCACAGTTTTGGCTGCTGTCCCAACAGACAAGAGGACAGCCTGGAGACACCCTGTCCTCACTGTGTGCTTGGGGACATCTAGACATAAACTGTAACACAGGGCAACACTCAGAGTCACTCTAAAAGGCCAGGGGAGTTAGGAGTATAAGAGGGGGTGTCTGTTGGGCCTGGTGGCAGCTCCGAGGCAGCTCCGAGGCTCCAGACGCCATTTGGAAAGGGAGGTGAGGCTCCCAGAAGGTTAAGGAGGACATGTGCTCATCCCCAAGACTCCCAAACCAGTTCTACCCCTTCAGCCCTCAGCTGAGCAGAAGGGGTTCCAGACCTCGCTCTGCTGTGGTGAGCTCGCCGTGCAAGCTGTGCAGCTCCCTACACTCTCCCTCAGGGAGGACGATGAAGGAGCCCAGGGGCTTCCTGGCTGCAGGCTCAGGGCTCCTCACCTTCGCGTTCTGCAGCCGGCCCGGCCGTGTGTGCATCCTGGAGAGTGACACACAGGAGCTCTCCCGCTCTGGCCACCACCCTCCCAAGGTCGCCCAGGTCCCTTTTCCACCCTCTCAGTCTAAACATCTCCCCAACTCACACGCAGGCCAAAAAGGAACTGTTGGGATCCAGTTGGGGTGGGTGAGACAAATGAGGATTTACTAAGTCCTGCTGCTAAGGATGTGCTAGCAGGGACCACACTTCACTCACAGATGAGCACCTGGGAGAGGGGCTCTCACAGCCCTCGGCAGGCCCTGGGGTGGGGTGGCGCGGAGGAGCAGGTCTCGTCTCCTGAGACATCTGCCCGCTGCTCCACCCCCTGCAGGCAGCTCCCAGAGCTCAGGGACAACAGGTGCTTAACTTTCAGGGTGGAATGCTCATGACGGCCCCCATGCCCTCACTCCCCCACCCCCTCACCTGGAGCTCCCTCCAATAGCAGCAGCAGCAGCATCACCCTTAGTACAGGCCATGCACTGAGATGCTCCAGAGGCCAGCAGCAACGTGGAGAGATGACTTTCTAGACCATTAGGGTCCCCAGAGAAGGACTCGTTTTCCCATCTTTGGAAAAGAACAAAACCCTGGGCTTCCCTCCCACCACCCTCGGTCCAGCCCACTGAACCCCCAGTTAGCAATTCAGCAAGGCTCGTTTGCACTCTGCCGGCCCACAGGGCTGCTAGGGTTTTGGGTGTCTTATTGTTGTCACCAGGTAGTGGCAACTAGCCAGATTTCCACAGAAGAGGATGATATTTTAGAGGGTTCTGCCCCGCAGAGACAGTGTGGGTTGCATGTTAGGCCACAGGGCATCCAAGCAGAAAGGACTGGGTGACCCTGGAGTCTGAGCCTCCCACATCAGATGAGACTACCAAGGCTGGGGACTCACTGGGAACTCGGCTCTGTCTGCCCTTGTTCGTGGAGCTGTCCAGAGCAGATGCAGATTTCACAGATGAAAGAAGAGATCGTGCAAATTTTCATTTACTTTCTCGCAGAATTTGACAGCCATTATATTTTTAAAATAAGCCTTCTATTGCACAGAGAGTCCAGAGAGCCGTCCTCGCCTGGCATCCCCAGGGCTCCCACAGCACACGGGTGGAGCAGCATCCCCGTGGCACAGTTCTGGAAGCATGCCCAGGGCCCAGTTCCAGACGCCACATGCTCCCCACGGGTGTCTCCACTCATTCCAGGACACCACAGCCATCACATTTTGGCACCCTAAAACCTACAAAGAGACAGAGACCCTCCTGCCCAAACCCACATCCTCAGCGGATCCGCGCGGGCAGCTAGTGACTGATTAATTAACCGGCTCATTCATTCATTACGATCCAAGACGTGCTTACTAATCACGGTGACCTTATGTCTCGAGAAAGCTGCTCTCCCTGCACAGGCAGCAACCGCCCAGAGAGCACGCGTCTGGCGCGCACATCGCGGTCAACCGTCAGCGTGCTGCACACGACACTTCTGATCCAGGCAGAAAATCTCTAGAAAACAGCAGAGAAGTATGCTTGGTAATAGGACCAGGTCTGGGGCCTTGGGTTTTCTCACTGTCTTTCTGACTGTGCTAAAGAGAGAACAAAGAGAAGGCAGAATCATTGGCTGAGAAGACGCAGCTACCCGTGGCCACCTGCCTTCCTCCCCAGGGGCAGGAGACCGAGGACATGAGAAGCGATGATTCAACCCTCACTCTTTCAGACCCAGCATCCAAGGAGGCAAGGTGAAGTTTGAGACCAAGGAAATAAGAATACAAATTTAAACAGGATTCTTTGTTTTACAAAACCAAGACAGAAAGAGTTTTCTTACACAAAGGATTCATCTCGGGGATAACCAGCTCTGTGAACAAGAAATCTTTCTTTCTGACAGCATTGGTAGGGGGCTTGGTACCCATCAGGAGCCACTGGGGAGACGGGGTTCCTGGCTCCCCCCCCCTAGGAGCCAGGAAGCTACCCAGTTCCTAAGATGGAGGCACGTAGGTCTGGAGATTAGCTCAGTTACAAAGCACTTGTGTAAGACTTGGAGTCAGTCTCTGGAACCACCACTAAAAAAACAAAAACAGAGACAGATATGGAAGGGAAGGTACAGGTTGGAGGAAGTGGTTTGGTTAAGGGTGTCTCCAAAGAGTGATGGGGAAGGAATCCTGGACGGCCAGCAGCAAGCCGCGAGCTTGGGACAGTGTGAAAGACTGTTTGCTGTCAGGTCAAAGGAGAAATTGCAAATGGCGGCGCAGTGCTGCCTGGGGAAGCACCGCATGGCTCACTCAGCAGCACCATGCTAACCACCCAGCAGGCCCGCCGTGGGGCGGCTTGCAGGCAGGGTCCGACCCAGGAGGAGCAAGGTGGGAGCCTAGAGTCTGTGCTCAGGCCCCCATCTCAGGGCTCACTGCATGCTGAATTCTGAGACCTTATTTCCTACAGACTTTCAGAGATCAAGAATCCAACCTCACCCCAAGCATCATCCCAGCTAGATAGTGTGCAGGGCTCTGCATAAAACCCTCCAGAGAAGGTACTCTGCATAAAATTCTCCTGCAACAAAAACTCACCTGCGAATTCCACCCATTTACTTTCTTCCTGAAGCGGTGGTAAACATCAATAACATGCCCACTACGAAGAGCAACATTTGCCTCGTTATTACTCAAGATATGCGATTGGGTAGAAGAATACTCCTAGCACATTGTTACACAGAAGCATACTACTAGTGACAGTATGTACAATATCCCACAGCATGTCTACGCAGCACATTAATATATTCTATGATGGTTTTTACATTTTATATATATATATTAGTATTGGGCTAAGTGATCAGATTACAGTACTAAGTAAAAGTGCCCTGAACAAACACTTATATTAATGAGGTAACTACATGAACAAACTGCAAGTTATGTCAGACGCTAGATTTGATGTCCACAGTGCCCCCAAAGCAGACATCCTGATGGTAATCTAGTTGCAAGGATCCAGGAGAAACCTGAGCATAGATCTGAAGGATGAGTAGATAATTAATCCCGTGAAACACGAAAGGTATTTTGAGAAAAGTGTTTTAGGCAGAAGGAACACCATGTGTGAAGGTCCTGAGGTGCCAAGGCGGTGCGTTCCCAGCGACTGATCGGATCTATGAGGTATAGTGCTGACCAAGAGAAGTGCTGCAAGCCAAACCTGCCGGCAGAGGCTGGGAGATCAGGCCATGCCAGCCTCACAGGCTGTGGGAGAGAGGCTGGTCTTATGGAGAAGCCAGGGGAAGCTATGGCTGTGACTTGTCGGTCACAAGCTAAAAGGAAGTGTGGCTCAATTCTTCAGCTGGAAAGGGCTCTCTGCCTGCTGCGTGAGCATGGCAGGTGCCGCCTGGACTCACACACGTGAGAGATGGTAGTAGCCAGAGCACAGGGTGGGGGGCAGACAGGCGGAACCCCGAGTTAACTGTGAAGTAAAACTGCCAGGCGTGTTTTAGCGGAGGGAGGACAGGTGAGGGGAGGGAGGTGTGAGGGCGCATTCTGGTCTGGCCTTGCCAGCAAGAGGGTCAAATCCTAAGCAGCCGATGTGGAGCTCAGGCCTAGAAATGCAAATCCAAAAGGCGCAGCGCCTGTGGAGGGGACAGACGGAAAGACCTCAGGATGGTGCCGAGACGAACGCGGTGCTGTGCAGTGTGCCGTCCCACAGCCTGGGCTCTCTGAGTAACTAAGCCTGGGGTTCTCCCAGAGTCAAGCCTCTTCTTCCAACCATCACTAAGACGTGATTTCTGTATTTTTCTCCCATTCCTTCACATGTACACAGTGGGCTTTGCAAAAACTCCATGGTGGGTGTTCCTACTGAGAGATCAGATGCAGAGGGGAGGCCGCTTGTGGGGCCCCATTCTCAGGGAAATAACAGTAACGAGAGCGTCACATTCTTAAAGTTCAAGTGCAGGATATTTCCAACAGGTATTTAGCAAATGCTGAAGAATCTCTTTGAGACAGTCTGCTAAACTCCTGCAAGAACAGTAGGGGCTTGAGGCCTCTGGGTGTGACGTTTTCCCCCCACAAACCCGCAATGATGCTGAGGGAAGCTCTGCTCCCACCTCCCCAGAGGCAGGCTGGGGTGGTGGGGTTCCCTGGGTGGGACAGGAGCGCTTCTCGTCACCCTCAGCTCTAGGCTGCAGAAGCTTTGTGCCAGGCAAGTACAGCACAGAGCACTGGGACCCCTTTTCCCCCCAGGTCCCTCTCAGGGGGTGGGAATGTTAGCTCAGGTGAGTCAGGACCACCACACCATCTCCCAGCACACTCATCCCGCAGAGGCTTCATGCCACAGAAGCCACCAGCTGCCCCATACCCTGTTTGTAAACAAATTGTCACTTAAGAGGAACAGGCCACTGACCCCGTGGAGAAGCTGGAGAGGATGACCCAGGGTGTGGAGACAGGCTTTAAGAACAAAGAGCTCTGTCCTCTCCTCAAGAGAAAGGACTTACTTGGAACAGAGGGTGAGGCAGTTCAAGCTTAAGGGTGCTACCCAAAACAAAGGCTATTTTAGCAGTGAGAAATTCAGAGGCAGCTGGGGGCTCCAAGCTAAACTGTAGACCGGCTAGCAGTTTGCCAGAGGGAGCCAGAGAGAGGCAGTGAAGAAAAGCCATTCTGGGATCAGAACAAGACTCCAAGAGCAGCCTTGCAAACGACATGAATTTAATTGAAACTGGCTGTGGAGCAATTTATGCCCAGGGGCATTGTCAAAAACAATAGAGCTCGGAGCCAGAATTCTCTGAGGCTAACATCTGATGGTGATACCAACGGGGGAAGACAGTGGAGGAAGAGGGGAAGGGACAGTCACAGACAGCCCTACTAACCCACTGCCACTGCAAGGTGACCGTGCACGCCCGAGGCACCCTCCCAGGAGTGACATCACAGGCTTCACGCTGGGAAGAAGGCCGGCCTGAGTGAAATCGTCTAGCCAGATCACTAAACAAATAAACAAGCAAACAGCCACATGCCCTGGGGAGACAGGAATGAGGATCCAGAGACCATAAAGTGTCCAGCTTTCAACAAAAAATTATGAGACATACAAAGGAAAGTGTGACCCAAATACAGGAAAAGAAGCAGGCAACAGAAATTGCCTTCGAAAAGGCTCATATGTCAGATGGAACAAAGGCTTCAAAACAGCTATTCTCAGTGTGTTCACAGGCTGAAAGAAACCGTGCTTCAAGAAGTAGAGGAAGGGAGGATGTGAACGTCTCACTTAATAGGGAATATCAATAAATAATAGAAATGATTTTAAAATCAAGTTAAAATTCTAGAACTGAGAAATTACCAAAATAAAGAATACACTAGTGAGGGCAAAAGTAGATTTACCTGGCAGAAGAATAAAAAAAAAAAAAAAAAAAAACATGGATATAGATTTGTAAAAATTAAGTAACCTGAATACAAATTAAGAAAAACAGGGAGGCCCACAGGCAGTGGATGGAATCAGCCTTGGAGAAACACAGGGCATTTGACACACACCAACATGTGCAGAGAGAGAGCACAGAGATAACAGGAGTGAGAGGAAAGAGCAGGAAAATGCACAGAGACATACGAGCTGAAAACTCCCTTATGTAATTTTAAAACAATAATTTATGCCATTTAAGAAACCAAACAATCTACAAGTAGAGTACAAGCAGAGACTCACAAAAAGACTCATCATAGTAACAATGTTGGAAGACGAAAGAGCAAATCTTAAAACTTATGAGAGAAAAGACAACTCATCACACACAGGGGAACTCCAGTAAGATAAACTGCTAACTCCTAATCAGAAATGATGGAGGCCCGCAAGCAGTGGATGACATCAGCAGGATGCCAAAAACAAAACAGAACACGATCAACACAGACTTTTATGTTGAGAAAACAATCACTGGAAAAAAAAAAAAAAAAAAGATGAAGTAAACATTTCCAGATAGACAAAACTGAGGGATTGGTGGCTACCCCCAGACCTTATTAGAAATGCTAAAGGAAGTTCTTCAGACTATAAACATAGATGATTACAGATAGTGATTCAAGTTCACATCAAAAACAGAATACTGGTAAAGAACACTAATTACAAGAGAAAGAAGAATTAGATATGTCTTATTATTTCCTCTTGTTATTTACTTAAAAATGAATGTGTAAACATTATGTGTGTGATTATACTGTTGGGCCTATAGCGTATCGGTATGTAATTGTATGACAAGAACAGCACAAAGGAGGCTGGTAATTCACACATCACTAGATGACAACTTAACGTCCATCTAACGGACAAGCTACCACGATGTAATTTACTAATAATTATTACAAATTATTATCAATGTAATAACATTATTATGTAAATTAAGAACAAGAAATGACATAAAAGAAGATCAATATGACAAAGATTATATACTTATTTTCTTCTCTTTTATCAGCTTCTTTAAAAGATATACAATTATATAAAATAATGATTATAAAAATGTATGGCTGAATTTATAACATTTATAGATTTATACAGCAATAGTAGCACAAAAGAGAAAAAAGAGAATAGAGCTGCATAAGAGTCATATCTTGATGCCTCACTGAACTGGTATTATAAATCTGAAATCAATTCTGCATTATGATTGTATTGTAAGCCCCCAAGCAATAAGAGAACAATTTTTTAAATGTATGGAGGAAAGTAATTACAGAAGTACAAATGTTATATTAGAAAAAATATTCACTAAGTGCAAAGGCAAGAAAGGAGGCACTGAAGAGCAAAAAGTACTCGACGTGGAAAACAGAAAAGTAAAATTATAAACATGAGCCTAAACACATCAGTACTAACACTAAATATGAATAGGAGGTGTGATCTAAAAATACCATGAACATTTAAATTTTTAAAAATATATCACAGTAAAAGACACGCTGCCATTAACCCCCCTCACAATCCTCCTTCTCACTCCAAACACACTGATCCCATCATTCTTGCCACTTTCTGAAGCAGTTCTGGAAGTCCCCTTTCCTGAGTGTCTATACAAGGCATGATGAAAAGTTATGGCTAGTGCTGCTGCCAATGCTGTCTGATGGGAAGGCAGGTTTGTAACTGTGACTCCGTGTCCTCACCCACTTTACTCACCAGACCTGGCACCATGTGACTTCTGGGTCCTTCCCAAAGGCAAAATAACCATCAAAGTAAACATCTTAATTAATTCAAGATATCAAGGCTGCATTGTACATTTATCAAGGTGTACACTGTACATTTTTACTTTAATTAATTCAAGATATCAAGGCAGCATTGTACATTTGTCAAGGTATACACTGTACTTTTTTATCATTCCTTATAGATTAGCAATCCAATCCAAAGACAGAGCTTGTTAAACTTGATTTTAAAACGTCTATTGTGTCGATAGGAAATGTACACTACATTTGAAGATACAAATTAATTGATAGCTAAAAGATGAGAAAGAATGTACCATGCAAACAGCAACCATGAAAGATCTAGCGTGGCTTTAACAAATATCAGAAAAAATAAACTCTAAAACAAACAAAAACACTGCTAACGACAGAATGACCGTAGAATGATTTAAGGGTTAGTTGATCAGGAAGCTATAACAATGATCAGCCTATGTGTACTACCAACAGAGTCAAAAAAATTTCAGGCAGCAAAAACTGACATAATTAAAATCAAATAGACAATTCCACTTTAATGGTTATAGACCTTAGTGTTCCACTTTCAATCATGGAACTACAAAGACCAACAAGCAAGTAGAAGACTTTGCCAAAACTGTAAATACACTATACCTGATACAATGTATAAAACACCCAACAGTACCAGGATTCACACTCTTCTTAAGCACACACAGTATGTTCTTCCAGATAGACAACATGTGTGGTCAAGGAACAAGCCCACTACATATTAAAGAGTATAAAACTTATGAAGTTCTCCAACATCAATGGAAGCAAATTAGAAAAAAGAGAAATTTATGCATTTTAAGTATATGGAAATTAAACAGCATACTCTTAAGCAATAAATGAGTAAATGGAGAAATTAGAAAATAGGAGATTAGTGGAAATAAAAAAACCCAACATTCCAAAAATGCATGAAATGCAGTAAAGCAACACTTGTAGGGACGTTTATAGCTGTACTGTCTATATTTTTTTTTAATTCATAACCTAACTTTCTACCTTAAGCTACAAAAAAACAGAGCCAACTAATCCTAAAGCCTAAAGCAAGCAGAAGGAAAAGAATAATTAAGATTAGATCAGAGTCAAACTAGAGGACAGAAAATTAAGAAATTCAAGAGTTATTTCTTTGAAAAGATAAACTGTTCCTAGAAGACTCAAATTATCAAAATCAGGATGAGAGTGGGACACCACTACCGACCTTACAGGAATAAAACTTAGCACAAGACTATTATGCTAGTAAATTAGATAATCTAGATGAAATTGATGAACTCCTAGGAAGACACAAACTGCCGTAACTTCCTCAAGAAGAAACAGGAATTCTGAACAAAGTTGTAACAAAGAAAATGCAGAATGAGTAATTGTCTTAGATACTTTCCCATCACCAGGACACAACACTCAACACTTACAGCTTCAAGGAGGAGAGGTTTACTGTGGCTGGTGGTTCAGTCCATGGTCAGTCAGCTCCAAGGCAGAAACAGCCTGGCAGGGGGATATGGTGGTGAAAAGCTGCTCATGTCATGGTGTCTAGGAAGCAGAGATGAAAGGGAGGAGCTGGGGAGGGAGCTATGTCCTTCCTGGTCATGCCCCCGTGGGCCACCTCCCACCAAGCCCCACCTCCTAATAGTAAGACAGCTATGGAGTCCCTCACCCAATCATCTTCCAAAACCTCTGCCTCTGAACACATGAGGCTTTTAGGGAACATTCTAGATCTAAACCATAACAGTAAGTTAAAAGCTTTTAGTTAAAAAATGAAACAACAGTCCCAGGTGACTTCACTGATAAATTCCGCCAAATATTTTTTAAAGAATTAATAGAAATTACTCATAAATTATTCCAAAAATATTACTTCAAAATTTATTTTAAGAACTTACTTTTATGAAAAGTGTGAATGTCTTCTATGAATATTGACACAAAAATCCTCAATAAAATATAGCAAACAGAATTTGGCAACATATAAAAAAGGATTATACTCCATGACCAAGTAGGACTTAATCTAAGAGTGTGAGCTTGGTCCCACATATGAAAACCAATCAGTTATCCACTATATTAATAAGGAAAGGAACAACATGTTCATACTACTAGATGCAGAGAACACATATGACAAAATCTAACATCTTCTCGTGATCAAATGACCAACACAGTAGAAATAAAAGGGAACTTCCTCAATCCAGGAAAGGGCATCTATGAGACACCCACTCCTAACATCATACTTAATGGTGACAGACTGAAAATAAAGATGTCCATTCTCACTACTTCTATTCAGCATTGTGATAGAGGTTATGGCTAGGTCAACTAGACAATAAAAAATAAATAAAAGACAAAGAACTTCTATCTAGAACATATAAAGAATTTTAAAAAATCAGGCCTCCAAAATTCAAAGACCCAATCCAAAAATGGGCATCTGAGATGAATACACACTTCTCACATGAAGAAATACAAATGGCAAATAAGTGTATGAGAAAAAGTTCAACATCACTGGTCATCTGAGAAATGCAAATTAAAACAACACTCAGGGCTACATTTCATCCCAGAAAAAATAGCTATCATCAAGATATCAGCCAATAACAAATGCTGGAGGGGCGGTAGGGAAAAAGGAATGCTTCTCCACTGTTGGTGGGAGCATAGACCAGTACAACCACTATGAAAATCAGTGTGGCAATTTCTCAAAAAACTAAGATTTAAGGTCCCATTTGACCCAGCTATTCCCCTTCTAGGTACTTTTCCAGAGGAAATGAAAACATCATACCACAGAAATATATATGTGCACCCACGTTTATAACAGCACAATTTGTCATAGCTAAATCTTGGAAACAACACAAATGCCCATCAACTGAGGAATGGATAAAAAACATGTGGTATTTTTATACAATGGAGTACTGCTCAGCTATAAAGAAAGATAAACTAGAGGCTTTTATAGGTAAGTGGATGCAGCTAGAGACCATACTCATAAGTGAAATAAATCAGACTCACATGTGTAAACATCCTATTGTCTCCCTCGTGTAAGAAACTGAAAAAGTAAATAAGATCTAAAAGGTACAATAGATGTAATGAAAAGGAAAGAAAGTGCTCAAAAGTAAAGAGCAACTGGGATGGGGGAAAAGAGAAAAGAAAGAAGGGGGAAAACATATGTATATATACACAAGATAGCTAAGATAATTGTACTACTAATTTCTATTAGTTCATTGAAAGGAATAGTTAGTACCTATATTGTTAGATCACTTTTGCATGCCTGTACCTGGTAATCTGAGCAACTACTTTGAAGATGATATGATAACCATTGATATGATAACCAATATGATAACCATTGTTAATTTCCTATTGTCTTGTTTGAAATTCTGTATCATATTTTGGGTTTTTTCTCTCTCTTTAAAAATTTTTTTTTTTTTTTAAAAAGGCATCAAGATTTGAAAACAAGGGAAGTCACTTTCTTGGCATGAGCTTATCTGTAGAAAACTGTAATGAATCTGCTAAAAGAAAAGAACTAATGAACAAGTTCAGCAAAGTTACAAGTCACAAAATCGATATACAAAACATCTACAGTGGTACCTTGGTTCACGAACTTAATTCTTTCCGCAATTCTGTTCGCAAACCAAACTGGATGAGAGCCGAATCAAATTTCCCCAAGAGTTCAGCATTGAACTTAACCAATGAATTTGATTTAGTTCTTGTTCAATTCGTTGTGCAGCCAGAATTGTGGGAAGAATTAAGCTTGTGAATCAAGGTATCACTGTATTATATTTCTACAAGCTAGCAAAATATAATATGAAATGAAATGAATAAAGCAATCCCATCAATAATAATATCAAAAAGAATAAAATACTTAGGAGTAAAGTTAATTAGTACAAAACTTGTACCCTGGTAACTACAAAAAGCACCTGAGAGAAATTAGAGGATTTAAATAAATAGAAAAATCACCCCGTGCTTACAATTGAAAAATTTAATATTATCAAATGGCAATGCTTCCCAAAATGATCTATGAAGTCAACAAAATTCCTACAAATATCCCAGGTACCTCTTTTTGGACATTCACTGAAATGCAGGAAACCATGATTGTCTAATCCATCTGGAAGAAAGAGTTAAAGAACTGATGCTTCCTGACTTCAAGCTTATTATGACTCTATAGTAGTCAATAGAGTGTGGGACTGGCACAAAAGTATATATGGATCAGTGAAACCAAGCTGAAGATTCAGAAATAAACCCTCACATGTTTGATCAACTGATTTTCAACAAGGGTCTCATGATCACTCAATGGAGAAAAGATAATGTCATCCACAAATGCTGTTGGACAATTGGATAGCTACAGGCGAGAGAATTCAATTGGACCCCTACCTCACACCCTATGCAAAAGCAAACTTAAAGTGTATTACAAACGTAACTGTAAACATTAAAACATTAAACACTATTAGAAGAAAATATAGGAAGCAATTTTCATGGCTTTAGATCGGAAAACATGTTCTCAGCTATGACACCAAAAAAGCACCAGCAACAACAAAAGATAAACAACTTGTACTTCATCAACATTAAAAACTTTTGTGTTTTCTGGACGGCGATCAAGAAAGTGAAAGGCAACCAACAGAATGGAAGACAATATTTGCAAATAATGTATCTGACAGGAAAGTGGTATACAGAATAGAAGAAGAGTTCTTACAACACACTGGCTACAAAGGACAAGTAATTAGAAATGAGTCTAAAACCTGAGAAAACATGGCACACAAATAGCCACTGAACACACGCAAAAACATTCAACTCTTCCAGCCACTGGGGAAGTGCGAGTCTGAACCACACTGAGTTATCCCTTCCAAATGAGTGGGCAGATGGTGACCCATTCTGGCAAAGGCAGGGAGAACCGCAACCTTCACACGCGGAACAGAATATGTGCAGCTACTGGGGCAAACAGACAGCACCTTGAGATGCTCAGCCCGGAGTTCAGGTGTGACCGAGTCGCGTCCCTCCTGAGCATCGCGTGTAGCGAAGAGGAGGGAAAGCACTGACCATGCCCAGCCCTGTACGTGGGTCTTCACTGCAGCCTCACGCATACTAGCGGTAAACTGGGGAGACCCAGTGTCTATCAGCTGATGAGGAATTAACCAAACACGGTGTTCCACACATTGCGATGTTTTCTGGCAATAAGAGGAGTGGACAGCGAGAGGGACGAGCCTTGCAAACATCCTGCTGAGCGGAAGAGGTCAAACGCAGAAGTCCACCTACTGTGTGCTTCCAGTGATGCAAACTCCCCCAAACAGGGAAACTAGTGCCGCACAGTGTCTACGTGGTTGTCCACAGCAAGGTCATCGGGAAAGAAGAGGTGTCCAGTAACAGATACGAGCTTCCTTGGGGGAGGAGGAGAGGGTTCTAAAGCTACAGTGGCCATAGCCCCAGAGTCCATGAAGAAATGTGCTATTGCCTGGTTTAAACTGGGGGGCTGCCCAGGAGGTAAGATGCCCTATTAGCTCAGTCTCCACCACTGTGATAAATACCCGAGAGAAACAGCTTGAAAGAACGAAAGCTTTACTTTGGGTCACAGTTTCTGAGGTTGTTTTGAGCCTGTGGAGCACAGGCCATCATAGTGAAGGAGCCAGCTTACCACATGGCACTCAGGAAGCAACGCAAGAAGCAGGAAGAGCCAGGATACCAACATCCCCTTCCAGGCCACACCCCAGCGACCGCCCCCAAAGGCCCCCACAAAGGTCCCACCGGTGCCCAAGGCGCCCCAGGGGGTGATCAAGCCTTCCACTCAGGAACCTCTGGGAACCACTATGGATCTAAACCAGAACAGATCTTCATAAACCTGCTTAGCAACAAGAGTTCTGTTCAGAAGCAAATGTGAGAACCCAGCCATCTCCCTTTAAATCAGACATGGAAGGCTTTTGTACAAATATAAATCAATGCCACTCTTCCCACTAGCATTTTTTATTTTGGAAAACACAATTATTTCTATAGTGATATGGTTATAATGGGTGGTTGCGTGATTTTTAATGAATTAATAACCATTCTTCAGCTTTAATTTTGATACCATACACAAAAGCTCTGTGGGGTCCTCCATAACTCTTAAGAATGTAAAGAGCTCTTGAATGCAAAATGTTTGAAAACTGCTAAGTTCCAGTAAGATTGTGCTTGCGAGCAAGGCCCGGTGCATCTTCCTGAAGACAGGGCATCCTGAGAAGAGGGGTGTCCCAGCCACCCTGCTCCTGAGGCAGCCAAGCCGGGACAGCACCATGGCGGGGTGGGGAGTTTCCTGGGCAGTGACAGAGGAGCTGGGCCCTGGTGCAGTCAGCCTGCTTGGGCTACAGAATAGCAAAACCCCGAGAGGTGAGTGTCCTGCGGCAGGTGGGCGGGAGGGGGACTGCCCACCTGTGGCTTTGTCACCGCTGTAGTGACCCACAAGATGTAGTTGGGAGTCAGCTGCTACGGAGGTAGAAGGTCACACCAAGGAGGGACAGGCAGTGCAACGGGGTGCCCCTGTGGCAAGGGGCTTAGCTTTGGGAGCCATGGGGCACATGCAGCCCTTGGTGTCTGGCCCTCATCCATCCCTACCTCCCTCAGAGATGGCCATCTCTCCCCAGAACAGAGGGGCAGACCAGCCCGGGGTACCCCAGCCAGAGGGGTTCCCACCCTGTGGGGTCTGTGCCCCATATGGCACAGTCCTCCTGCTCCTGCCACTAGCCAGCCGGTGGCATCCCAAGCCAGTAGCCACCCGTGCACCCCCAGGGAAGCACCCTCAGCTCCTTGATCTAGGCAAGTCTTTGAGCTGCTCTGTGCCTGGATTTCTTCTGCTGGAGGACAGAGACAGTGGCACGTCCTGCAGGGACAAATGGAAGCCCGTGAGAATGGGAGGGTTACCGTGAGTCTATGTTGTCCTTTCTAGAGATGCAGATCGCAAGGAGAGGTGGAGGAACAGCTCCACAGGTCCCAGGTTTAGGGGTAAGGAGCTCGAAGCACAGAGGGGCGGTTGGAGCTGCGACTATGCGAAGGTGACCCAGAAAGGCCCGTTCTCCAGGAACCAGGACCACCCAGGACCAGGCCCGGGCCCAGGACCTTCAAGGGGCTCGTTCAACAAGCTCAGACGTGAGTGGGCTCCTGACCACCACCTCCTTCCAGGCTCACTTCCCAGTGCTCTGCTGCTTCTGACTGAGGGATGGGCCAGGAAGAGCCCTGGGCCCTGGCCAAGGAATTCCCGTGTGGAATTCTAACCCACCGCAGGGAAGTACGTCGAGCAGCCCTGCAGAGCGCCTCCCTCCAACCTCTAGGAGCAGCTCAGCGCTGACTTACATGAGGTGAGGTTAAAATTGGCAGGGCGCTGGTTCTGCCTGCAGCTGAGCGACGGGGTGAATCCCTCGACCTAGGAGCCAATCTGCAGATGGCAGGGCTCCGGGAAGTTGCTCCTGGGGAACATCTGGGGAACACCTTCGCAAGGCAAGGTCACACCCACTCTCACCCCCTGGAGGTGTGAATGGCTGTATGGTGCGGGCTCCCTGAGCAGCAGCTGATAAAGATAAACAAACAGTTTCCAGCACCATCACCCCGTGCCCGCCTCTGATGGGACAGTGGGGCCAGACTCTGCCCCCGAAAGCACATTTCAGTCCCAGCGCCTTCTGTGTGAGTTAGGAGACTCGCCCCTCCTGCCCTGCTCCCCTACTGGATGGGGCGCGGGCCGTCACCCTGGCCTGGTGCAGGGACAGAGGCCTCTCTACCTCCACTCTTCCTCCTATGCTGCTGCCCTGCCTTTGGCCAAAGTAACTGTAAAAGACCCTGCGACAGAAGTGTGAGTAGGCCCCGGCTTCCTCCCTGGCAAGTCTGTGCCTTGGAACAGAGCACACCCAGAGTGTCCGGAAGCGCTCGGACCTGCCCGGCCTCGCACCAGCCCCAGACACAGCTCATGCTGGGCCGTGCTCGAGGCCCTGCGTGGTCAGACTCTTCCCTAGGTGCAGCCCCGTGTCCCTCCCCAGCGAGCAGCACAGGGAGAGAACAGTGACACAGAGCCCAGTTTCGGCAGCACAGTGGCGCCCTGGTCACCTGGCACTGCCTCCCAACGCCGGTGGCCAGCAGGCAGTTCACAGCCAAGTCGCGGACACCAGGATCAGCCTTCCTTCCAGGGCCTTTCCTTGTGGCTCCTTCTCCTACACACACACACACACACACACACACACACACACGCATGCACGCATGCACTGGCGTGAGCACAATGTGGGGACAGCATGGGGACCAGGGGACAGAGACCCAAAGTCTTCCCCGGAGGCTTTCTTTGTCAGTCACCCCCCTCCTTGCTAGATGTGCCCTAAGGGGCGGCCCTAGGTGTGTTTCTTATAACCCAAGTGACCCATTTGGGTCTGACTGCCCCATAAAAGCAAGCACTGCATGGGCAGGGAGGTGTCTGCTCTGGGAGGAAGGAGGAAATAATCCTGCACATGAAGCGAGTGGGTGGAGCTTTGTGATAAGGACACCCATAAAATGAGTAGGAACACGTTCTGCAGGTGCTGGAATCTGTATCAGGAGGTCACCGGAAAGGCTGGGACGGGGTGTTCCGTAAGAGCCGCAAGCAGGAGGGAGCAGAGCAAACGGGAGGCACGGCTGAGACCTGGCACCCGCAGCGGGAGCTGTCATACGCTTCGCCTGCTGGGGGCGGCCAGGCACCGTCTGGGCACACCCCACTGAGCTCCTATCCCCACAAGCAGCTTGTGAGACCTGTGCTTTGCTGCCCCCATTGCACAGATTGGGAAATCAAGGCTCAGGGACCCAACTCTCCTGAAAGTAGCAGAGCTGAGACTTAGACCCTGGTCTGCTGTGTTCCAGAGACTGAGCCTTCACCACTGCACCGCACAGCTCAGCAGGTGCCCGTCACTGCTCCTACAATGGTTCACCCAACCACTTCTCCTGGTACTGGGCATGGAGGACAAATTGGGGCTGTAGGAGCCGCTGCTCACGGAGGGCCGTGAAAGGCGTGGGAGTGGAGGATGCTGGCTGCAGAGGTGGAGGCAAGGCCCTACGCGTGTGAGGATATACGACACACATGCAAAGCCGCCGTACAAGGAAAACTGACATCTGAAGGAGGCAGAAGGAATTGTCAATGAGCACACGTCACGCTGGGGTGGGTGTGGCCGTGTGGTGGCACAGAGCCCACAGTTCTCCTGGGGGGCCCAGTGCTGGAACAGCAGGGCTCCCTAACTGCGGAGCCAGGGCAGCTCCCTTGGCTTGCAGGGAACATCATCAGGAGCCACGTGGCCTCGGGAACAAGAACAGCCCTGGACTCATCCCTACCGAGCCCCGAGATGGCTGGGCACATGGGGGGTGCATAAACAGCTCAGAGGCAGAGCCCAGGGACGGACCCTGCCCATACCAGGCTGAGGCTGCAGTGTTGCTGGTGACAAGCCCAGATCACAGCCCACCCGTCTCATCTGGGGACACATGTAGGAGGGAAGCTTGGGCCAGACCGGGGTCCAGCTGCTGAAGGATGCCCCAAAGACCACTGTTGACCTTTCCAAGCCAGGAGGCAGCCTGTGTGCCCTGGTCCTGGGGAGACGGGCCAGCAGGCCCACAGAACACACCCCACTGAGCCCCAGCTGCCTTGCGCGTGGCCTGACGTGGAGCTATGCTATGACCACCACAGCTATGGTGAGCCTACAGCCGCATTTCCTGTCCTCAGGGCCATTGGCTGAAGCTGGTGCACCGGCATCCTGGCATCAGGCTCCAGCTTGACTTTGCTGTGGTGTCTGAGTGTGCCCACCGCCAGCTCCCGCTGGGGCTTGCCCTGGCCTCGTGTCGGTCAGCCGGGTTACCCTTGGCGGCTTCCTCACTGGGCTCCACACACCCAAAAGGACACCGACAGCGGCCTGGCCTCGGAGTTGCTTATGCAGAGAGAAGACCAGACCAGCCCAGGCCCAGAGCAGGCCGGGCACATCCCACCAGGCGCTCCTCACCTGCAAGCGCACAGGCCACTCGACAACGCAAATACCAGCAGGCCAGGTGCGGGTAGCGCCTGGCAAGCGCATGGTATAATTTAGGCAAAAAAACATTTTAATGAATGACTGCGTGAGAGCAAAGAGAGCGGCCTTAATCCCACCGTAACAGCTCGCAGTGGAAGGGTTCTGCTCCAGAACCGGCCGGCGGGCTGCTCCTTGCCTACAAACCGCAGGGGGAAACGAGGCAGTGGAGCTACAAAGAAGCTGATAAAAGAGGGAGACGCAGGGAGCCGGCCGCGGGACGAGTGTGCGTAGACCCCCGGGAAGTGGCAAGTGCACTGGATTCTTGGGGATGCCAGAGAGTGACAGATTGTCGCCAGCTGGGTGAGAGAAAACAGAGACAAGCATCAAGGTGGGGGAGAAGCTGAGGGGCCGCCTCGCCCACCCTCACCCCACAGGTGTTGCTGAGAGCCACAGCAGGAAGGGCTGACCAAGCCCCCAGTCCTCCCGGGGAGCTGGGGCCAGAACCAGGACACGGCAGCTGTGAGCCCACTCTCTGTGTCCCCACCCTAACCTTCAAATGTGAAGCTCTGCCAGGGTGTTGCTGCGCATGTCACCTAGAGAAAGGCCTTGCTCCGACCTCAAGAGGCAGGGGCCCAGGAAGGATCAGGCGGGGGCGGCCAGAGGGGCTGGGCCCCGGGGCTGGTGGTAGTCAGGGCCCCGCCATGGGCTGCACCTAGCACACCAAGTTCTTCTTCCCAAGCGTGCTGTGATGGGCATGATGCTCTGGATGCACGGTCATGCAGCGGGGCTTGGTCCCTGGCAGCCCCAGCATCAGCCTTGCGGGGTGACGGGCAGCTCTGAGATTCCTGTCCAAAGACCTTGACCTCAGCTGCAGGGACTCAGACGCCGTTCACAAGTCTGATCCTCAGCCTTGGTCTGCATGCTCCCTCATCACTGGCCGGTCACGCTGTTCACCACCACTCTTACAGTGCCAGGCGCAGGCTCGCCTTGGAGGGGAGATGAGACAGAGGAGGAGACAGGTGACTTGATAAGATGGGGTGCCCAACATCAGTCTCCTCACAGTGACCCAAGGACAGCAGAAGTCCTGGTACAGGCAGCGTTTGAGGAAGGCTCCATTGAAATCTTACCTGGCCAGAGAGAAGGAAGAAGGGAGGGAGGCAAGGCCAACACCAAGGCCCGTGGGCTCTGCTCGAGGACGCAATGAGGATGTGGAGGAGGCTGGCGTGGACGGAGGGAGCCAGGCCCCTGCAGGACACCAGGCACAGCACCGTGTCTGTCAGCAGCAGGTGCTCCTCCAAACGCAAGGGGGCTGAGTCCCTGTTGGAATACCGTGATCCAACTCAACATCACAGCCATCCCAGGCAGCCTGGGTGCCGGCATCAGAGGGCAGCTGCACGGTCACCTCCCACATGGCCCTTTCCATAAACTGCAGAACAGCGCCTGCAGTTTACTGGGTGCCTAGTGAGAGTGGAAGTCATGGTGGCTGCAGGCGTGTGGCTGCACACAGCCACGAAGTCGGAGGCCACCTCTCGGGACAGACCCCAGGGCAGCTCCTACCCCGAGGTGTGCAGACAGCTCTGACTTCAAGGTGGCGGGGAGGAAGGGGACCCAGGGCAGCACAGCGAAATCAGCTGGCAGAGGCGCTCCGTCGGCAAGGGATAAGAAGCAGGGCTCGCAATGGCAAAGCTTGGGCCCTGAGCACGCCCCGCGCCGCACCTCAAAACAGAGGGGTCAGGTGGAGCGGAACCACAGGCAGAGCGGGACTTCAGTTTTCCTCTGCTCGTGGGTGACGTGAAAGCACCAGCACGGCGGCTCCGTGAAGGGCAGCGAGTCCGGTTCCAGGCCAGGCACCGACCTGCCGGGAGCCCATCTCCAGCGCTGCGGTGCCGCTGGTTCACAGAGAAGGGGTCACAGTCTCGCCCTGGTCCTCTCGTCTGTCCATCTCATGCTCACCCTGGAAGAAAGCGCCTGAGACCAAAGCCCGGCCAACAGGGCAAAGGCAGGACGACAGAACCCCGCACCCAGCCCCTTTGTTGACGTCCCCTTCTGTGCTGCGGCCCGGCGTCAGCGGTGCTCCTCCCTCACCACGCGTGGCCCCGTGCTGCAGGTCCAGGGTCCTCGCCCCTGGAACCCCGGTGTGTGACCGTGCATGAGCCCTCACCCCAGGTGTCCCGTTGGCCCTCCTCACTGTCACGAGTTGTCACAGGTTTGTGCAAAAGCCGGGAGAACATGTTCCCCCACATCCACGCTCCCCTGGATCTTCCTGCACCCCTGCAGCGGGCCCCATAGGGACCTGAGGTGCCCAGGACCTGTCTCCACCCTGGGGATGGACACCTGCCAGCACCTCACCCTGGGGACCCCAGTGACAGCTCTGAATCTGGGATACCTCCCGTCATGAGGGCACAGGAAGGGGAGAGGAAGCAAGAGGGACCCTAGCACAACTTAGCATAGCACCCAGGGAATGAGCCTACCCAGGGGACACGGCGGACACGGCAGGGCAGGCCTCACACAGAGAACAAGCCACTGTGGAGGTTCACACCGCCAGCGTCCCGGGCGTCACTTCCCCCTGCCCCCAGGTGACCGGTGTCCAGAGCCTCCGTGAGGGGAGAAGGTCCACTCGGTGCCTTTCCTGTCCCTCCTCCCCTGTCCCTCTGTAGTAGCATCCAGGTGTGGGCGAGGCTGTGCCTGAGAGTAGGACGGCCCTCCTGGGGCCTCGAGCGCAACCTCTGCCGATGCAGACCGTGGTGCTGACATCAGGAGTCACAGGCGACGGGAAGGGGTGGCTCACCCTGAGGTCCCAGTCACCCCTCCAGCCATCGTGAGACCCACCGGCGAGGCCCCCATGCCAGCTCCACCCCCGAACAGTCAAGTTCAGACCTTGCTCCTCTTCCGTACGTGGCCTTTCATGTGGTTTCCGTCTAATCTGCAAACACCTCCCCTCCCACTGTCTCTGCGCTCGTGACTGTTCCCTAAGTCACCTCTGGAGAAGCCTGTGCCGAGGGAAGAACATATTTCACCTGTGAGCAGTTCCTGTGTCTACAAAGAATCCTGCTCTTTGGCCCAGCAGCCGAGGGAGGGGTGTGTTTGGGGCGTGTGCAGCGCCAGTCTCTGGAAGGCCATTGTCCCCTGCTCGCCCGAGAAGGGGGCAGGAGTGGACAGCAGCCTCCCTCTGACCCTTCACATACCGAGGCTGCGCGACAAGGGACCTGTGACAAGGCTGGCCAGCACACCACGGGGTCACCTGGCCCAGGTCACATGGGCCGGTGGCTGGCGAAGATCACAGCACCCCGGGGCCGCTGCCTGCCCCAGGCCAGCAGGGCCTCCTCGCCACCTGCCACTGGGTCCAGGAGGGGGCGCCCTCTGAGCACCCCTGAAAGCCAGGGCCTTGGCAATTCAAGCCCCTGGCCCACACAGTCCCGTGGCCTCGGGACCCAGCCGGGGGGAGCAGAGCTATTGCAGTACAGACCTCGCAGGGCCCGCCACCCCAGAGCCGCTGCCTCGCTTGCGTCCCCGTGGGAGTCGGGCAGGACCGGGCGCTGTGCTGCACGCAGTCCTCGCCCACGAGCCGCTCTCCTCTTCCTGCAGCCGCCGCTCCGCCTTAGAACTTCCCTGTGCAGATCCAAGTGATATTTAAGGTTTGACAAGTTACACTTGTGGTTTTCAAAAGAAATCCTTTTTTTTTTGTAAAGAACTACCTTTCTTGGCATAAAATAATTGGAAAGTACCTCGGATATCTCAATAAAACACATCAAAAGTAACTTTCTCCGGCTTGTTTTGACACGTCCGCTTGTGGTTTCTGTCAACTTCAGCTAAACATCAGGCTTTCTCAGACAGAACAAACCATTAAAATATCCAACAGAGAAAGCAAACAGATATAATTCCTTTTCTGTTTGCCTATTTTCAAATAAAAGGCAATACTGAAAGGAGTGCCCAGTCCTGCTCAGAGTACATTTTTCTGATTCATAGATGGTCATAATTATTTGCATAGGATTTAAATGTCTAAGCCCTGGATGCTGCATTTTTTACTTATTTGTGTGAGTGTGTGTGTGTGTGTGCGTGCGCGCACACACACACACACACACACACACACACACACACCCTCGCGTGGTGTTATAAAGCTGAAATGCGCTGGGCTGGTTTTGTATTTGCAAAGCACTGTGGGGCTCTCTGAGGCTATAAACGAGAGAAGTGCTGGGATGGGCTTGTGACTCAAACGTCAGAGTGGGTGCAGACAAAACATCTTCCCCAGGGCTGTGAAGGGGAGCCCCTCACGCTGCCCCCAGAAAATCTACGCCTAATACCTCCTGGGGACCAGCAGACAGACGGACCTCCTTGGACCCAGACAGCAGGTGAGGGGCGGCCTGAACTTCTCCGGAAGCCGAGCTCAAAAGGCAGCGTGCCGGGTGCTATCATTGTCTCTTATAGAAAGAAAACTTATGAATTTCTTTTGAGGGCAAAAAAAGAAAAGCCCTGAACAACAAAAAAATCACAGCAAGCCTGCTGTCACCGGGAGGTGATGCGCGTGGGCTCTGCAATGCGGTCTTGTGCGAGGGTCTTGGCAGTGTGCAGCAGCCCCTCTGTAGCGTCTGGAACGGACCAGGACCGTAGATCCCCACTCCCCTCTCAATGCCTAGAAAGGTGGCGGGGTCCTGGGACAGTGCCCAGCACACCGTGCGGGACACGTGTGGAACTCCGGACTCCCTGGTCCTGCCCTTGTCCCTCGGGGCCCTATCAGTGTTTAGTGCAAACCTCAGGGAGGAGACTGGAGAGGAGACACGCAGACAGCTCTGCTCTATGGGAAAGGGAATGAGACAGGGTGGAGCCCGGAGGATGAGCAGCCGCTGCCAGAACAGCTGGAGAGGGAGTGAGACAGGTGGATGGCGCTGCCACCCTGTGCGCCCAGGGCCCTGTGGCACCAGCTCAGAGCACTCCCTCCAACCTGACAGCCCCAGGGCTGCTCCTGTACGTTCCTGCATCCCACACGTGGGGAAGCAGAGGCCACAGAGTCTGGGCTGGACCCAGTCCTCCCAGGCCCACGCGCCGGGCTCCTCGACGTGTGGTGCTCTGTGATCGTGCTCTGCCTGCGGGCGGGCACCGTGTCCTCGGGAGAACCTTCTTGCAGTAAAAATAGAGTGCAGTTACTCTTTTCTGATTCTCCAAGATGGATTAAACTCAAATCCATCTGAAAGGAACTCACTTGCAGATGCAAAAGAGGCCATGAGTGTGAGGTTAGAGAAGCCGGTTAGTTGCGCTTGGGTGACACAGGATGAACTAAATCCCATGGGGTAGGGGACACCCACCTGGTAAGGCCTAATTTTGAGAGCTCACACCCCCCAGGATATCAGCAATGTCAGGAGAGGAGAGGACAAGTGCAGGTAGGGCCCAGGTGGAGGATGACAGCCCTGGGCCCGTGGTGGTGAACCTACAGCCCAAGTGACGTGGGAGGCTGTTTGTATCACTGGAAGCTCTAAAGGCTTCGCCATCACTGGCTAGGCCACAGGGACCTCCGGGGGTGACCAGCCAGGAGGGGCCTCGTGGAACGCAAATACTCCAAGCCACTGGGCCTCATGGGAGGTGCCCGTGACAGCCAGGAGGAGGCCCAGTGGGCCTCAAGTGTGGATGTGGGAGAAGACAGAGCTGCCCTAGGATGAGGAGGAGTGGGGTCCTAACGCCGGAGGAGGCCGTAGTGGAGCCTTCAGCACGTGGCTGCATCTGGAGACAGGATCTTGACAGAGGTGACTAAGGTAAAATGAGGTCATTAGGGAGGCCATCATCCAACCCGACTGGAGCTCCTAAGCAAGAGATTGGATGCAAACATGCACGCAGAGACAGCCACATGAGGACACAGGGAGAGGACCTTGACTGCAGGCACAGGACAGCGGCCTCAGGAGCAGCCGGCCTGTGACCCGCGGACCTTGGACTTCAGCCCCCAGACCGGGAGACTCGGCTCCCGCTGTTCACACCCGACCCCGCGTGCTGTGCAGACCCCACACACCCCGCGCCTTGCTGTCCTCGTTAGCTGCGTCACCCTCTCGTGGGAAGAGGCCCACACGGGAGCCGCTCCCTTACACCGCACTACAAGCTAGAAGATGGGCGAGAGCTCCGGGAAAACGGAGGAGGGAGTGACAGCGGCGGTCGCCATGGCAACCAGCTGGAAGGATGAGTCGGGGCTTCCCGGCAGAGACCCCACTGCCTGACATGGGGCAGGACTCGCATTTCAAAGTGTTTTTGTGCATCTGCGCGGAGCACCCTTATGTAACGACAAACCCCAGAAGGGGCCAACAAGCGAGTCACCTGCCGAGCCGGCTGCAGAAGGCCCTCAAATAGCCGCGTGAACTCATCTGCCGCAGAGCCTAATTTAAGAACAGCCATTTCAGCGGCAGATGCCTTCCAGCGACAAAATCCTTTCCGAGAGGGAGTTGGTGCTGCAGCTCCTCCAGGCCACAGGTCCAGCGGGCCTGCTGCCTCTTCCACAGCTCTACTGAAGGCAAAGCGGCTTGGCTGTTAGCAGCCACACAGCCAACCTCACCGGCACACCCAGCCACTCACCGCAGGGCTTGAAGACCCAAGAGGAGGTGTAACTCCGGGCCACCGCTCTGTGCCCAGGCCACTGCAGAGGGCACCGGCAGAGCTGGGGGAAGATCTGCACCCGACCCCCTCCCAGCATTTCACAAGCTCCCACCTGGGGCAGCAAGGGCCATGGGAACCCCCTGGTGGGGGTGAGAAAGGCCAGCTTGGGGCTCTGGCGCAGCACAGCCAGGGCTGCTGATTCTATGTCTGAGAGTGGCAGTGGTCTCCTTTGCCTTCAGACAGTCCCAGCAGGTTCTGATGCAGCCCCGGAGGACACAAAGCCCTGAGACTCACAGGGTGGTCCACAGACGGGGTCCACAGTGTTGACAGTGCAGTGGTGGCCACAGTACAGAACTGGCCTGTGCCTCGTCCTATACCAGGAACAAAGGTCATTTCTCCCGGGCAAGCAACCCTCAGCTGTGCCCCCGGTCCCGGCCCATGGCCTGGTTTCCAAATCACTGGGACCTGCCTGGCTCTGCCCTCCAGTCTGAGGCCTTGGTTCCCTCTCCAGACACCTACGGGGCTGGTGTCCACACTGCTCAGCGCTCTGTGTCCTGCCTGCATCCTGTCCGCATAGGTCCAGCAGTGAAGCCCACAGGGGAAAAGGTCTCTTCTGGTTCCACAACCCGGGGACAGCCCAGCACGCAGGGCCAAATAAATACGTGAATGAACAAGCGATTAGGAGACTCAGCGGTAGACCTGAGTCCAGGGAGGAGGACCAGGTCTGCAGTTACCCAGCAAGGTGCTTCGTCTTTGTTCCTCTGAGCGCTCAGCCTGTTCTGAGTCAAGTTCTGTGTAAATACATTATTTTAGTTTGGTCCTTTCGATTTGGGCTGTGTGTGGAATAGATGTGTTAGCTTAGAATTTGTCACCGTAACATACAAAGTGCTAGAAAAAAGATGGGTGGATAGCTAAACCGAGGCTAAGAATAGAATCTAATTTATGCAAGTTGATTATACTTGTAGCAAGAGTGATAATTAGAGATATTTTGAAAAAAAAAAAAAAAAGAACCTGAAAGTAAGATAATTGGAAGATTTATTTCTCCTAGGCTACTAGATAGGGAAGAATAAGATCTTTAATTACATTAATAAGAAAATAATTATTGATAGTCACAAATAATGTCTCTGCTTGATTCAGAGAAGCACATGACCTGCTAGAACTGTCTAATCAATTTAAAACCCAGAGAGGATTTTTAATAATAAAGACAAGCTCTAAGTAGTAGTAAGCCAATCATCAGAAGATCAGGGAAGATGTTCCCTTTATTACATCTGGAAAGGTGATTCCTAGCAGCTCGGGAAGAAGGAAGCTCACAGCAGGAAGCAAGAGGGAGCCCGGAGAGAGAAAGTGCAGGGTGAGGTGAGGGCCGGAGCGCGAGCCTCCTGTCCTTCCCCCACGGGGCCATGGCAGATGCCTCCTGAGCACTAGGGACAGACTGTGCTCACGTTCCTCACAGTATTTTTGCTCACTGAATTTGCTGAGTGGCTTCTCCCAGCCAGGAGGACGCTATCTGTCCTTTGGTTTCTGCTGTCCTGTCCAGCTGCACGTCTTTGCCCAGTCCTAACCCCTGCATATGAACCTTCATCGCCTGATTGTCTCTTGTCTCGCTCCACCATCGTACCCAGCTACTCCCCCAGGGTCAGCTTCTCTTCAGGATCAGCTCTTCCATAAAGACAGCCTTTTCTCCTCGGTCAGCTCCTCCTCAGAATCAGCTCCTTCTCCAGGTAAGGTAGTCCCTCGGGTCAGCTCCTCCCCCAGGGTCAGCTCCTCTTCAAGATCAGCTCCTCCTCCAGGGTCAGCTCCTCCACAAGTGTCAGATCCTCCTCCAGCTTCTGTCCAGGATTAGTTCTTCCTGCAGGGTCAACTCCACCCCAGCGTCAGCTCTGTCCTAGGATCAGCTACTCTTCAAGATCAGCTCCTCCCCCAGTGTTAGGTCTTCCATCAGAGTCAGCTCCTCCCCCGGGTCAGCTTCTTCCCAAAGTCAGCTCTTTCTTAAGGATCAGCTTCTCCTCCAGGGTCAGCTCCTCCCCAAGGTCAGCTTTCGCCAGGGTCAGATTTTCCTCCAGGTTGATCCCCCCACCAGAGTCAGTTGCTCCACCAGGAGCCCACAGCACTTCCCTCAGAGATGTGATTCATGTCTGGTTTCCGTGCCTAGAGGCTCAGGGCCTGTAGAAGAGCGAAGTTCCTCGCTGGATAAAGACTCGCATTGGGCCACTTTCTGAATGGGTCACTCTGTATAGGCACTCTGGCTCCCTCAATATGGCGGACAAAGCCCCACAGTCTAGATCAGCCCACGTGGCCACCTTCAGCATTACCGCTTCGTACCTGCCTTCAAGCAGCACCCCGCTGTCTCCCCATTCTGCAAGACTGCCACAGGCAGCGCCCTGGAAGCCTCCCGTGGCTCCATGGGGCCTGTGAGGGACACAGATTTTAGTAGCTGACGGTTCTTCTCTTCCAGCAGGGCTGGCCCTCTCCTGGGACTCCCCAGCAGCCCGACACCCCGCACGCCTGCCCCGCTCTCTCCAATCCCACCGGCAGCACAGATGGCCAGCAAAGCAGAGTCACACCGTGACCGCTTCCTCCCCCTCTGCTCTGCACTGGCTCCTCGTTCTCACCTAGTTTCCCGGCTGAGAAAACCCAAACTTCTCTAGTTTCTTCTTCTAAATGCTACCTGTCCTTTGAGCCTGCCCAGATCCCTGGGCAGCCCGATGCCCTCCTCCCGCAAGGGGACACTAACGTGTCCCTTACCTTTTTTCAGAATGGGGTGACATCAGCAAGCTTGCTGCTGTGAACCTCGTGCTGGCAGCGTGGAACAGAACTCACTGTCTCTAGGCTGCAGAGCTACACTGATGACTAGGCACAGGCACTGTCCCCACGAATCCCCTAGACGGTTGGCAAAAACTGGATCTTCCCGCAAGGCAGCAAGCATCGCACCTCCTTCTGAAACTCTGGAGGATGTGAGGCTTTGGCACATCAAGGCCCTATTTGTGTCTGTTCCAAGTCCTCTTGCCCACCATGAGCGACACATCATCTGGGCTTACCGATCTACTGGCCCCACGGACACCTGAATACAAATCCCCAATTCCACCCCACAGTTTTCCATGTGTGGCAGATGCCACTCTATCTTTGAGACCACGTAGACAGAGAACAAAATGGCCTTGATTTTCTGGTCAAATAAATTGTAATAGACGATGGCCTCCCGTCTGAGCCAGAAGGAGGTTGAACTAAATGAGTCCTAGAACTAACAAACAAATTCGCTCCAAGTGTACTGTAAGAGAACTATTGTTCACTGCCCAGGATGATTGAAGGTAGGATTCTCCGTGCTACCCAGCAATCATACTCTGCGAGCGCACACAGAAAAACTGAAGGCAGGGTCTCAGATGTGCGTACACACCTAGCTACAGCCTCCAGGAGGTGGAAGCAGACACATTCTGTGACTGATGATGGAAAAGATGATGGAGATGTGTGCAAATGGAGTGTTAGTCTCCATAAGGAGGGAAATCCTACCACAGGCTACAGCACGGACAAACCTTGAGCACACTGCACCGAGTGAAATAAGCCGGGCACAGAGGACCACCTACCGTGGGACTCCACTTCCATGAGGCGGACCCTAGCATAGTCAGAGTCACAAAGGCAGAGGAGGATAGTGGTCCCCAGAGCATAAGAGTAAATGCAGATTTCTTATTTAATGGTTGTTATGGTTGATACATTGTGTCAACTTGGGGAGTCTAGAGGTTTGGCTAAGCGACTTAGCAGGAAGCCAGGGTGCTTACTTTGTATACATCCTGCGCCTGTGGAAGAGGAGGGCATGGAGATTATGTGAGAGCTACAGCTCTTAGGTGGGGGTAGCGTGCTTGCAATATAAGGGCGGGAAAGAGGCTTGCACGCACTGCCATTCCCCCCTTGGTTCTTGTTGCTTTGCTATCTTCTGCCTCAAAGACAACAAAGTGTGAACTGAAACCTCCACAAACCGTGAGCTAAATAAACCTTTCCTTCCTCCATTTTGGGTGTTGGGTATTTTGTCTCAGCAATGAGAGAAAAGTAACCAAGACAATGGTTGTGGAGTTCTAGTTTTGAAAAACAGAGAAAATTTCACAGACCATTTGTCATGGTTTATATCTAGATGTCTCCCAAGAGCCTAGAGCTCAGAGGCAGAGCTTCTGCATGGTGATGGGATGATGAGGCAGTTATAGCTGACCTGCTGTTAGGAGGTGGGGTCTGGTCAGAAGAGGTCGGTCACTCTTCCACGGACAAGGCCTGGAAGGACTTATCTCCCGTCCCAGCTCCTCCCGTCCCTCTCTGCTTCCTGCTGCCATGCCATGAGCAGCTCTCCTCTGTGGTGCTCCTCTGCTATGCTGCCCTGCCTTGGAGCCAGCTGACCATGTGCTGAACCCTCTGCAAACCATGAGCTAAAATAAATTCCTCTTGTAATTTGTGGGTGGCTGGTATTGTGTCCCTACAACGAGGAAAGTGACTGAGACACTACTGTACAATGATGTGAAACACTTCACACTGGTGAACTGTAAAACTGGTGAATTGTATACACATGGGTTTTTGCACAATCAAATTCATCTTAAAAGGAAGTGGGACCTTAACATCCCATTACCATAAATATTTAGATCAACTAGACAAAAAGGTCAATAAAGAAATATCAGAACTGAATGAAACCTGTGAACACATGGACTTAATAGATGTCTACAGAGTGCTCCAGCCCACAACAAATCAGAGCACACATTCTTCTCAGATGCACACGGGTCATTCTCCAAAACAGATCACATACTAATCCATACAGCATGCTTAAGTAAACGCAAAGGAATTGAAATTATCCAACGCATATTATCTGACCACAGTGCAATGAAATTCAAAATCAATGGCAAAAGAAACCACCAGAACTCCATAAATACAGGGAAATTAAATAACACCCTACTGAACAACAAATAGGTCACAGATGAAATTAAAGAAGAAATTAAACACTATCTACCACTAAATGACAGTGCTTATACAACATACTGGAACTTACGGGATGCAATGAAACCAGGCCTAAGAAGGAAATTTATAGCAGTGAATACCCATATCAGGAAGGCAGAATGAGCTCAAATAAACAACCTAAGGCTGAAACTCAAACTTCTAGAAAAAGAGGACCAAGTCAAGCTGAAAGATCATACAAGAGAAGAAATTAAAAAGTTCATAGCAGAAAAAGAGTTGGTTGTTTGAAAGACTTTAAGAATTAATAAACCCTTAGCCAACCTTATCAAAAATGGAAAGAAAAGACTCAAATTCATGTAATTAAGGATGAAGAGGGTAAAATCACAACAGATCTAGCAGAAATCCAGATCATCAATACCTACTTCAAGAACCTTTATTCTAATAAAATGGAAAACACAGATGAAATGGACAGATTCCTAGATACATACGAACTACCAAAGCTGAATCAAGGAGATATAAAAATTCTAAATAACCCAATATCAGTCAATTAAATTGAAAATGTAATTGAAAACCTACCAACAAAGAAAATCCCACACACTGATGGGTGTACAGCTGAGTTCTACAAGAAATTTAGAGAGGATCTAATGCCGTTACTCCTCAAACTCTCCAATAAAATAGAAAGGGAAGCAGTACTTCCAAACTCATTCCTGGAAGCAAATATTACCCGGATACCAAAATCAGAGAAGGATCCAACCAAAAAAGAGAACTGCAGGCCAATCTCTCTGATGAACATAGATTCAAAAATCCTCAAAATATACTGGCAAGCAGAATGCAGCAAATTGTCAAGAAGATTATACACCATGACCAAGTAGGATTCATCCCAGGGATGCAGGGATGTTGCGTATGATTGCAACATATGTAAAACAGTAAATGTAACACACTAAATCAATGGAAAGAAGGACAAAACTCACATGATCATCTCAACAGATGCAGAAAAAGCATTTGACAAAGTCCAACACCTATTCAAGTAAAAAAAAAAACCTACAGAAAATTGGAATAGATGGTCTTTATCTCAATCTGATGAAAGCCTTCTATGAAAAACCAACTTCCAACATCATGCTAAATGATCAAAAACTGAAAGCTTTTACTCTAAAATTAGGAATGAGATGAGGATGTCCAATATCACCACTCCTACTCAATATAGTTCTGGAAACATTGGCTAGAGCAATTAAACATGAGAAAGAAATAAAAAGAATAACAATAAGAAAGGAAGAAGTTAAATTATTATTATTTGCAGGTGATGTAACACTCTACACAGAAGTTCCTAAAAACCCCACCAAAGAACTTCTAGATTTAATAACCAGCTTCAGTAGACTAGCTGGATGCAAAGTCAACACTCAAAAATCAATAACCTTCCTGGACACAAGTAACAAATTCACTGAGAGAAAAATTAGGAAAACACTTCATAACAGCATCAAAAAAATGTAATACTTAGGAATAAATCTAACAAAGGAAGTAAGAGATCTCCACGCTGAAAAACTACAGTGCTCTGAAAAAGGAGATGGAAGAGGATATCAGAAAATGGAAAGCTATCCCTTGCTCATGAATAGGAAGAACCAACGTAGTGAAAGTGGCTATACTCTTCAAATTGCCATATAGATTTAATGTAATCCCAATCAAAATACCATTAGCGTGCTTCACAGAACTAGAGAGAACATACCTAAATTTCATTTGGAGCCAAAAGAGATCTAGAATAGCAAAAAACAATTCTGGGCAACAAAGGCAAGTCAGGAGGCATCATAATCCCTGACTCAAAATTATACTACAGAGCTACTGCGATAAAAACAGCATGATACTGGCAACAAAACAAACCCAAGGATCAATGACTAAAAGATACAAAAACAACTTCAAACACACTCAGCCGTATGATCTTTGACAAAGGAGCCAAACATGTTCACTGGAAGAAAGATAGCTTCTGTGATAAATGGTGCTGGAAAAACTGGCTTTCCACATCCAAAGACTGAAACTAGACCCATGTTTATCACCATGCAGTACACTAAAATAAAAAAGGATCCAATATCTAAATATTAAAACAGAAACACTAAATCTAATGGAAGACAGAGTAGGTAGACTTCTGGAAGACATAGGTGTAGGGAGAGACTTTGTAAACAAAACTCTGATTGCACAGGAACTATCACCAAGAATCATCAACTTGGATCTCATCTTTAAAAACTTTTGCACAGCAAAAGAAATCACCAACAAAGTGAAATGACAACTGAAAAAAATCAGACCCTCCAAATTCAAAGACGCAATCCAAAAATGGGCATCAGAAATAGACATTTCTCAGAAGCACAAATGAATAATAAATATATGAAAAAATGTTCAACATCACTGGTCATTTCAGAAATACAAATTACAACAACACTCCAATTCCATCTCACTCCAGAAAGAAGGTTATTATCAAGAAAACAACTAATAACAAATGCTGACAGGGCTATAGAGAAAAGGAACGCTTCTCCACTGTTGGTGGGAGTATAGACTGGTGCAACCACTGTAGAAATCAGTATAAAGATTCCTCGAAAAACTAGGATTTAGAGGTCCCATTCAACCCAGCTATTCCCTTTCTGGGTATCTTCCCAGAAGAATTAAAAGCATCACACCACAGCGATATATGTACACACGTTTATAGTGGCACAGTTTGTAATAGCTAAATCTTGGAAGCAACCCAAATGCCCATCAACCAATAAATGGGTAAAAAAGATGTAGGCTTTTTTATATGATACTATAACACTCAGCCATAAAGAAAAACATTGAGACATTTATAGCTAAATGGATGGACCTTGAGACCAAAATCATAAGTGAAATAAATTGGACACACATGTGTAAATATCACATTATCTCTCTGGTGCGAGAAACTGAAAATGTAAATAAGAACATAAATGTACAATAGATATTGCAAAATAAGAAGAAATGATTTAAAAGGAAAAGGGAAATAGGGAGGGGGATGGAAAAAGGCAGGAAGGGCAAGAAAAAATGAGAAAAGAAGGATAAAATGAAAGTGGAGCATTGCAAATGGGGAGGGGAAGGGGCTTGAAAAGAGGGGATGGGACTGTGGGAGAAAAGAGGAGTCAAGATAAATCACGTACAGATACAAACTCCCTATAATGAATGTGGTCATCATGTATACCTAAATACCAATGTACACCAATAAACTTAAATAAGATCAATCAATCAATCAATCAATCAATCAGAAAGATGTAATTTCCCTTAAACACAACCACCTGATACAATGGGAGCCCAGGAGAGGTGCCTTTCGGCAGACTGGTTTGCTGAGACAGCTGTGCAAGTCCAGGCTTAACGCCCAACAAGGGGCCACAGTGCACTTTCCTCGGTGTCACCAAGAGAAGCATTTTCACACCACTGCACAGTTTCCAAACCTGCTAGGAAGAAATCAACTCCAGGACCTTTCCCTCCCCGACGTGATACAACCGCGACAGCCAATTAAGGCTTCCTCAGAAGCCTGGTGGACAGATGGCATCACCATTTTAATTAAGCATATACATTAGACGTTGGAATCCATCTATTTGACATGACAGACGCTTTCTGTGCTCATTTAGAATTTTTAGTCATTTACTGTCTGTGCGGTGTCAGAATCGAGGCCCCTTGTGAATTTTACCCAGTTCGATTTCGCAGTTTATCCATATTTTGTCATTTGATAGCTGTGTCTGAGTAGTCTCAAGCATAATATGTAAAAAGGGAGTGCTGAGGAAGCAGCAAGTGCCTTCCTGAAGGGTGGAGAACCCGCTCGGCTTCCGGTAACCATTTGCGGTCCCCTCTCGGGACTCGGTAGCTCACACCCCACATGGTTCCATGGAGCTTCGGTCTCCTCCCCTGCCACCACCAGATGCCAAGTCTGCTCTGTGCTCACCACATGGCACCCTGAAGACCCCACTTTGTGCCTTCCTCCTTCTCTTTCACAGCTCAAGTCTCTTCTCCTAAAATCCTGCTCTAGCCATGTGGCTACTTTGTGGAGGACCAGACCGAGTTCTCTGTTCCCTTGAGACAGACAAGAAGAGCCTGGTTCATTTTTGCTCTGTCCCCCTCAATTTCTTTTGCTCCCTCTTGCACGCTAATGGACTGGGGCAGTTTCTTCAGTGTCCCCTGGCTATCAAACCACCACCCTCCACTCCAATATAAGTGCAATCGGGCAACTTGGTGCCCCCGCACTACTTCCCAGGATGCTGTTGGGTTTTTTAGGTCAGAGGGGGCATCCAGGAGTGGTTGATATCAGGCTTCTTATTTGCATACCCAGCATGCACAGCAAGCCTTCCAGAAGATTCCCTGGTTTCAGCCCTCGTGCTCCCTAAAAAGGGTCTGCAGGCTGCTATGTAAGCAGCACCCCCAGGCACTCCTTGGGTTTCAGTGCACAGAGAAACTTCAGGGGAAAGAGGACCCTGCGTCCCAGCCAGAGCTCGCTCCAGATGCTCATTTTGGTCTGCTCTGGCACCTAAACAATGGCAGTGCATCCCTTGTACATGGACCTGGCAGGCAGAGGGCCAGGCATGGCAGGCCAGCTTCTCCCTGTGTCCTGTGGCTGTCCCTCTGTGAATGTCTGTGTCCTTATGCCCTCCTCTTAAGGAAAAGCATCCATATGACCTATTTCACTGACTCACTTCTTACACACCCATCTTGAAATACAGTCATGTCTGCAGCACACCATCCCTCTATCCGCAAGGGACATGTCCCAGCTCCGGTGTATGCCTGAAACCATGGAGAGTGCTAGATCTTCTACATGCAGTCTGTGTTTTTTTATGCATGCATGCCTAGTATCTACGATGAAGTTTAATTTATACCTTAGGCACTGTAAGATCTTAACAACAATAAATAATAGCCAAATAGAATGATTGTAGCGATATACTATAATGAAAGTGCCCCCTACCACCTCTCTCTCCCTCTCTCTCTCTCTCTCTCTCTCTCCTTCTCCTTCTCTCTCACCTTTATTGTGCATTTGTCTTTTCACTTGATGGCTTCTCTTTGGTATCACTACTTTTGTGTGTTGAAGCCCAAATGAAATAAGCAAGGGTTAACCTGAACCCAAGCCCTGCAATTCCCGGCAGTAGAGGCTGTTCCTCAGTGACACATGGGTGGGTAGCATATACTGTGTGGATACTCTGAACAAGGGGATGATTCACATCCCCGGCACAGGAGAGTATGGTGGGGTGAGATTTCATCATGCGGTGAGGGTGGACACCTCAACACTTATGAATTGCTTATCTCTGGAATTTTCCATTCAGTATTACCCAACTGTGGTTGGTGCTGATTAGCTGAAATTGCAGACTCTTAATCATGGGGCAGGGATGCTGTCCTGGGAGTCAGCCTAACACAGCAGATGATGGCCCTCTTGGTCATTCATGAGATGGCCAATTCTGAAGCCCCATTTATACCTGTTCCCCTCCTAAGCATATCTGTTTGTTTGCATTTGTTTGTTCAGGGAACCTGGGGAAATCTAGGCACAGTGTGTATCCGCAGCCTTGCCTGATCAAGTAATCCTAAGTAATTCCCTTCCAAATCCCACAGTAGATTGAGTCATTAAGAAGATGATTACTTTTCTACCTGGGAGCCAAATCTGTCCTAACTAAAGCCAAGTTCAGCCTACACCATGCCAAGTGGAAAACTGTTAGGCGCCCTGAACAACTGGCTTAATTTTCTGCTAAATATAGGTATGGAGATTATTATAGCTGCACCCTTGTCAGGTACAGATGGGCCTGGCTTTTATGATAAAATGCATTCCGGGAAACTGCATGAGGCAGACTGCTAGAAGCCTGGGCTTCTGAATTCAGCTTCCAGAAAATGATTGGCACCGTTAGTGGGCAGAGCGAAGAGAAGGCAAGAGTGTTCTGGTAGAGAATTTTAAAAAGTGGCTGCCATGGCTGAGCAGCAGATGAGGGGCTTCAGGGCAGGGTGCAAATGCCTGCCTGGCACGGGCTCCCTCCCCTGCCTGCACCCCTGAGCAATTCTCCTGTTTGTTACCTCCCATCCCCTGGGGCTCCCTGGGGCCTGTGGATACCACAGAGAGAGCTGAGCCAATCCTGAGGTTGAACTTGACCTCTTCTGACCTCCAGGTGTGGGCAGTGCTCTGGTCTCCGGCCCTGGAGAACAGAGGTCTATTTAGCTTATAGTTTTAGCCATCTGAGGATGGGACACTGGCATCTTCCAAGGTCCCTCAGAGCATCCCACAGTGGCAGGTGACCTGGGTAGACAAGCCGCTGCATCCCGAGGTGGGAGGCCTGACGAAGCCCACAGGCCTTATAACAACCTCTCTCCAAGCTCACTCTGGGAGACTGGTGTCCCCATCGAGGGCAAGCGCCATGACCCAGGGCCTCCCACCAACCCCACCTTGACGGAAGTCCGTGCTCCTCTGACACCACCACCCAGGAGCGGCGCCATCACCAACACACAAACCCTCAGGGAGAACCTCAGCAGGCCACAGCTCCACGTCACACAGCTCTTAGGTGCAGGGTGGGGCAGGCGGGGCGCAGGTGGGGGGCCCCAGGCTGCTTCCCTGACTCTGCCTGGGGGAGGGGGCAGCATGCGGCACCTGGGCTGCAGTCACAGCTACCCCATTTTCTGTGCTCACCACAGCACAGCTTTCCACACCCTGCACTTCGCCAGCTCTTAATTCCTTGAGAATTAGTGCTGCTAATGGATGAGAGCTAGTGTCCCAGACGGTTCCGATTGTCCTTTCATTACCACTGTCTTTCATGGCTTTTTTGGCCATTTATACATTATCCTGAGAGATAGATCTAGTCGTGTCCTTTACCCAAGTTTTAATTGAATTACTTCGTTAGTGTTGATTCGTAGGAGCTCTTTACATGTTCTGGATAGTGACGTCTTAACAGATGCATGAATTTAAGTATTTCCTCTTGTTCTATAGGTACCTTTCACTCTACTATATTCTTTGGTGCAAGAAGCTTTGAGGGCCAGTTGTTTCTCTTCACTTTAAAAGTTGCCCATGTTTTTGGTGTCAGGGACCATCAACGAACCCAACGTTGTGTGTGTTTTCTTCTAGGAATTTTGTGGTTTTAGGGCTCACATTAGGTCTTTAATCACTTTTTAATGTGGAGTAAGGTAAGGGTTGAATTTCGCTCTTCTGCACATGGACACCCTGTTTTTCCAGCACTGTTTGTTGAAGAAGCCACCCTTTCCCTGTGGAGCGGTCCTGACCCCTCAGCAAGGACCGCGTGTGAGCAGTATACTCCCGGGCCCTGTTCCACCCCATTGTCCCACCGTCTGTCCTCATGACAGAGCGACTGTCTTGGTCACTGTAGCTCTGTAACATGTCTGAAAGCTGGGGCGTATGAGGCCACTGCTCTTTCGTAATAGTGCCCTTCGAGGTCTTTCAAGAGTGTATGAATTTTTTGGCATGGATTTTTCTATTTCTGCAAGAAAAAATGCAATTTTGGAAGAGATTATATTGAATCTATAGATCACCTTGGGCAATAGTGGTATCTTAATAATACTGAGTTTTCCACCAATGAACGTGGAATATCTTTCCATTTATTTGTATCTTCTTTAGCTTTTGAAGCAACATTTTATAATTTTCCA
Organism: Chinchilla lanigera; assembly: GCF_000276665.1. NCBI lineage: Eukaryota > Metazoa > Chordata > Mammalia > Rodentia > Chinchillidae > Chinchilla > Chinchilla lanigera. The sequence goes on along the minus strand of NW_004955491.1, from coordinate 8,735,811 downwards.
TGTACTTTCGGCATTTTATATACGTACGTGTCTTCCAATCGTTGGTTTAAGTTTAGCCCCCAAAAGATTTTTGTTTTTTTGAAAAGTAAAGCAATTACATCTAAGCAGAGGGAGCTTTTCTCCAGGGTCTAAACAGTTGCTGGATGTTATTTAACCATTCCTTTGTGAGCAGTCACATTTGTGGGTCATCTCAGCCATAATAACTGCATTCTTGTCGGCTGGATTCAAAGGGAGCCCTTTTAGGTCCCAGCTCTGAGGCCCAGGAGGTTGCTGGAGGGCAGCAGGGCCCCCAGTACTGTCCCGATGGCCAAGCAGGGGACCTAGACACTGGGTCACTACCGATGGGGAAATGGGGAAATTGAAATAACTACGGTGCCTATCGTGACACCTGTCTTTGAGCCCAGTAGGAGGAGATCCGTTTCAAAGCTATCCACCCAGGCTCTGGAACACCACACTCCATGGCTCTGCCGAAAAGCAAATTCTGGTTTGGGGGGCTGGGTTTGGCCTCCACAGAGAGCCAGCCTCTGCTGGCCGCGGACCAGGGTCCCAGGGCTGGGCTCTGAGCATCACAGCACAGCAGGAGTTTGGGCTGACACTCTCGAGAGAGCCCAACACCCTGCCACCTAGGCCCTGCCATCTTGAAGCTTCCACGCAGACCCTGACACCATCAGGCCATGCGGAGACCACGATTTGAGTGACACCTCCTCTTCAAGCAGCTGTGCCAAGTCCCCAGCACTCCCTGCACAGCCCGGGGAGGAGCTGTGACACTTGGAAGGAATAGTCACTGATGTCCATAAGGTAAAAATGAAATACCACCTGCTCTGAGAAAAGGACGCAAGCCAGGCTAGCAGAGGGCTGGGAGCAGGCAGGACTCCCACCTCCAGGGCGGCCTGTAGGGCCCACAAGGCAAACTTTGAGGCTGCCGGGGCACAGTTCAACTCCCCAGGGACAAGCGCAGGCAGATGCTGGTACCGCCAAAGCTGGGACTTAACCGAGCTTTAGCCAACAGCAGCTTCAGAATCTAATGTACCAGGCACGGATCCGAGAGCTGACCAGCATTCCCAAGTCTGATTTGTAAACTGTGTAGCTCAAATGTGTCCACACTGGGAGTAACGGGGAATTAGACTGGTACTTTCTTTTTGCAGTACCAAGGAACAAACTCAGGCCTTTGCACTGAGCTACATCTCCAGCCCTTTTTCATTTTTGTGTTTTGAGGCAGGGTCTTGCTAAGTAGCTATGTTCCCCTGGGGACCCCAAATTTGCTATCCGCTTGCCTCAGCCTCCCATAATCCTGGGGTTACAGGTATGTGCCGCCACATCTGTTTGCATGAACATTGCTAAATGATTATGTTAACCACTGTGATGTACGGGCAACCTCCCTGTCTACGGTACCGAGAAGGGCCTTCCCAGTTCCCCTGGCTCAGGAGGAACCCGGGCAGCTTGGTCACCAGGGGTGCCCCTTAAAGAGTGAAAGGGTCGGCTTGGACTGCGGTCTCTCAGGCCTTGCAGCTCGAAGGTCACCAGGCGGCCAGCCACACAGCTGCAGCCGGTCATTGCCAGTGTGCACCAAGAGTCCTGCAGGGCACAAAGGGGACGGAGCTCTGCCCTGGGGACACGGAACTTCCCCACAGGCCCTGCCTCCAGCCCTTCCAGGGGCCCTGGGCACATACCACCTGTGCCATCATCAAGCAGGGCGCTGGGGACCCCTGCACCCCAGGCGTGTATCTGCCAGCTTTACCACCCACATGGTCCTAAACGTGCCCCCCAGCCCCACCAGAATCCAGACGCAGTAGCTGGCACCGAGCTAGGTCCTCCACCAGACTGGCCCCAGGGGTCCTCTTCTCACTTCCCCTGCAAAGACAAACATGCTCTCACCTCCAGGGCACCCTGGGCACCCACACACTTGACTGTGGGTGCCGCTGGGCAGTGCTGTCCTCGGGGGCAGCCAACCCCACACTCTCTTGCTTTCACCCATCCTGAAGATCTGACCTCACCACTTCCTCCTCCAGGAAGCCTTCCCGAGACCAGCCCTAGTCCACAGTAGGTAGTACACTCGCTCCTAAAAACAGCCCAGGAATGACACCACATCCACAGCACCACTTCCAAGTATCCATGTCTCTCCCCATCTCCCTCCCAGGGTAGGGACGAGGTTTTCCTATCCCCGCGCTTGGAACCTGGCAGCCCTCGGTTAATATTTGCTGAATGAATCAGAGGAAGGGTTTGCTGGAGAACATTCACACTAGCGTGTAAATGACTGATATTCATCTTTTCCTGAAAACAACCTGTGGCAGGGGAGAGGCAGGGAAAAACCCCAGAGCCATGTGCCAGGGAAGTGGCGGGAGCAGCCCCATCGGGAGGGGCAGACGCAGGAAGGAGGGGTGACCCCACTGTGCGCTGTGCTTATCTGCAAGCAGCCTCCTTCTGCGCTCCTCCCCAGGGCTCTGCTGGAGGGCAGCCCTTCCCCTCCTGGGAAATGTGCTGGACTTTAGGGGGTTATAAGTGAGGACAAGGACAGACTAGGGGATGGGAGGGGAGCTCAGACAGCCTGAGAAAGTGGAACAAGGCAGTCCCGACAGCTCCGGCCTCCTCGCCTGCTGGCCAGTGCCGCTTCACGCACACCTGGCGCCAGCGTCTTGCATGGCCTCGTTAGCAAGTAGCCTGGGAATCACATCCCAGGCAGGGGTGGCCTTCGCCTGATCTCGGCTCCTGGTGTGTCCCACAGGGCTTGGGCAGTGACTTGGGGAGCCGGCCTAAGACAGCCCGATTCCTGCCTCAATGGTTGTACGCAGGCTGGCTGTCCTCTGCAGCCAGGACTCTGGGCTCGCAGGAGTGGAGAGCTGGGCCCCGCTTCCTGCCCCCTGCGCCCACTGTCTGCCCAGGCCCTTCTGCCCGCACTCCCACCACTCTCCCTCCTGCCCACCAGCTCTCCTTTCTGCTGGGCAGCTGTCTCCCCGGCTTCGGCCCTGCTCCAGGGCCAAAGAGGCTCCCACCCACCATCCAGGCCAGAGAGCCGCTGTCCACTGAACAACAGTGGACAGCCCTGGGAGCCATGGTCACCAGAAGGACTTCGCCCTGAGGATTTGCTCCCACTGAGTGTTCCAGCAGCCTTACAACATGGCACTGAACCCAGCCGGGGCACTGGGGGCAGCCAGTGTGCCCTCGGCGCCCTTGACTGGGCGGTGGTCTGGGCCATCGCAAAGGGCTGAGGACGCTGGTCAAGGTCGGATTTCTGTTTGCTCACGCAGGGAAGCTCACTCATTAGAGCCAGTGATGACGGTTCTGCCCAAAATTGTTTCCAACCAATCAGACCTGTGCTAAACCTTCGTGTCGCTTAGGACACGCTGCAGTCAGATCGGTCAGGACAGTGGGAGGCCCTGCTGGGGAGGGGAGGGGGACACAGACACAAGAGCTTTCACAGACGTCGTTTTCCTCAAAGCCAGCTCAGAAAACAATTCTAGCACACCCAGGCAGACACATAGGCATGCACACATGCCTATGGGCCTGCACACATGTGCACACACATGCACACTTGTACATGCAAACACACGGGCCTGTACATACACAATACATGTACACAAGGGTACATGAGCACATACGCGTGTACAACCGTGTACACAACACACCTGCCTTCGAGCACGCACAGGTGTGCATGGATACACACCCAGGCCTGCAGTCACTTCACACTGCTGTTTGATGACCCTCTCTGTCATGAAGACACTACCTGCACTTTTAACCCCCTCTCCAACTGTGAATTCCCGCACGCTCACCCCCAGAAATTAAGTGCGCGGGGTGGGTTAGTGAGCCTCTGCCAGTCACTGTGTTTACTTGGCAAAACAGGCTCTTCCTTTGCCGGGTGGTTGCTGGTGTTAGTCATAGGATTCATGTGGTTTCCTTCCAGGGAACGGGGATGAATGAGGACAGTCATTCAGCGAGCCCAGGAAAACTGCGGGTTTCATGGGTGCCCGGAGGTGTTTGGGATGGGACCGCCGGCAGGAAGAGACTCCACAGGCGGGGAGTGTGAGGTGGAGGGGCTGCCAGGGAGCACATGGCAGCAGGCAAAGGGGGAGACCCTCTTGTTCTACCCCGACTACCCTCATGGAGGCGCTGCCCTCCCTGGGAGCCAGGGGAAGTGAGCCCTGGGCAGGGAGGGACCAGAGTCTGAGCCGCGGCAGTCCTGAGCCTCCTGAACCCCGACTCTGGCTGTGAGCCTCACCGCCCCCACCCCGACTCAGCCAGCAGGTCTGAGCGCGAGCCTGTGACGACAGGATGTCACCCCCTCACCCCAACCTCGGCAACAGGGCTCTGCTGCAGGCGTGCCGCGATGCTGTGGTCACCAGCTGCTGCCTGCCTGGACTGGGCACACCTTTCCCCTCCTGCTGTGGGAGCGTGAAGACGCAGCAAGCCGCCAGCCCACGGCGGGGCACAGGGGCCGGGCACACAGCGCTCACCCTCGTGGCCCTGTGAAGCCACCCTGCGCCACACAGCAGGCATGGCAGTCCAGTGCCACACCTGCCACGCTGTGCCCTGCTGCGCTCTCTTCTCTGCCAGCCAGCTCCAAAGCACACCACACTCCGACGCACCACTGCGGCCCCGACCACAGAGAGCGTTGAGAGCCCGGCGCAGAAGCCTACGGAGGCTGGGGGCGGTGCCCTCTACGGGCCTCTGTGCCTCACGCACTGCCGGGTCAGCCAGATGGTCGGACTACCCAGTGTCGTGCCCATCGGCTCCAGGTTCCTGCGAGCTGCACCCCTGGATCCCTGGATGTGACCTCTGTTGTGAGGACTACACAACGGCCCTCACTGCTCAGCTCCCTCTAGAAAGACTGAAACTCATTTTTAAAATTCCACAAGCCACAGTGTCTGCATTACCCAGCCGGGCCGTGGGGAGCGGCAGATGTGTGGATGGTGGGTGTGTGGCGGGGCCCAGGCTCTGAGCCACACTGCGAGCAGATATTTACCCAACAGTCTTCTCTGCTGACGGCACCAGTGAGCTCACGGTACGGCTGAGGGGCACGGGGCTCGGGTCCCTCCTGTCACCCTGGCCCGTGTCCACACAGACAGGCTCCTATCCCCCGCTGCCAACCGTCCTCAGATCGCGCCAGTGGCCTCACGTCTCCTCAGCCCCAGCTGAGGCTGCACACGCAGCCTGATCAGCATGAGCTCCTGCTGCTGTGCATGGCACTTGCTGGGAAGCGGGGAGCCTAGAGGGCCGGTGATGCTGCAGGGCCCACAGCCGCGTGGAGTGCTCCAGCCTGCGTGCCCCCGGCCCTGTGCCCAGCCAGCTTCTTCCATGGGGACCTCTGGCCACTCATCAGAAGCAGATTCCGGGGCTGCTCCCCTGGCTTTCAGGGGCTCCCTCTCAGCCTCAGGCTCCTCGGTGGCCTCCTCGGTCACACTTGTGACCTCTGTCCCCCAAGCGTGGTTCTTCTCCCCTGCCCGCTGGTGCCCAGGAGGAGCTGTGAGGAGAGCATCGCGTCTCATCTGACTCCACACGCACAGCGGAGGTGGAGCCCCCCCTCCCACCCCCACTGCTCTTCCTCCTTTTCTCAGTGCCAAGAAAGCCCCTCTACACCTGTCGCCCACAGCAGGAAAAAGGTCCTCGCATCCCCGTCCTCCTGTATGTCTTCACCTCCAATCATGCCGCACTGTCCCCAAACACACCTGGGTCCATTCTGCCCCTCCACCATTGCTCCTGGGCTCGTCTCCCACCTGGCCTTGGCCTCACACCCCTGTCCCTGACCTGCATAGAATGTGCAGGCCACAGTGTCCCAAACCCCAAACTGGATCCACTTCCTCTTCTCCTAACACCTGCACAGCCCCCTACAGGCTTCGTCAAGCGGCTATGGCCTTTTGCTCTGGCACTGGTGGGTCCTGGCAGTCCCCCCTCCCCTCCTCTGTTCTGCAAATCTCTCCTCTCGCACATGCCCCAGCTTCAGCAGCTCCCTCCCACCTAACTGCGGCAGGCCCTGCCCCGCCAGTGCAGAGCTGGGGGCTCCCTCATGGTCCCCAGGTCCACAGTGAGCACCTGGGAGATGTCTCAAGGGGAACCCCCCTGCCTCAGGCTGCAGCTCACCCCTGGCTAGGTTGGAAGGACCCACCCATAGGGTCACTGGGTCCTTGCCCTCCCCTTGCATCCTGGGGTCCAATTCTGAGAACACCCACCTGCTGGGGACCTGAGAACCAGCAGAGGAGCGGGCATGCTGATCACACCAGGGATGCCATTGCTCTGGGAATCTGAGGCAAGGAGTGCAAATTGAAGGCTATCCTGGGTATTGTAGTAAGACCTCATCTCAACAAAAAACAAAACTGGGCTGGGGATGTAGCTCAGTGTGAAGGGCCTGGTACCTCAAAAAACATCAAACCTATAAACTAGTAAGCAGAAGACTCCCTCTCTGGTCTGAGCTCTGCCACGGTCACTTTCCTCCTCTCCCAGGGAGTGGGTGGAGTTGGAAGCCCCAGTGCTCGCTTCACTCTGCTCTCCTATGAGTCACCCGGTTCCGGCATTTTGTCACTGGGTTCTCAAAAAACCACCCAAAGAACAATCAGCAGCCGGGGTGCAGAGTTCACGTGGGTGAAATGGGGTCTCCTGGTGCTGAGGGTCAGGTCCACCCCCGAACGCAAAAACAAAGAACATCCAGGGCTGGTGTTGCCAGCGTAGTGCCAGAGTCCCGGTGAGAGCTGGCCTTTGAGTCAGCACCAGAATCTGATTCACACTCCAGCTATCTGGGGAAGGAGTCGCCAGGCTGCAGAGCCGTCCCAGCCCCCTTGGCAATGGACCTTGGAGTCTTTGTTCTACCTCAGTAATGCAGATAATCCCAGTGTTGCCAACACCCCGGTGGGGCTCTTGGATAGCAGAGTGCTCTACATCCAGTGCTGAGGACTAATAAAGGGTCCCTTCTGCTCCCCAAGTCAGGCTGGAGGCTCACTGCAGGCACCCCGACTGCATCGCACCCTGTCTGGTGTCTCTCCCTGGTGTGTGTTTGGGTAAAACCACCCTAGATGGTCCTCGCCCCAGCTGACCTGGGATGTCTCTGAATTCTTCCAGTTCTCCTACTGCTGCATTTGCACACTCTGTGGAGGAAGAGTGCTAGGACTCTGTGATGGTGAGGGCAGCCGTGTGCAGCTCGGCCCCACCAGCACCCTGTGTGCGTCCTGGTGACACCGCTTGAGATCAGCAGAATGGGGACACTCCCGATCCATTTCCTGAGAGATACCTGGTGAGAGCTGGACTTGTGTTCATGTAAAGGCATCAGCGCAGGCTTCCCTAGGACAGGGATTGGTCAACCCTGTCCCTCACGGCCACTAGGACAAGCCATCTCTTAATCCAGCCCATCCCCAAATTCCACAGGCGGGGGCATGAAGCAGGCTCAGGATCTCTGCCTGACTCTTCAAGAGTTCGCTTTTTCATGAAATATGCACAAAGACGGCATGGGAGCAGACAGCGGCTGTAACACTTGGTCAGTGCAATGTCGTGCTGCTTCCATTGTTTTCCTTTTATTCTAACGAAGCTCATTTGTTATTAGTGAAGTTTATTGGTACATTTTAGGTATACATAATGGTCCCATGCATCACAGGAGATCTGTACCTGTACACGCTATGTCTTAATTTCCATCCAAGGAAGAAGACCCCTTCCCCTGGCACCCGGCACCTCCCTTTCCTGCTCCCCACTGCCTCCGGTTTTTCTCAGGGAACATGACAGAGATCAGGCTGAGCCCCACTGTCTGGGGACAGCCCCTACTCTGCTATGAGAGCAGGTGAATAAAAATATCTTTCTAACCATTTGGCTCTCAAACCAAAGAGAAATTAAATGCTCGCCATAACCAGGCTGTTTTCCTTTTACAAAAAACTTTTCTGCATGAAGCCTGTGTAGGCAGATCTCAGTTCTATTCACTAAATACTGTGACTGTGGTTCTACTGACAGTCAGAATATAGATGCTCCAGGGTACTGACATCTAACATCTAAAGCAACTGCATGAAAAGCTTTTCCTACCAAAAGTTTCTTCTCTGAAGGAAAAAAGTCAGTAGGTTCAACATAAAAATATAAAATTTCTGCGCATCGAAATACAATACATTAAAAAACCAAATCCGATAAAAGCCATCTCTGACCAACCAACAGCCAACATCATATTAAATCTACAAAACCTGAAAGCTTTCACTCTAAAATCAGGAATAAGATGAGGATGTCCACTCTTACCACTCCTATTCGATATAGTTCTAGGAACATTAGCTAGAGCAATTAGACAAGAGAGAGAAATAAAAATAATAAGGATAGGGAAGAAAGAAATTAAATTATCATTATTCACAGATGATATGATACTCTCCATAGAAGACCCCCAAAACACCAAAAGACTTCTAGCTTTAATGAACAAATTCAGTAGTGTAGCTGGATACAAAGTCAACCCTCAAAAATCAATACCATTCTTATACACAAACAACCAACTCACTGAGAGAGAAATTAGGGAAACAATAGCCTTCACAATAGCATCCAAAAAAATGAAGTACTTAGGAATCAATCTAACAAAGCAAGTAAAAGATCTATACAATGAAAATTACAGTACTCTAAAAAAAGGAGATCAAAGAAGATATCAGGAAATGGAAAGATATCCCTTGCTCATAGATAGGAAGAACCAACATTGTGAAAGTGGACATGTACCAAAATTGTTGTACAGATTTAATGCAGTCTTGGTCAAAATACCATTAGCATACCTCATAGGTCTAGAGAAAAACAATCCTAAAATTCACTTGGAAACAGAAGAGACCTAGAATAGCAAAGGCAGTCCTGGGCAACAAAGGTGAGGCAGAAGGCATCACAATTCCTGGCTTGAAACTGTACTACAAAGCTACTGTGACAAAATCAGCATCATACTGGCAAAAAACAGACCTGAGGATCAACGGAACAGATTAGAAGATGCAGACACAACTACAAACACACTCATCTACCTTATCTTTGACAAAGGGGCCAAATGCATTCACTGGAAGAAAGATAGCCTCTTTAATAAATGGTGCTGGAAATACTGGCTTTCCACATGCTAAAGACTAAAACTAGACCCATGTCTATCACCATGCAGTAAACTAAAGTCAAAATGGATCAAAGATCTAAATATGAAAACAGAAACACTAAATCTATTGGAACAGAAAGTAGGCAAAAATCTCAAAGACATAGGGGTAGGCAGAGAGTTCATGAACAAAACCCAAACTGTATGAGAAGTCCTTCAAAGAATAAAAACTGAGATCTTATCTTATTAAAAGTGTTTTGCACATCAGAAGAAATCACCAACAGAGTGAAAAGATAACCCACAGAGTGGGAAAAAATTTTAGCCAACTGTCCTTCAGACAAAGGACTTCTACCTAAAACATACAAAGATTTGAAAAAAATCAAGCCCCCCAAATTCAAAGACCCAGTCCAAAAATGGGCATCTGAGATGAATACATACTTCTCAGGTGAAGAAATACAAATAGCAAATAAACATATGACACAATGTTCAACATCATTGGTCATTCAAGAAATGCAAATTAAATCAACAGAGATTCCATCTCATTCCGGAAAGAATGGCTACCATCAAGAAATCAACCAATGACAAATGCTACATGGGCTGTGGGGAAAAACGATACTTTCTCCACTGTTGGGAGTGTCGATTGGTGCAGCTACTGTGGAAGTCAGTGTGGAGATTCCTCAAAAAACTAGGATTAGAGGTCCCATTCCACCCAGACATTCCCCTTCTGGGTATTTTCCCAGAAGAATTAAAAGCATCATACCACAGCGATGTATGTGCACCCATGATTATAGCAGCACAATTTGTAATAGCTAAATCTTGGAAACAGCACAAATGCTCATCAACTGAGGAGTGGATAAAAATGATGTCATCTGTTCATATGATAGAGTACCACTCAGTCATGAGGAAAGATAAACTTATAGGTAAACAGATGCAACTAGAAGCCACACTCTTAAGTGAAATAAACCAGGCACACATGTGTAAGCAGCGTATATGAGAAGCTGAAAGAGTAAATAAGACCCAAAATGTACAATAGATATTGTGAAATGGGAAGAAACTGCTCTAAAGGAAAGGGAAACTGGAATGGGGAAAGGAGAAAAGAAGGAAGGCAAAAGGAAAAAATACAAACACGCACACACACACACACACACACACACATACAAACACGCACACACACACACCACACACACACACACACACACACAAACACACACACACACAAACACACGATAGTTAAAATGGCTATACTACTAATTGCTATTAGTTCATTGAAAAAAAAGGTTTGTTCCTATATTGTTTGATCAGTTTTTCATGCTTATATCTTGTAATCTAAGCAACTACTTTGAAGACAACAATATGCAACACACCAACCATTGCTACTCTCCTACAATCTTGTTTTGAAATTTTATGCCATTGTTGTTTCTTTTCTTTAAAACAAAACAAGTAAAAAAAAAAAAAAAAAAAAAAGTCCTGCTTCCAACGCCCGAATCTTTAAGAGTAAATTCATGTAATACCAGAAGTCAAAAACAAAAGAACACTACATTCAATTTAATAAGCCCTAAGGTCATCCTTTAAAAGTATGTTCAGAGGAAGTCTCGGAAGGAAGGAGTGTCTTACAGTAGCCATTACTACAATTCTATTTCTTTCCTCATGTTTAAAATATTGTTGTATTTTCCAAAATATTCTCCAGTAGAGATTCTCCATATTATTTTACAATGATGGAACGTTCTCTTAAAGCTATCATAGTATACACTAACTCTTTATCTGCTAGAACACTGCTATGCAGTGGTTTGCAAATAGTTGTCCAGGAGGAATGTCTTTCCACATGGGCATGAGGTGACCCGCCTCAGTACACATTCCCTGGAGAACGTGATTCAGCACTACCCGCTGCCCCCATCTAGGGCTCTCCACTGTGATGCTAGTGTGCCAGTCCGTTCACACCTGTCTCCTGCCAGACGGACAGCTCCCGGGACCCAGTCTTATCCCTTGCTTGTCTCTAGTCCCTTCAACAGTTCCCAGAATGGAAGTAAACACTCAATGAATATTTGTTGAACAAGTAAATAGCACAGAATGGGCGTTAAATACGTTATTGCTGCATAAATATGAGTGACAACAGTAAGGACCAAGCTGTATTATGTACATGTACCCACTCCCCAAGATGATTATAAAATGCATGCACTACAAACATGTACTAATACAAAATCAGAAACAGACATCTGGGGCCAGACATCTGTGGCTGGGAGCTCAGGGAGAGCACCTCATGCAGCAGGAAAACGGAATAGTGCACGGAGAACTACAGAAAACACAAGTGCCCACGCATAACAGAGCTGTGAGCACCCTGCCCTCCAACCCCCGGGGCTGAGCACAGGAGAAAACGGCAGACACCCTGAGACACAGGCTGTAGACACCAGGCAGGAGCCCAGCCTCGGTTCTTACCCTCCCTGGACCCCAGAACCAGGAGGGAGGAGCCAACTCCCGGGTGAGCGCTCCTACTGAGAGTCTGGTGGACCAAGGAGCAGTGCCACATACTTTCTTCTTCTTGCCTCTCCCGTGGAGCCAGCCAGCTCAATCTGGGCAAGGAAGATCCCACCAGCTGCCAGTGACATTGATGATATCATCCTTTATAAGGACAGCTGTGGGATGGCTTTTCTGTGGAAGCAGCCTTGCCTCTGGAAACAAACTTCCGTGCACCAGCTGTCACACTCTGCATCTGGGATGAAGGAACCGGGACCTACCTGGCTCCCCCACCGCCTGGGCTCCCCGACCGTGCAGGTCGGGATTATGGGTCTCAGGATAGTGTCAGCCACCTTATCTTAGAATAACCAACACAAGTAAACCACAGGGAGAGCCCTTCGCCTGATATCTGGCCTCACCTAACACGTGCGTTTTTGAGGTGCTGGGGATGGAACCCAGACCTGCCTGCAGGGGGGCGAGTGCCCTGCCCTGCGCTACACCACAGAACTGCCTCCGGCACCCAGCCCCTGCACTTCAACAGTACCGCATGCATTTACACAACACCAGCTGTGTGCCTGAGACTGTGCTGGGCCTGGATGCCACAATGAACCCCAAAATACGGCCCCAGGACCCCTGGGCAGGTCAGCAGGAAAAATGCAGCAGGCAGGAAGAGGGCACGTTCGCAGCCAAGAGAGGACTGCAGCTAATGTCGTGACCAGCTTGTGACTTCGTTGCCCGTTACCACATCCGCTCTGAGAGGAAAGAGATCCTTCCTGACACATGTCTGAGCTTAGAGCATGTCTGCTTACCGCAGGCTGTTAGAAATGTGTTGGGTTATTAATGCACGTTCTGTTGTGCAAATTTTGAAGTTGCACAGGAGTATTGTAGACTATGAGTTCATGGTCATAAAAGAGAAATAGCTAAAATACTTCTGTGTCAAAGCAAGAAAAAAGGGACAAGGTGGGAAAGGAAAGAATCATCTAAAAATTCTCAGTGATCTTGACTGCTTTATAATTATTGCACACATTTTAAGTTAGGATAACCAAAGCCACTTGCCCACAGACTCCCAATGACACAGGGAGGACTGTGTCACCCTTTTTTACCTGTTATCTCTTCAAGAACCCAGGTTGAACGTCAGACTGAGCCCGTTAGGCATCTCAGCTCCGTGTGTTAACCCGTAAGAGAGCGCACCGGGCCCTGCCTGTTACCTCTCAATAAATCCACAGGTCCGCTTCAGTGACCTGACAGGTAATGGCACTTATGTGCTCTGGCAAAGTCACGACCACTTAACCGAAGCAATTAAGCTGTGCCTCGCTCTTGGGGTTGGAAGATTGACTGGTCATAACATTCGCTCTTCCCATGCAACTGACAAAAGGTAATATTCGTACTTCTAATCATGGCCAATATCGGTGTCTGAAAAGCACTTCCTGTCACTGTTCCTCGCACACGTTTCTCCTCTGAGACACAGAAATAACCCCAAGCGGGGGCTAGGGAGGGGTCACTCAGAACGGGGCGGACCCTAGACCCCAGAGGGCTTCTCAGAACGAGGACCAGGCTTCAGTGAGAACTGCGAAACCCACAGAAAGGAAATACTGCAAGAGAATCTGACCTGCCCAGAGCCGGAAGGGTGCCCCAGGCCATGGCTCTCCCCACCAACCTCTCCAGGCGCCTCGGTGGGGGATGGGAGAGGGAGCCACGCCAGCACCTTGGAAGGGGAGAGGGGTAGGTTGAGCAGGGCCTTAGCATGTCTTCTTGAAGCCAGAGGTCGCAGACCAAAAGACAGGCATGCTTTTACATAGCTGTGTTAAATAAGTTAGAAGTTACCTATAGTATTAAAATGTTTGTGTTTTTCAACAAGTATACAGACTGTCCCCTCAAAGGTATGAAATAATGTATACTTCCCTCTACCAATGCACACTTACTAAATAAGGGGTTAGTATTTTAAAAATCTTTACCAATTTGGCAGACAGAAGTTACCTCATTGCTTTGCTTGTTTGTGGTGCTGGGGGTTGGAACCCCAGGCCTTCAGCATGCAGGGCAAGCCCTACCATCGAGTCTACCCTAGCCCCGGTGCTGCTGTGGTCATGCGTGTTTCCTAGGGGAGCTGGATGCGTCTTTGCTCTCCCATTGGCCTATTATATTCCTCATGCTGTCACTTGCTGCCTCCTGTGCCAACCGTGACTTGAAGGCACATCACAAGTGTCCCATGCCGCCTTAGCAAATGTGAACGAGCTCCTATAGTGCCTCTTTTGGAGGCTCCCGGGGCGGCAGTGAGACTGAACTCCAGCGTGTAGGTGGAGCCGGGATACCTGCACCCTCGGCCTCTCTCCCGGGACTCAGGGGGCAATTCCACCTGTCCTGCTCCTCTGATGCCACTGACAGGAAGACAGAGAGGTCCATGTTCCCGAGGGGGCCATCACTTGTGGCATGGGGCATGCGCCGGTGCCGAGTCTCTGAGCGAAGACACACATCTGCAGACCTTCCTCTGACCCTGCTCCTGAGAAACACACCCTTTTCTGTGCCTCTTCCCTGTGTAACTCCTGAGCAACACAGCACCCCTGCTTCTGCGCTGTTAGGAAGAGGCCAACGCATCTACCCACCCACAGCCCTCACCAACACCTGAGAGGGCCATGGGAAAGGACAGAGAAGATACAAGGTGGCCGCGGGGGCTGAACATTTGTCAAATCTGCTCTTTTGTTTGGGCTGCCTTGGTGCACGTGAGTGTGCACACGTGCACGTGAGCATGTGCGGACATGGCCGTGTGTGTGTGTCCGTGTGGGAGAGAATGCTTAATCCACACCCCTGCAAGGGTGCGCTGTGTGGGTTCCCTGTTTACAGCAAACGTGGCTCCCCCGGAGTAGAGAAGGTGCCGTCCCCAGACCTACGTTCCAGATACCAAGCATCAGGGCTGGGTGGTGGTGATGCGGTGACGGCACGATGACCAGCGCACCCGTGGTCACAAGGGTCACTGCCACCGTCATGCGTGGTGTAACGCTAGGAGCGAGTGTGGAATCAAGAGTTTTAACTCAACCTGCTGGTTCCTCCACCAAAGCTTTTTCCATCAATCACCGAAAGAGCCATTAGGGCATTTTGGTGAGCAGCAACGGTTCTTGGCTTGCTGCTTTTTTTAAGAGGTAGAAAACGTCGAGGACAGTACCTCTGTGGCCTTTAGACAGGTCCCACCATGGGCCAACCCGTTGGCTTCCTCTCCTGAGACTCAGTAGCCCGGTCTCCAGGAAATTGTTCCCCAAGAGCAAAGCAAGTGATCGCAGCATCCAAATGATCTTGAAATCCACGTACAGAAAAATTTCCCTGAAAATCTTGCCCTCCTTATCTCCTTTCCCCTATCAAACTCTCTTGCTGTGTTTCTGGGAAAGTTCAAGCAAGCATACTGAAGAGGAGCACAAGGGAGCCAGGAAGAGCCCAGACTCTGGTGCCTGAAATGCCTGAGGAAGGACAAAGCTTTCCACAACCATTCAGAAGACAGAGAGCTGAAACACAACACCCACAACAGCCCTGCACACACGCATCTGAACTCAGACACACACCTACAGACAAAGGCACACATGTCCACATACAGAGGTCCTCATACATATGTGGGCACAGATACACACATATATGCGTGCACTGGTAGACAAAGGCACATCTGTGCGCACATACAGGTACGTATACACCCATGGACATGCATACACACACACATGCATGCAGCATAGACAAAGGCACACAGGAGCACACACAGGTGCATGCACACAGGTATCTCCTGAAGGTTCACAGCCAGGCCCCAGGCTTGGAGGGGCAGGGTTTGAAGTGGGGAGAATGCACTGAAGACAGGAGGGACCTGCAGGCAGAAGGCACAGGAAGGGGGTCCAGGGACACAACCTGCAACCTGAATGACTTCACAGGCTTATAAAATGCTGGCCATGGTAATGAAAGACTCAGCCATGACACTCGGCATTTGCAAAGCTCAGGGCGCATGGACCAAGCTGTGTTCCCTTTTCAAGGGACATTTCTATGACAGCAGGACTGAAGAAACTGCTGAGTTCAAAAGCATCTGCTGCATAGCCCTCTATCCCCCTTTCCCACCTTGATCCTTTTTGAGGTCAGGCCAGCTCCCTACGCCCTGCCAGTGGCTGCCAGAGCACAGAGCATCAGGTGATTTCCCCACTCCGCTGTTCCCTAGGAGACAGGACAGGTATGGGGTGAGCAGTGGTGGCCACTGCTTCCTGCTCCAGCCTCTTTGCAGGTCGGAGAGAGACATGAGGGCTGGCATAGGACTCGTGGCTGTCCTCCAAGGCTGACAGGAGCACCAGGCTTCCAAGAAATATTTCAGGCTGTAGTTTGCTGGGGCAGATTCTCCCAGGGAGCAAGGACACACAGGTCAGAAAACAGGACACAGAGCAAGTACTACGTGGGGGAGGGGTGGAGTTGGGAAGGAGGGGGCTGCAGGCTGCAGTCAGTGCCAGGTTCCTTCGTGGCTTCCTGGGGACTCAGTTCCACTGCCTCGGCTGGCACATCTGCAGAGGAGGGCTGTCCATCTGTCACAGGCTGCTGACAATAACTGCCGTGCATTCGCTCAAGACCAGGATGTGCTCTGTGACTGTCACCTCTTGCTCCAAGGCAATTCGTAGTGTTCAGAATAGCTCCCCAGCCTGCCCACCTTCCATCCACCTTAGGAGTGGACAGAGGAGAGGGACAGAGGCGGGCTTCAGCCTCATCCCACAGCTGAGCAGCAGGTTTAGCAGGAGCACAGCACAGGAAGAGGCCAGCGTGCACCGCAAGGTGCTGAACCTGGAGCTCTGTGAGCCGTGAGTGGCGCGTCAGGGTCATCAAGACAGCGTGGAGGTCTTCAGAGTCCTGGAGCCACAGCAGCAGGTCTGGGTGTGGCCACTTTGGCTCCCAGGCAGGACCACAGCTCCCTGGGACACAGGAAGAGGACTAGGCTGGGGGGGAGTCTTGGGGGAGTAAGGGAGCCCCACACAGGAAGGGCTGGGACTTGGTGTGCGTGGTCAACACTTTCTCTCCATCCGAAGGGGAGCGCATCACCTAGGAGCCCTGCACACCCAGTGGCTTTTCTGGCTGTTCAGTTATTCAAAGGCACCTCACCCTGCTTCGGGATAAATCTGCCCTCTGATTGGGTTGACTGATGGAATTCAGGAAGCCAAGTAACTTCAGAGAAACAATTGTTTTTTAGTAAAAATATACCCCATGCAGTACTTAAGACATTCTTACAATTACAATTTTCAATATGTATCTGAAATTCAAATGTAGTTGGGCATCTTGGCTTTTTGATTTTTTTGTGTTTGTGTTTGTTAAATGCGGCCACTACGTCTGCTCGAAACTGACTCACGTGGTCAGCAGTACAAATGCACCACGAGAAGTAGGTCCTAAAGACAGCAGGCTGTCAGCAGCAAGGACTTGCAAGGGAACTGAAGCCCGTGGCTAAGACATGCAGGTATCAGAGCAGCACACTGTACACCGTAAGTGTGTGCGCTTTCTCACGTGCCAGTTTAAAGTTAAGTGATACAATAGAACCATAAATATTTAAAAGTAAATATACCTTGAAAAAGACAGTTTGACATTGCATATTGACCTCTGAGCCAAGCCAGGTTGATGGGGAGCAGGTTTCCCTGCAGTCAGGTGGCCTGGAGTGGGCTGTGGTAACAAAGAAGCCCAGCTGTTCGTGGACGTGTGCTATCACTGCCCACACACCCTGTCTCTCAGGGGGAGGGGAGAGGGTCTGGGCACAGGAGGACCGGGTGGCCACTGTCCAGGATGGGACTAGGCCTGGCCACAGCTGAAGAAGCAGCTCTGTTTAGTCCCGAGTGGGCAAGGAAGTGCTGTGGCCTCAAAGCGACACCATGGCTTCCACATATGACTCACTGGTGGAGCTACTCCAGAAGGACAGGCTCTGACCAGGGCCACATCAGGGCCACCAGCTGGGAGCTCACAGGCTGGGAGCACTGGTGGGCGCCCCACTGCTTCTATGGGGTCTTTTGTTGCTGTTGAAATCAGCTGTCCTCCGTGGAACCTGAAACAGGAGGCTCTTCAGAGCAAAATGACCACAGCTGTGCTCCAGAATGAGGGGACAGGGCTCAGGGCCCCCACGGGAGAGACAGCCCGCAGTCCCAAGGCCCAGGCCACCACCCAGGGAAACCTGCTCCACATTGGCTTAGCTCAGAGCACCACCCACCTGGTCACTGGAGAGGACGGGATGTCTGGACAGCCCACAGATGGCCCTGCCAAGCTGAGGACCAGAACACACACAGGAAATGCAGATGAGAGGAGCACAGCTGAGGCAGCAAGAACACTCTTCCACCACAGGCTGACCACAGTGTCCGTCACACACGGGAGGTCCACGACACCCTGCCCACATGCGGAGTCGTAGGGTCCTCTGGGCACTGCTGTGTGGCTGCCATGGGCCGGGGCTGCCCACAACCGACTCCCGAGACACAGGGACTGCTGAAGGCGGCGGGATGGCATGAGCCAGGTCCCCAAATCCACATCCTGGGATCCTGAGATGATTTCCTGGGTGAAGGTGTGATAGAAGTGAATTTTTCTATGAATCCAATTTCATTATATTTAAGACTGCCTTCACTTGGAAGGTTGGTAGTGGATAGTTCTATCACTGATAGAATAAGATTACTGATGCATAATAGGCATTTTAGAAATGTCCTAGATAATAAACAGAGACACAAAGGAGGGGCCGGCCTTGGTGAGTCACCTGGCTCACTAGCTCACAAGCTGTGACTGTCCCCATGCAAGATACTCAAGCTGGGTGCCACCACCCATGGGAGCAGAAGCCTTGGGAAGTGGTGGGTGCCCCTCAGTGCAGGCGCTCTCCCACCCCACCAGTACCACGTGGCTCCTTCCGTCCCTGGACACCAGCGCCACGGCCTCCCGGGCCACCGTGCCTCCCTTGTGTCCAAGCACAGGTCATCTAGTACAGGCCACCTCTTCCCACCGCGCTCGGCCTCCTTCCTAGCAGGATCTCAGCGGCAGTTTCGTTGCCGGTGGCCACCTTGTTAACCTAGCAAGAGTAACGATTGTAATTTCTCAGATCCACGCAGTCCAATTTCCAGCAATTAGTTAGGTAATTTGCTTCTCCAAGAGCCCCCATGGAGAATTGCCCATTAAGTAAATATCTGATGCGTTGACAGTCTTCCTGCACCGTGGAGCTGAGATGGCAAATGAGTGATAATTACACTGAAGTTCACACCCGTCCGCAGTGCCTTCGTTCCCAGGGTCTGGTCTCCACCAGCAGCATCCGGATGAGCTCAGGAGCACTGATTCCCACCCATTTCACTGACGGTATAATGGGGAAAAATAAACAGGAATTGTTTGGGTGGGAAACACGCCTTTTGGTGACTGCTAATCCCCACCTGTTTTGTTTATTCATTTTCAAATATCTAACACAAGCTAGGTGGGTGATCGGGTGGGCCTTGAGGCAGACTGCGCTAATGTCATGGTGGTGGCCGAGGTGGCCCTGGCCACAGCCCCATGGTGCTCATGGGGCCCGGAGGTCCTGCTTGTTGGGCTCACAGAGGATGCTTCTGCTCAAAATGATTGTGGACCTGTCCTGGTTCTGCACCTGTGTTGTGATCTCTCTGTGAGATGGACAGAGACACAGCGTCCCAGACCCTGAGACCCACGCACTGGCTTTACCAAGCCAGGATGTCTGAGGAGGGAATCTTTATTCTGCAGCCCATCTTACCTTATTAACAGAAAGAAAATGCTTCATTCTCCATGATTCCACCTTCTACAGCCATGAAAGACAGACAGCAGCACACAGAACATGAACAGTGAGCAGGTCCGTGACAGTGTCCAGGGGGAGGGGTCACCTGCCGCCACCTGTGCAGAGAGAGGATCATCTCCTGCTTGCTTAGACCCCAAACCCAGAGCAGGAGCCCCTGGAGTCGGCCTGGGCAGCAGCTGCTGCGGCCTTTCCGTGACACACGGTTGTGCTCCAGCTCCTTTTCATGAACGTGGTAACGCGTGCCCGCAGCCATCCTCACCGAATGAGACGGTGCCCTTTGGGTGGGCTCTGTGGCAGAGTGAAGACGAGGTCACTCAGCTCACCACTGAGTTGCTCTGGACTGTGGTCTTCAATCCATCCAACTGGGACAGTTGTGGGACTGTTGCAAAGGATTAATGAGATAACATTTCCAAAGTTACCGGAGATAGTCAGATGAAAAAGCGCACATACACACAGAGCGTCGCTATTAAGTCTCTTGGGAAAAGTGGGAGGTGACACGTCCATGGTCAGCTACACTTAACTGTATCATTTCCCGATGCCCAGAAGGTACCAGTAGCAGAGATGCATAAATTGCAATGCGCACGGCCGCTCTGTGAGGTCACCGGCCATGAGAGCTTAATCACGTCCCATTAAAAAGTCAGGATTTCTGGTTTGTGCCTTCCCAGTGCTTATAAGTCCCGCACATGGTCAAGCATGAAGTCACATCAACTTCTACAGAGGGAGTTTGCACGCATATCGGACTCACCCAGTGCTCTCCACCCACTCCCAGCAAACACATGCTGGACGCCAGGATTGCCCAGGGTGTGTCCCCGGCATCACAGACAAGGCCCAAGTGCGAAGGATATTGACCACCCAGACTGCACATGGAACTCCGAGGGCCCAGGAGTGGGGGAGACTGCTGGGAGCCCCTCTCTGGATTCCCGCAGGGACAGGGTGTGCACCCACACACAATCCAGATAATACACACAACACATACACGCAACACAGGTATACACAAATACTCCTACCACACACGCACACACATGCACAGCCACACGTGCCACGTCACTAGGGTCTGTGGTGGTTCACGAGGCAAGCGGCACCTGCGGGCCTGGCCAGCGTCAGCCCTCAGCTCCCACCCTCAGCAGTGCCGTCTGTGTGTTCTCCGAGGCACTTTCTGTGACTCAGTCACCAAACACAAGGCGGAGCTAAAAGCCACGCAGGGACGGCTCTGGGCTGTGTCATCGGAGTGTGCAAGCCTTTCTGCAGAAGGCCAACGAGCGTCTCTGCTCGGCTCTGTGGACCAGTGTGCCATGACACTCAGTGCCAGGACACAGGACAAAGAGGTGTTTAAGGGACACACAGCATCAGCAAAGAAAGAAGAAAAGGCAGAGGCACCAGAAAGACCAGAGGGTGTGAGGGTCAGGGAAGAGGCGTGCAAGGGGAGGGGGACAGTGCTGAGTGTCCCAGACGGGAAGGACATGGCCTGCTGGAGCCACAGGCCCCACAGAGGAGCTGAGGCGGGGGGACAAGGGCACCACCCTGGGGAGAACACCAGCAGCTCTGAAGGCTTGGGGCAGACGTGGCTTGGTACTGGCCTTGTGGAAAACAAGGGACCTGCTAAAGGGCTCAGGCTGCAAAAGGCAGTGAAGGTAACAGTAGTGGTCAGTGAGGGGCTGATGAGTCACCCATGGAGGGGACATGCTACTCCTAGCCCCCATGAACCCTAAGAAATCAGAGCTGGGGGCGGAGCCTGAGGGGGGCTGAGCTCCAGCGAGGAGCAGGGTGAGGGAAAGGTGGCCAAGTGGGCATCAGGACGACTTCCCCACAGGTGGAGCAGCCGGCGCTGAGGCCCTGCTGGGACAGAGACAGAGCCCCGGGCAGCACGAGGAGGCAGACAGCTGGACAGGTGGGCGGCCAGGGACGGAGTAGTGAGACCCCACGGGACCCACACCATTGTGCTGGGCTTCCATAGCGGGTTCACAGTGGCTCCTGTGGACCCGCCTTCTCCCTGTGTTCTCGAGTGGCTCTTGTCTGTGTATCTGTCTAATCTCCTCCTCTGTCCTATTGAATCAGAGCCACTCTGGTGGTGTCACCTGGACTTCATGGCCTCTGTGAAGGCCTCATCCAACCACAGTCATGCCATGTACCACTTAATGACCGAGGGATGCTCTGAGAAGCTTGTTGGTGACAACCTTGTCTGTACCAACACCGCAGTGTGGACTTAGGGGAACCTATAGGTCTTTCGCAGCCAGCTACATATCCACCCCATCACACAGCCATCTTGCACGGGTCCTTTCCTTCCCCAAGCGGCATTAAGTGGAGTAAGACCACACAGCCACATCCAGAGGTCCTGGGGCAGGACGTCCACATGAAAATTTGGGGACACAATCCAGCCCACACGAGCCACTGAAACCCTTTATAGAAACAAGACACAAAACAGTGGCATTCCTGGCTGAGCGCCACTTTCTTCCAGGGCTGGGCAGAGCCGTCATCCCAGGAAGGAGCTGCAGGGATGCAGGCATGGACAGTGAAGGCTCAAGGTTCTACAGTCCCGCCCAGCAGCGTGGCTCAGGGTGCGGCCCCTTCACCCGAGAGTCGCAAGGTACCGCGCTCCATGCCGGAGTACCCAGCATGCCAGGCTCACGCAGCTGCTGTGTACCGACTTGACGAGCTCTAGCGCCACACGGCCAGAGGCCTGGGCTCCTCACAGCACTGCAATTAGACCCTTGGTGCTAATGAATATGTTAATGATGCTAATTACCATAACATCACCTCATTAGTGAGCTGACCTGCTGTGGTAGAAATCCTTTGCTTTTCTGCGCCCTGTCTAAAGCCTCCAGCCTGCAGAGGGCCGATCATTAGATTAAGACAGCCTCAAGGACCTCACCTGACAGCTGAGCACCTGAGGACAGGGGACACCAGACCTCTACAATGGGAAAGGGGCATGATTTCCACGGCACAGCCTGCTCCGAGACCTGGTTAGAAGATTCACAGCAGGTGCAGCTTCCCGGCCCAGCTGTGAACATGATTCGTCAGAACCCCAGATCTGTGTCAAGAAGAGGTCCTGTCTCATGGTAACTGCAGGTCTGCCTAGGTTCAGTAACAAACAGTCCCAGCACAGGCCAGGCCAACACACCAGAAGTTTTTCCCGCTTAGGGAGAAGCATACAGAGGGGAGCCTGCAGACAGGTAGGGGATCTGGGCCCCAAGAACCCCATCATTTCCAGCTGGGTAGAAAGAATTGTACTGAGCATGAAGCCTCCACCCCATGACAGGCTGTGTTATGATTTGTATGTAGATGCTCCCCTAAAGTCTCTTGTGATCGTGGGGGTGGGTTTAAGAGTGGACTGGATCATGGGGCATTATGCTCGTGTGTGGATTAGTCCACCAATGGGTTTACGGCTGAATGATGTTGGAGGTGGGGTCTGGTGGGAGGAGGCAGTCCCTGGGGCGTGACTTGGAAGGGTGAGTCTTCCTCCCTGGCTCCTCCCCGCTTTCTTTGCTTCCTGGTTGCCGTGGGGGGAGCAGCGTTTTCCTTCGCCAGGCCCCTCTGCTGTGCCATTTCTTCTTTGGAGCCAGCTGACCCTGGATCAAAACATGAGCCAAAATAAACCTCCTCTCCTTTAACTTGTGGGTGTCGAGTATTGTGTCTCAGTGATGGGGAAGTGACTACACAGGCTGGGACTCGCTGTCCAGTCATCTGCCGGGAAGAGGAGGAAGTGTGTCCAGCTAGCGCTCCTGTGGAATCTGAGTGGGCGGTGAAGGGGAATCCAGGTGGGTGATCCTGAGACCAGGAGATCATTGGGTCACCTGGGTGGACCCAGGGCCCAAAGTCCCCATTGTTAATACACTTGTAGAAATTTGTTGCTGGAGCAATCAGACACTAATGCATGCACAAATAACAATCTAACTGCAAACCTACGTGCTATAGGCGAGTCTCCCTACAGCTGTCTCAGCATCTGCTGGGACTGGCTCTGGACCCCTGGACGCCAAACTTCTCAGACACTGGTCCCTGTTATAGGACAACGTGCTATCTGTTTATAGCCTACACAGGGCCTCCTGTGTGCTTTAAACCACCTCTGAACGGCCTGTAAGGCCCAACACAACATGAACCCTGGTCAATAGCTTTTAATCTGTCTTATTAGGGAATAAGCACAAGAAAAAAGTCTGTTCATGTTCAGTACAGGTGCAAAGTTCTTCCCATACATGTTCACTCGCACATGGTCAAAGACGTGGATATGCGAAGTCACCTTAGGGACTCACGTCTGCACCTTGGGGCTCTGAGACTCTTCCTGCAAACACACAGGATGGATCACGAAGGTCTGCGAGGCTAGGCCTGGGCACAGCCTCGCCCTCCGTGCAGGCTGCTGCCCACAGCCTGGCCGGGTCTTCCGGGGTGCAGAGCCCTGTTCACCCTGCAGAGCCCTGCTGCTGCCCTGAGGGGCCTGGGGCTCCTCCCTGAGCTCTGTCTTTGGGGCGCCTTTGGGCTCCACACTTGGTTGCCCTTGGGCTCTTTTTGGGGTTCCGTCCCTTAGGTTCTGCCCCTGGGGTGCCCTTGGGCTCCCTCTGGGGTTCTATCCGTGGGTGCCCCCAGGTGCGCTTGCTGCTCAAGCTCTTAGGGTCTCCTCCCACACAGGTGATTTAACGTGGTGCTGTCCACCCTCCTTTCCCTCTTCCCATTCAGCGGGCCTCTCTCCACTCGTGCGTCTCTTTGCACACTCACTGCCTTTGTTTCTCACATCCCTCCCCCCCCCGTGTGTGTTGCTCCTTGAGGAGAGACCTTGTCCATATGCCTGCCATGCTGTTCTTCCACCTCCTGCATCCTGCCTGGAAGTAGAAGATGCTCTGCGCCCTTCCTGTGCTCGGAGACACTCGTTCTATTGGAGTCTAGACGTCTTGCCCAAGTCTAGCAGCCGAGCTGAAGCAGGAACCAGCTGTCCCCCCCTTCTCCTGCTCCTGCAGCATCTCCCTGCCCCAGGGTCCATCTGTGCTCTCTGCCCTCCTGGGCTGGCTCCGCTGCCTCCCAGAGCCCCTCCTTCACCCCCTACAGCATGCGCAGCAAGAGCTGGAGCCAAAGACCGTGCTGCAGCCTTGGCCCCAGCAGCCCAGCAAGCGTGCAGGAGGCCCTGCCCCTGGCTTCCTCCCCAAGCAATGGGAAGGAATCACCTGCCTGACTCGTGGGGGCTGAGCGCCAATGACATTGGCGATCTCCACACACTGCCAACTTGAGGCCATTGTCACATCCCTGCTATTCTCCCGGAGTCACCCGTAAGTCACAGAGGCTACAACCACCCAGGGACTCGTGCATTTCTACCCAGGGCCCCCCCCCGGGATGAAACAGCTGCTTGTTCAGGAAGTTTGGTGGCTCTGAGACCCACACACATCCCCTCATCAGCCAGGCCCATGCAGGGGCTCTGGGCAACCTGTTTCATGGACAAGAAGGCCAAGATTCAGAGAGAGGGCCAGAGATGTAGCTCAGCGGCACAAGCTCCTGCCTGGCAAGCACAAGGTTCTGAGTTTGATTCCTGGTACCAAGAAAAAGAGAAAAAAAAAAAAGATTCAGGGAGAAAAGGAACGATCCCTGAAAGCACAACAAAGCCAGGATGCAGACTCCATGTCCTTGTGCTGCTGTGTCCCGGAACCCCTGAGCAACCAAGTTCCCTGGGTGACTTGGGGAGAGCCCACCGTCCAGAGTCACACCCTCCTGAGGTCACTGCAGAGACAGCTGGGAAACTCACAGCTAATGTGGAAGCAGAAAACGTTATTATTTCTTTGTAGGGAGGAGAAGGGCTCTCATTATGCCCCTGCTGCCCCTGCTGGCCCCCAGGACATACTGCCTGCTCCCAGCCACACAGCCCTCCTGTGTGTGGGAACCTGCCACATTCTTCTCTACCTTGCAACATTCCTGCAGCCCCACAGGCCACCTTCTTGCACAGGGGTGTGACTTTGCTCACCCTCCTGCTGTGTTTTTAGAGACTCCCAGGAAGGCACCAAGCAAGGACAGCAGGGCACAGCTGCCGGAAGCTCTGCCCCCCACCCCAGGGCACCTCCAGCCCGGCAGGAGTGGGCTGGGACAGCACATCGAAGGAGGACTGCTGGGCCGTGGCCTGGTGGGGTCCAAGCCAGAGCGACCAACACATGGGACCCAGTGACGGGCCGTGGACGGCTGCCACCCTCTGTGCTGTGCACTAGCTCATCACAGCACGCGCGTTCTCCAGGGCCGCTGGGCCTCAGACTCCCACAGGTTCCGGGCGGGACAGGGGCAAAGCTGGGTATGAAGCAGAGCTGGCACAGCGAGCTTCCATTGTCCGAGTGAAGGCAGTGCCCCAGCCTCCAAGCAGCGCCCAGCCTGAAGGTCACCGGGCACTGTGACTAAGCCGAGCAAGCAGGGTGAGCGCAGGCCCAGGGAAATGAAAATCCTTTTGTTGTGCAGCCCGGAAGGTCAGGCACTGCCATTTGAGATTGCTTGGAGCAGCAGGGCACCCACCACCCCCAGGAAGGTGACAGCATCGCGGGCAGCAGTCAGCATGGCTGCCCTTGCCAATACAGCGCCCGAGCAAAGGCCCCATTATCCGGTCACAGACAAACGCATTGTGATGCGGAACTGGCCCACAATAAAGAGGTGGTTGTTTGAAAGGCCACCGGCCAGCTGAGCCCAGACAGATGGAGAGGTGGTCCGGGACAATGCCAGACACCCAGCTTCAGGGCCGCCAACCCAGAGGCACCTCCACGGCAGTGGGACAGAGTCCGCCATCCGATGCTGACTTGTCATTCCCGGGGGAGAAAAGGCTGGCTTCCCACGCCTCTGGTCCACAGCCCAGGGGACACCTGTGGGGGACACGCGGTGCCAGCCCTGCTGACACGCCTCCTGGACAAGCTGGCACATCATGGCGACCTCTGCTTAGAGACAAATCACCAAATACAGAATGGAGCCTCATTGCCCTATAGACCACCTCAAGATCTGCAGACCATGGTTACCGGGCACAGGGGGAATTTGGCCTGACAGACAGCGGTGAGCTCTGTCTGTCACAGAACTCAAGGCCACCCACTGTGTGCCCAGGATGAAGAGCCACTGGAGTCCTCTTGCTAAGCTGGAGACATGTCCTACTGTCTGGTCCAACAGAAGAAAAGGCCCTGGAAAGGGCCTGAAGAAGAAGAGCAGGTACCACATGAGACACTGAGAATTTTCTGACATTTTGAAAAACTGTAGGTGCCCAAACTGAAATTCTCCTAAGAACCAAGAGAATGACCTACCCATGAGCTCAGGTTGTTGAAGGTGGGCGGGGGCAGGAGGGGCCATGGTGACCCAGGCCACCCATCACCCCAGCACCACCATGTCACCACCTGAGGTGACAGGCAGCTGCAGAGTGCTAGACAGTCACTGTCACCACGTCCTATTCATCACTTTCACCAGTACAGCCTTCTCTGGGGACCCCAGGTAGATGGCTCCAAACTCTGCAGACACTCAGGTCTTCAGTACAAAATAGTGCCCTGTTTGCACACAAGCCACACACACGACCTTAAATCCCCTCCAGATTGCACGCAATACCATGTGCAATGTAAATGCTGTGTAAACATTTGTACCCCTTAATAATGATAAGAAAAAGGCTTCTGCATGTTCAATCCAGAAGCAATTTTGTTCCTGAGTATTTTTGATCTGCAATTGGCTGGCACTGGCGGTGCAAGGCTACAGCGCCCTGCTCCAGTGGCTGGGCTGCCCCTCAAGGAAGCTGCACACCCCCCACAGCAGCCACAGGAGGAGACTCCTCTCTAGGCCGGAGGTGTCCTGGGATCCCTGGCTCATCTCCTGGGCATCCTTGTGAGGTTGGCTCCCTGGCTCCTCCCCTAGAAGCTGCGTCTTCACCCCCCAGACACTCGAGGGAGATGGGCACCCAGGCCGGGGCGATTCTCCCACCCCAGGTACAGAGGACCGCTGCACAGAGGCCGGATACTGGGAAGGGCCTCGCTGTCCCCCTAGAACCATGAGCTGTGACCAGCAGGCAGGTGGGTTGTGCAGCTACACATTTCCAGGGGTCAGGAGCGCACAGAGTCTTCAGTTTGCAGGCTAAGTCCCACAGACATGTCAGCTAGCTGAACCAATATGCTTCCTTGTTGCTTAATCTGATTTGAGTTGGGTTTTTATCACTTGGGTCCGATCCTTCTGCTAATCCATACGGCCCCAGCATGAAAAAGGCAAGTCTGTCCCTGGACAAAGTGGTTAACTCACTGAGGTGGTCAGAAATGTGACAAACGCCTCAGATGATACCAACGGCAGCACAAGTGCTCGATATGTCCTAGGGAGAGAGTCAGACCTCAGCTGGAGGTGCATGCCCACCTGCCAAGGCCAGGAAACACAGCTACTTTCCTGGGTGGGTCATCGCCTTCTGCTCCCAATGCCCAGGGAGTTCACAGTTCAAATTCTGAGACTGCCCTGTCCCATAAAACCCAGTAGGGGAGCTGGCCACATATCCAGGAAAAAAGCCAGACTGGAACCGCGCGGCAGGCTGATCTCTTAGTAACAGCAGCCAGCTCTGCATTTTCCTTCAAATGCATCCAATGCCTTTTACAGCCTTGTCTATTCAGTCACCTGTGAAGATATGGAAAATCGCATTCAAAGCTTTAAACGTAGAATGGCGTCCAACTTCCCTGCCATTTTGGATGTTCTGGTAGGATGCCTCTCCACGGTCAGCAGCAATCCCTCCTCAGCGGATCATTTTCTCAACACCAAGTGATAACAGGAGACCTGGTAGATAATAACAACAGCAAAAATGATGGTTACCAACTCTCCGGAGCCCTGCCAGGGTCCAGCCATCAGACATCAGGTAACGCACATCGCCTCATGTAGGAAGTGCTACGTAGACAGTACTGTTTCTTTAGAAGTCAAGGCAAGGGTCTCCTGTGAAACCGAACCACCCAGTCTCCTGAAACAGCATGGCCACATCTCAACTGCCTATCGGGGACAGGTGCAGCACAGGTGCCCTGGCAGGGACACAAAGGCTGCAGGACCCTGGGCTCAGCCTTCAGAGCCTTGAGACCCTGGCCCGCCCCAGGCAGCCACAGGACTCAGAGTGACTGGATCTGTTCGGTCACATTGGAGGGGTCTGGGGAAGCCACACTGGTGAAACTTCCAAGCCCCTCATAATCCTACGGCATTCTGTGACAACTCGGGAAATGCCTCTAAGGGAAGCAAAAGGCATGGTTTGTTTTTGTTTTTGTCAGTGACTGAGCCCTCTGAACTCTCCAAGATTCTACTGCAGAAATGGAGAAGACCATCAGGGGACTGCAAAGGGCAGCAGACACCACCTCACCCCACTGGAATGGCAATTGCTGAGAAGATGCAAAGTGGCAAGCATTGGTTAAGAGGTGGCCATGGGAACTCTTGCACGACTGGTGAAAACATACAACCATTATGGAAGACAGCATGCACGCTCCTACCCTAGGACCTAGCAACCTCATATCCAGGGATTTACCCAAAGGAAATGAAATCGTATGTGCAGGAGACAGGTGTTCTTCCATGAGAACCGAGACATGGTATTAACCTAAGTGTCCATCACAGGTGGATATACATGAGAGGACATTATTCAGCCCTAAAAAGGATGGAATTCTGGGACCTGCAACAACATGGATAGAACTGGATGTCAGCGTGTTAAGTGAGGTGAGTCACAGAAGTGCATCCCATTTTCTCTCATATATGTGGAAGATAAATCATTGCTCTCATAGAAGTTGAGAGGTGATCAGAGGTGGGGCAGGGGTGGAGGGCGGTTGACAGGTACTCAGTTAAAGTCAGGTAGATGAGTTAGGTGGGGTTCTGAGGCACAGCAAGGGGACAATGGTAACAATAATGTATTGCAAACTTCAAAACACCTGGAAGAGAATTTGAATGCTCTCATCACAAAGAAATGATGAGTGTTTAAAGTGATGCTGTTGTAATTACCCCAATGCAATCATCACACACTACTCATGTATCAAAACGTTACATTGTACCATATGAATGTATATATTATTATAAAATAATAGAACAAAAATAAAATAGGCCACTTACCCACACTACCTCCCTTGTTATCTCACCCCCACCACCATGCTTGTCACCATCTCCCTTCCACCATCACCACTACTTCCACTACCACGTCCATCTCCACCACCATCACCATCACTTCTACCACCCCCACCTTCACCACCATCACCCTCACCTTCAGCTTCACCAATATCACCATCACTTTCACCACCATCACCCTGACCACTATCATCATCACCTTCAGCTTCACCAATATCACCATCACCTTCACCACTGTCACCATCATCCTCACCACCAACACCATCACCCAGCATCACTTTCACCACCATCACTATCATCTTCACCATCAAGACCATCATCCCAGCTTCACCAATATCACCATCACTTTCACCACCATCACCTTCACCACCATCACCCTCAGCTTCACCAATGTCACCATCACTTTCACCATCATTACCCTCACCACCAACACTATCACCCCAGCTTCACCACTATCACCATCACTTTCACCAGCATCACTATCATCTTCACCATCAAGACCATCATTCCAGCTTCACCAATATCACCGTCACTTTCACCAGCATCACCATCACCCCAGCTTCACCAGTATCACCATCACTTTTACCACCATCACCCTCACCACCAACACCATCAACCCCAGCTTCACCACTATCACCATCACCTTCACCACTATCACCATCAACCTCACCACCAACACCTTCACCCCAGCATCACCAATATCACCATCACTTTCACCACCATCACTATCATCTTCACCATCAAGACCATCATTCCAGCTTCACCAATATCACCATCACTTTCACCATCTTCACTATCACCCCAGCTTCACCAATATCACCATCAATTTTACCACCATCACCATCACCCCCAGCTTCTCCACCATCATCAGCTCCACAGCTCTCACCATACCTTCATTACCACCAACTTCAGCACCATCAGCTTCACCTCCATGTCCACCACTTCCGTTGCCTCCTCCAACTCCACCTCCACCGTCTTCACTGTCTCCTGCACCCCATCTGATGGCTTCAGGGTTGGGATTGACTACAGCTGCTCCTTGGACTCTTAGGAGGACTATCTCAAGGTCAAGATTCATACCACTGGTGAAGGCCCTTGGAAGCTGCCCCCGGCTCTTCAGACCCCCACTTACAATATCACCCCAAAAGTCCCCAGTGAAACCAGCTCCCCCAGCCCCCGGGCTCTCTGGCCCTGGTGAAGCCCTATCACTAGGCTCTGTGAGGCGTCCTCAGCAAGGCTCTCAGCTCTGCAGAAGCATTTCCGGGTCCTTCCCTATCCCCCTCCTCCATGTTTGCCTCTGCAGAGGCCCCCCCTCCCTTCTTGGCTTTGTCTGCAGGTCCCCAGGAGGTCAGTGCCCCTAGTCCTGTCCCAGTGGGAGGTGGACAGCGAACAGCACAGTTGCCCTGTGAAGAGCAGGTGGCATGTTCCACCCAAACACACCTGCAGAGCAGACTCCCAGACAGTGGCTCCCAGACAGAACCCTGTGCATCTCCCCACTGCTCTGGGAGGAGCTGAGACAAGGCAGTGAAGTTCCCAAGGCACAGCTGGCTTGTGCCCGACAGCCAAGCCCCACCCGAGGATGGCCCCTCCATTTCCTGCACTCGAGACCTGGAAAATGTCCCCAGCTTTGAAAATTAACCCTTGGGGAACGCCAGGCCATGACAGTTGCAGGGATGATCACCTCCTTCTTGGCACCATGGAGGCGGCCAAGCTGGGCACATGCACAGAGATGGGCTGGCACTGC
The DNA here is from genome assembly GCF_000276665.1 of Chinchilla lanigera. NCBI lineage: Eukaryota > Metazoa > Chordata > Mammalia > Rodentia > Chinchillidae > Chinchilla > Chinchilla lanigera. The sequence continues at coordinate 8,704,836 of NW_004955491.1, read as the reverse complement.
TCACGCCGGCCAGCAGCAAACACCTGCCTTCCAGGGTAGGGTGGCCTCAGAGCCTTGGCCAGAGCTACCCCCATGGGAGCACCAGGGGGCAGAGGCAGGAAGGAGGGACTTTGGGTCTGGTGCTGGGCCACCCACCCCTCACCGGCAATATGAGTCACTGATCGGCTCTGAGCCTCAAATCTATCACTAAACAACTGTGTAAGAAGCATCTAGCCACAGCAATGGTGTCTTGGTTACTTTTTTCCCTTACTTTGGGGGTCAGACAAAATACCTGACCCCCAAAACTAAGGAAGGAAAGATTTATTTAGCTTGTGGAGGTTTCAATCCATAGTTGGCTGGCTCCAAGGCAGAGTGGCACATGGCAGAGGACAACTGTTCATGGTGGTGGAAAACAGCAAAAGCAACAAGAGCAAAATAAAGGAGTGACAGCAAGCAGCCTCTTTCCCTCCGTTACACTGTACACAAACTACCTGCTGCAGGTGAGTGTAGCACTCACACCCATAATCCCAGCATTGGACCATGGATCAGTCATAAACTCTAGAAGCCCACCCCATGACTACATGAGGCTTGGGGGGACCTCCAGACACAAACCGTGACAGATGGCTACAGTGATGGGAGCCACACCAGGTGGCCCACAGTTCAGCATGCAGACCTGGTACCCTGGTCCCAGGGCCTCTGTTCCTTCTGTCCAGGAGCCCTTGGCAGGCCCATTCTTCCTCCAAAGTGGGCTTGGTGGACAGGTTCTCATGGACACTCTCAAAACGGGACTCCTCCCATACCTCGCCCATTGCCACCCCTCCCAAACACCAGAGGATGGAGAAAGAGAAGGAAGAGGAGGAGGAAGAGGAGGGAGTGAAAGGTGAGTAGAAGGAGCAAAAGAAAGAGAAAGAGGAAAAGGTAGGAGGAGAAGGAGGAAGAGGTGGAAGAGGAGGAAGAGGAGGAGGAAGAGGAAGAGGAGGAGGAAAAGGAAGAGGAGGAGGAAGAGGAAGGTGAGGAGGAGGAAGAGTATGAGGAGGGCTGGGAAAAAGAAGGAGAGAGTCAGGTGGAAGTCAAAGGCAGGTGCCAGCTGCCAGCCTGGAGTGTTAGGATCGAAGCCTGGGCAGCCGGGTGAGCTCAAGCTCGGAGGGCAGAAAGGCCACCCAGCGGCTGGTCAGCAGTGACTTAGGCCCCTGGGGCCTTTTGTCGTTTGTCCACTACGGTGAGCGGCCCACGCAGGACAAAGCTGCCCCATGGAGCAGCCACCAAGCAGAGGGTAGACCTGGGGACCAGGACTCAGAGTAGAAGGGAAGTGCCGAGTGGGGCTGGGACAGCAGGAAGAGCAGAGTCGCCTACATCTTTGGGGAGGTGGACACTTGCCCTGGTCCCAAATATGTGGCAGAAGACATGCCATGTGACTTCCAGCTATGTCAGGGGAGTGCATTCCAGGCCGGGGAGCGCTGCGACCGGCCACCTCCCAAGCCCCAGCAGTCCTGGCTCCCGTCCCCAGTCACCGGCACCCAGAGCCAAACACCTGTTCCACACCGTCCCAGGTCCTCCCTCCCACGGAGCTAAGGAGAGGCACTGCCCGACCTCCTCCCCATGTGTGGCATCCCATCGCTGCCCCCAGCGCTCCTGCACCAGACACACCCCTCACAGGGCTCCTGCCACCCTCAAGGGCCGGATGACCAGAGGCAGTGAGTCCCCCAACAACTAGCTCCAGAGATAACAGCCCCTGCCGATGGCCGGCTCCAGGGCCGTGCGTGGCCATGTGGGTGGTCTGGGTATGACCATGGTGTGGGCCTCCACAGCAGAAAGTACGGCTCCCTGGGGAACCAGGCAGGGCTGATTTTCCGAAGCAGCCTCCTCAGAAACCTCTGAGCAAGCGGAGGCTGGGGCTCAGCACCCTACCAGGCGGGGCTGACAAAGAGCAGATGGAGAAGGAAGTCCCATCTGCCCACTCCTCTCAGCACCAGCTGTCCCCAGAGGCTAAGGCGGTGGCTCCCTGGGCGCAGGGCAGGGTACCCAGCACTACTTTCCCTCGGTCCGAAAGTCCTGAAGCACTGAGGGCCAGTTCTGAGGACATGACCAGGTACCTGCAGGGACACAGGCACATGAGTGGGCATGAGTGCGGCCTGACTTCCCGTACAAACCAGAGTCTCCCTCCGTCGCTCATGGCCCCTCCGCATGGCCTGGCCTCCAAGGATGCGCTGCCTCTGCCTGGGTCCTCACCTTGTCCCGGCCAGACGGGATTTCAGCAGAGCAGGAAGGAGGAACAGCAGCAGGCAGGTCCCCCACGCCACCCTGTCCTCACCACAACCCCTTGGCTCCATGAGATAGAGGCCACGCATGGGGCCGCAGAGCCAGGAAGGCACAGCCCTGACACGGCCCTGGGACCACCTCTGGCGGGGAAGGCGAAGCAGTCAGGAGAACACGAACCAGCAGTGATGAGCAACGACAAGAAGGGACGACAAGCAGCCCTACCTCAGGGGCCCAGTCCAACTCCAGAGCTGCCGGGCCCTGGCCCAGGCCCCTCTCCACGCAGAGGCTGGCCCTCCAGTAGGCAGGGTGTGAGCCGCGCTGGCTGTGCCACTTCCACTCCGCGCACGGACTTAGGCCACACAGCCACGGCAGCCCCCTCGGAAGGGTCTGCTGGTGACCTGCACAAGCGACCACCCTGCTGCCCGGCCACCCCAGCCAGCACGCGGCATGGGCCAGTCATGCGTCATGGCTGGGCACAGCTCCAATGTCCATGAAACATCAGATAAGTGGGGAAATCTGGGACACTGCCGAGGAGCAGAACATTCTTCAGTAATAAAACAGACACTGAGAGTGAGCACAGACACACGGATTAATCTTTGGAGGTTCTGTGAGAAAAAATACTGCATGGCGCAGCGCTCAGAGGCAGGTAAGCAACACTCACACCACTGCAGACTCAGCCTGCAGCGGATTCGGACAGGCCCTGCCTCTGGTCGCCACCCACAGCTGCTGGTCCCAGGGCCTGAGTGTGGAAATCTAGGTGGCAGCCTCCGGCCCTCTGGGGAGTGACCGCCTGCCACAGGAAGGAGCTGCTGCTTTGGTCAGCAGAGCCTCTGGGGGTTTGGAGGGACCTGGTCACTACTCACGTTTTCGAGGGGGGCGCTTTTTAAAACAGGGTCTTGCTATACAGTCCAGGCTGGCCTTGAGCTCACTGTGTAGTCCAGGCTGGCCCCTGAACTCACAGCGATCCTCCTGCCTCAGCCTCCTCAGTGCTGGGATTATAAGGGTCCACCAGTACAGCTGGCTCACCACTCACTTTAAAGCCATCAAGTGGAGGAGAATCCTGGGGCGCACACGACTTCCAGAACCGTATTTTACTGGTAACTGTGGGTGCAGCGTTGGTACCATTACAGTCATCTTCCTTACCCCACACCAGCAGGTGAGCTGGACCTGTTAGGACCCCATTCTGCAGATGCAGAAGGAAAGCTCCTGACCCGGGTCACAGGCTGGTCGACACGAATGCACCCTGAGAACAAGGACCCCGGGCCCCATCAGTCCCACCTGCGGAGGCACACCTGTCTCATGCTGAGTGCTGGTGTCCAGATTTCCCCAGCCCCTCCCAGGAATCCCTGCGGTGTGCTCCCAGCCTCCCTCCTCTGTGTTCCCAGCTCTGCCCTTCAGCCCCTCCCTGCCGAGGACTGACCCTCACAGCCCTGGGCTGTTCCCGCCACACCAGGAAGACAAGCCACCCCCTGCAAGGACGCGACTGCTATGGGAGCTGCTGGGAGAGGACCGCTCATAGCTTCACACACCTGCAAGTGTCTTTCTCACTGATGTGCGGCCAAGTGACACAGCCATAAACGGGACTTGTCCTTCCTCCAGAAGTCCAGCTGAGAGCATTGCGACAATGACAGTGCTGATTTTTAAATGTAATTGGATCTGACACTGCAGGAATGCGTCATTCCCGTAATGATGCTTTCTCCAAAAAGAGGGGATTTGCTCTCTGCTAAGGAAGAGAGTTTGCAGAAGCGGGGGTGTGACACTGGACAGGACTCTGTGGCCCAAAGATGCCTGGGTTGCCACCCGTGGTGCAGACACAAGCCGGAAGAGCGGGCTCCTGTCCAGTAGCCACAGAGGGCTTCTCTTTGTGAAAGTCTCCCTTCCGCTGGAGCAGAGAATGAGCGGAGTGTGAACGGGGTGGGAAAGCCGCTGTGCTTCGTGCGTGACCGTGGGGACCCTGAGCCCACATTTCCCGGGAAACTGAGCCATGTCCCCAGCGCTCTGTCAGACACTCCATGCATAGCACACAGGTGGAGCTGAGGACTCCCCAGGCAACCCCAGCGCACCTCCGTCGGGACAGTGACTCCCTCCCACCCAGGTCCACCTCCCACAGGGTGGCACTGTCCCCAAAGGATGAGGCCAAATGCATCTTCAGAGCTGGTGAGGACAGGTGCACGGTGCCCACCTCGCCCTCGCTGCCCTCGGGCATCTCCACCCGCAGTTGGCCACACCTGCTTGGGACCACACTACCCAGGGTGAGAGCTCAAGAAGCTGAAAGCAGGCGGGGCTGTCAGGAACCAGAAAAGTGAAATCCTAAGATGACCTGGTTCCAAAAAGGCCAAATCTTAGACATTTGCCCCACACTGCGCCGAGAACCTGGATGAGCTCCAGAAGGCTGGGAGGACTGATGGACACCACCGCCATCCGAGTGCCTACAGTGTGGTCCTCACCGCTGGGCCACTCTCAAAGTCATCCTGACGTGCAGCTTCTGGCGGCTGGCAGAGAGGCTTAACTATAGATGAGGCATCGGTGTTAAATGATGGAGTGCTGTGCGTGGCTTGTACACCTGCCCGCCCCTGCAGCAGGACAGCTCACCGTGGGGGAGGGCACAGAGTGTAACCCAACTCTCTCTGGGAAGTGGCACGATCTACTTAGCGGTTGGGTATCATCCTTGTGATCCATCAGATCTCTGTGGTGAGCTTGCCCAGAATGCACCAGCAGGACGGCGAGCTAATTGACAAAGCCTCGGAAACTCCCACCTGGCAAGGGAGACAGTTCTGAGAGTCCCCCAAGGAGACCACGGGCCCAGGAAGGAGCACCTGGTTCCGATCCCTGAGCCACACAGCACCCTGACTAGGGGTGCATCTTACACCCTCTGTCCATCCCCTGTGTGAGAAGCTGGGAACCATCATCTGACCAACTCACATGGAACGGATGTGCCATTCCTGAGACCCCTGCAGACATGGCCATTTCTCATATGTCATGTCATGGGGACCCACGCCGGACAGCGACAGACAAGATGAAACTGAGCTCTGACCACAGCCCCATTTCCTGGGAGGGAGACTTTGTGGTCACTGTGGACATTCTGGGAGCATTGCCCCCCAGTAGCTCATCAGTACAGAAGATGTAAATGCACACATAAAGGATAAGGCTGATCCAAGCTGGATGAAACGGATTGTACCCAAACAACAGGCTGACGTTTTAAGGTATAGATAATCTAAGTGGCAAATCTTTAAAAGTGGAATTTATGTAGCACACACACAAGATGCTAAGCTCAAGGGTAAATGTAAAATAGAAAGGAGCCATCAAGACTATTTATGTCCGTAGAAAAGAACAACTGAGTCTGACGGCAAAAGTGAGAGATCTGAATACATCATGAAATTGGAGCTACTGGGATAGAATTTCATATTTAAACTTTAACTGATCAAATCAAATTCCTAATACAGACCCCAGACCTATGTGCCTTGAAGACCAACTCATAAGCAAGCTATCACGTCCCAGAGGGAAGGCACAGGATAGAGCATAGAACAGCTAATGACACCGAGTAACCCGTCGGAGCAGGCGGTCACCACTCGCAGATCTGCTCTGTTAGCCATGCAACTCTGCACAGCTACTTATCTACAAAATAACCATAATTTAGAAACTTTCTCTAATGAGATAACTGTAAATCTCAACGTTTGTCTCTAAGTAAGCACTCAGCACATTTGCTAAATCACTGTTATTGTTATCCTTGTGCTGAGAAAGAGATCCTGCAGAGTAAACTCAATAGCTGTCTTCAAATATTTGTCCCAGGGGGATGGAGAGGAGCTAAGGGATTGTTCTAGCATCAGAGCTGAGGCTGGTACATGGGCACCACAGCCAGGTGACCTAGCATAAGGTGCAGCACCACCAGAGGGTGACATGCCCCACCTCCCAGGACCCAGGGACAGATAGTGATGGAAGTGTCCCTCTTCTCCCCAGTGGCCAGCCTTCAGCAGCTGCCCCCACAGCGTGGCTGAAGTACCCTCCCCAGGCACTCCCTGTGGCCTTAGGGAAGCCCCTGAATGCCGCTTCTCCAGCCTGGGCCATCTGCCCTGTGACCTGCATACCTGAGCCCAAGCAGACAAGTGACTGCTACACAGTCCACTTCCTCTGTTCAGGTCCTCAGCCCTGCCTTCACCCCGCCCCACCCTCATTATAAAGTAATTCGTGTGCATTACACAAGACCTGGCGGGCACAGCCAGGTAGCTGTACCTGGAGCTAACTAATAGCTATTTCATGTGTTTACTGTACATGAAACATTTATTTTACAACATTGGGTTTATCAGATTTCTTACAATTGGCAACTTTTCTGTTACTTATCACACTGTACAAATTTTCCAGTTCTTTAGATTTCTCCAGAATTATGGCTGCGGTTTTCCACTGCATGTGTAGGGTTACTTTACCAGAAAACCTCTTAGCTATTTATGCTATCTTTAATATTTTTGGTATTATATATAACATTAAAGTAAATGTTCTTGTATAGAGATTTTTATTATTTCTTTAGAATAAGGTCCTAGGACAAGTTTATTTATGGGTCAAATGGTTTAAACATTAAGAATCTTAATAAAAAGCAATAAAACTACTTCTAGACACTCACACCAACTCACTCCTAGCCGTGAATGAGTGTGTGTGCATCACGCAACTTCGGCCAGCCACACTGGCCATCCTCTTACCTGCCAATTTGACATGGAAAATATATTTTTATTTTACTGTGGATTATTTGATTATTAGATGGTTAGAAACTTTACTTACTTTTATTGGCCATTTGTGTCTCTTCTGGAAGTGTATGTGGACATCTTGGTTTTTTTCCCATGGATGTTCAATATTTTCCTATTGATTTTTAAGAGCATTTTTATCTACCGAGTTTAGATATTTAAGGGTTTTAGATATCTAAGAATATCTAAGGATTTTAACTTTTGGTCTGTCATACATGAACATTTCTTCAGTACACTTTTTTTCACTTTAACTTAACATACTCTTTTAATTAGCGAGGATTTTAAATTTAATATAGTCGACTCTATAATCTTTGTCATATTCTCTTTGGTGTGCTTTGGAAAGTCCTCTCCAGCCAAAGATCAGATAAGTATTTCTCTACTATTTTCTCTCTGATTGTTAATGTTTTTCTTTCACATGCAACTATTTAATCAACATAAAACTGGTCTTGGTGCCCTATGAGAAACTAAATTCTACCTCTTCCTTTCTAAAGAGTAACCTAGTGTCCCAGGCCCACTCACAGCATAACCCATTCTTTCTCCCACTGATGTGAAAAGTACCTTTTATCAAATACTAAGTTAGTATAAAGTGTTTGGGATTCTCTTCAGGGGTTTTTCTTGTTCGTTTTTTTTTTTGTTTGTTGATCTTCATGGTTTGAGCTAATGTTCCCCCATAACTTACCTGGTAGAACAAATACAACCACCATGAATTTTCAAAATTTTCAGCTGGGCATGGTGGTATATGCCTGTAATCCCAGCACCTGGGAGGCTGAGGCAGGAGGATTGCTGTGAGTTCAAGGCCATCCTGGGATACAAGTGAGTTCAAGGCCAGCCTGAACTGCATAATCATGTTCTGTCTCAAAAAGACAAAATTAATTGATTAATTAATTGATTAAAACAAAATTTTCAGACATTTTATCTCTTTCTACCTTTTTGTTATTTCTTTAATTTAGAATCCCTTGGTCAAGTTCCATAAGTATCTGGACATGATTTAGTTGGAAATACATTGTGGTTTTAAATTTCAGGGAAAGTTGCATCTTTCTACTATTGGATCTTTCCATTTAGAAGTATGGCATACCTTCTCATTTAGTTAAATGGAAATTTTTAGTTGTTTCTTAAATTCATTCCAAGATATTTTGCAGCATATGATTAATATGATCTTTTCTCTCCTTATGTTTGCAAGCTAGTTATTGCCAACATGTAGGAACACCTATTGGTTAATATTTTTATGCCATGACTATCCAAGTTAGTACAGACTCTTTTAGTAGGTCCACAGCACTGTCAATTTAATCTCTTGGATCTTTAAAGGTAGACAACCAAAACATCTACTAATTATGCTTTTTATCTGCCTTTTTGTAACTATATTTTTTCATACATTTTTCTTGGGTTTTTTTTTTGTTTGTTTTTTTGAGACAGAGTCTCATCATGCAGTTCAGGCTGGCCTTGAGCGCACTTTGTAGCCCAGGCTGGTCTTGAACTCACAAAGATCCTCTTGCCTCAGCCTCCCGAGTGCTGAGAATACAGGCATGCACCACCACACCCAGCTTTTACATTTTTCTTGTCTTATTGCATTAAGTGGGAAAATAGGTTCATTTTTTAGTTTAATGGGGGTCTCTGGACTGGTTTTTTTGTTTGTTTGTTTGTTTTGTTTTTTGGGGTTTTTTCCCGGTACTGGGAATCGAACTCACAACCTCGTGCTTTCCAGGCAGGCGCAGTGCCGCTGAGCTAAATCCCCAGCCCCTCTCTGGACTGTCTTACCCTAATGTCTAATGTGAGGTATTAGGTGGTCTGGTTGTTGTTCAAACTGGGGACTGGACTCAAGGCTTTCTCGCTGAGCTGCATCTCCAGTCCTTTTTTAATTTTTTATTTGTGAGACAGGACCTCACTAAGTCACTAAACGGCCCAGGCTGAGGTCAAACTGGCCGTCCTCTTACTTCAGCTTCCCAAGGTTTTAATATTCACCAAGCTAATAAAAATCTGTCTGTTCTTAATCTGCTAAAAACTTTTTTATCATGAATAAACTGTGCTAGAAGTTTGTCAAATTGAACGTATTTTCTGTCCTTAGGCCTACAGATACGATCAATTATGTGAACAGTATCCAAAGTCAAGCCAGCATTTCACTTCTGACATAAATCCTTATAGAATCAAGGTGCGATATTCTTTCCATATCCTGCTGGATATGATTAGGCAGTATTTTATTCATAGTTTAATATACCCATATGCATGTGAGGTTAGTAACTTTCCATACCATTTTGGTCAAGATTCATAAACGAGATATACCACCTTTGCAAAGTGAATTGGAAAAGATTTTCATTTTATGTTTGGATATTTATATCACGTGAAAATTATGTATTCCCAGACAGTCGAAGAGAACTTGCCACAAAAATTTCTACATTTTAGATCCATGTTTTCTTCTTTTAGAGATAATTTTTTAACAATATTTAAACTTTATTCAAATGACAGCAACCTGGCTGGGCTTTGCTAATGTTCTTTCTTTTTAATCAACATATTGCAATTGCCATATAGTAACTGTACATATTTACGAGACATGTTGTAGCTTTTCAATACATGTAGACAAAGTAATTTTACAAATTTGCTTTCCCAAAGGGTAATCGAATTTATCAAACACAGTCATAATCATATTCATTCTCATGTTTAGATTTTAATGACTTCATAGCTAAGCCCCTATCTCCCTTACGTTTTTCTCTTTTGTTTGATGTCTTAGATGTTTTCTTTTTTTCCAAAAAACCAACTTATGCGTATGTAATCAAGCTGGGCAGTCTCTTGCTTTCTAGCACGTTAACTTCTGCATCTACGCGCCTTGCTGTTCTCACTTTGTGACTTCATTTACCGTCGCTGTCCCTTTTTAAGCTTCTCATGTGTTTCATATTGATTTTCATTTTTTCTCTCAATGGTAATGAGTGAATGTAACATCATACATTTTCATGATCATTGCTCCGACCACTCCGGGAGCAGTGGGTACACAAGGCCCCCCGGTACTAAGGGGCAAGTCCCATTCTGATTCCCTCTTACTACCACTGACTTTTTAGAGTGAGTTCTAATTTCCAAAAAGCTGGGGGTCAGGGGTGAGCTTCCGCCCACACTGGATGAAGCACTGGGGTAGACCTGGCCTCAGTTCATGGGAAGGGAGATGCAGGGGGGCCTAAGAGCAAAGACAGAGGCGGGCTCCCCAAGGTCACAAGGCAGCATGGCTGTGCTCAGCCCGAGGACAACGGTACAGCCCAGGACAGCCACAGGCCAAGCCGCTGGAGCCCTCTCCCTAGGCCAGTCCTAGCTCGCGGCCACAGAGGACTCTGCCTTGGACCAGCAGGCGTAGGGCTCCTCCTCCCGCTCTGTCTCTGTCTCTGGCACTATCTGACCCCTGTCACCCTATTGCTACCTCCATCTCCCTCAACACTGATTTCTTCAGAGAAAAGAAAATGTTCAAAGACAAAGTGTTCTTTTCAAGGAGGCCCTATACCTTAACACAAGACTCTCTGGTGAGAGAGGTCCTCAGGTAGGAGCCTGGTCCCCGTCTACACCAGCAGAGGCGTTTGGGGGTGTTGGGGCCATTTTCTCTGCCCACAAAGATGCAGACACAGATTCAGCTTCAAGGGCCAAAGCTTGCAGAGGGCTCTCGCTGCCAGAAGGCAGGGCCGCTGAGCCACCAGTCTCTGCCACCCTGAACCTGCCTCGGTGGCAGGCGCCTTGGCACGGTGCATAAAGTCACCTCAGGAACTAAGGCCATGTCCAGCAGAGCACTGTCAAGGTCCCCTTGGGGACGCCATCAGTGTGGGATGCCCCAGCCTCCCCCCACCCCCCGAAGCTGGCTGCGGATGTGGCTCCTACCTCTGCCCGTTGCCGCTACAACAAGCAACAGCCCCATGGTTCTGCCGTCTAAGAAGAGGAGGGAACCTAGGCCTGGCCGGGAAACAGACGTCCCCTCAGAGCAGAAGAGGAAGGAGCCTTCTCAGCCTTTGTGCTGCCCACACTGCTACCGGTGCCCTGTGCTTGCACACGGCATTCTGCGGGCCACACGACACTGTCCACCGAGGCCCTGGCCCGGCCAGCTCGACCGCCTCCTAAAAACAATGGCGCTGAAAAACAAAGTTATTCTGAGCAACTCGGAGGCTGAAAGGCCTTGGCTGCTCCGTGGCAGACAATAGAAGAAAAGACTGCAAACAGATAGGAAAGAAAACATGATTAAATCACAGGCGTGACATTAAATCAATAGGAGCAGCGCGAGATCAATACTGCTTTGCTCCGGGTAACCGCGGTGGGTTTGCGCATATTTCAGATTGCTCCAAGATCATTTCCTATTGCCGTTGTACAAAGGCAGATTTGGGGGACAACACTGGGAGGAGGAGACTGCTATTTTCTTAAATGTCTAATTAGATTCTTCAAGCGCGATGATATTTTTCTTCCTGATTCAGTACTGCAGTCAATCAGCTCCAGCCCGGTGCACAGATAGCACACGGGTGGGGCTGCCACCAGACAGAAGTCACTCCCCATTTGCAGACAGGAAATCCCACAGCTGCTGTGGGTCCCTGTGGTGCCCGGGCACTGGAGTCCAGATCATGCTGACGGTTCCCCTTCAGGCAGGACCAGGGGACCCGGGCAGCTTCTGCAGTAGGACAGCAGCAAACCCGCAATCTGGGGAGAGTCAGTGAGGAGGAAAGTCCAAGTTGAGCAAAGGCCACTGAGCTCTGGTGGGGACCCCGCTGTGACCAGCAGATGAACGACGCTCCCCAAGATCCCTGGGCCTCTGTCCTTTTCCCCCCCGCAGTGAGGCTGTGTGAGCAGGTGACCTTAACGTTATGTTCAAAACCAAAAACCTCACTCTCTAAAAATGGACCAAAATCCATGGGACTCGTTTTTGTAGGGTAGAAGCTCAACAGGGGAATAAAAAGACCCTAGAGGCTTTTCAAGCACTCCTACCTAAAATCCTACCTAAACAGCGTTAAACACATCTAAACAGAGTGCTTTATCCGTAAAGAAAACACACACCGCACCAGCTACATCCTGCCATCGATCCCTGTGTGGAACCCAGGCAGGATATGGCCGTGGGTCTACATTTGTTATTAATAGGAAGGCTGACTTTTTCAGGACAAAAATAACATTATCTTCTGAACTAAGGAAATGTGAGGCTGTAAATAAAATATATGCAATTGCTAGCCGCGAAGAGAGTGTATCCGGCATGGCTCACCAAAATATCTCGCTCTTTCAGACTCCGCCATGGACCTTAGCAGAAACCGTCTTGGATCACTGTCCGGGGTTACAGTTCTGCAGCTTGAAAGCAGGGCTGGTTGTCTAGAAATGCTGAGGTGGAGTGACAGGTGCCAGGCCTGTGGGTGGGAACAGAGCACACTGGAACCTGGCAGGTGCGTCCCTACCACCAAGGCCCGGGATGACAACCCATCGATCAGCATCTGCCGTCACCCACCCAAAAGACACAGAGGGCTAAGGGCAAGAGTGGAGACCCGGGTCCCACAGCCCCACGGCAGCCCCCTTTTGCCAGCCCTTTTTAAAAAGGATGTGTCTTTACATGGTTGTTCCAAGTTCATTTTCCTGTTTAGGGTGTGTTGTGTGCTGTCGTGCGTCCCCATCAAATCCATACGCTGAAGTTCTTAACGCCCAGACCTCTGGAGGTGGCTATCTTTGGAGATATAGTTGTCAAAGCGGTGACTAAGTTGATGTCGTCTGAGTGGATCCTAAACACAAGCCAACTGGTGTCCCCATAAGCCGAACGATGAGGACTCAGACACACACAGAGGGCCAGGGAGGGGACACCACCCACAAGCCCAGACGCGGGCGCGGGAGGAGCCAGCCCTGCGACACCCAGCCTTGCAGCAAGGGAACACATTCTGCGGTGCACACCGCCTTGGTGGTGGTGTTTGTCACCACCGCCATAGCAAACTGATACAGGACAAGTGAGTTTGACAATGCTCGTGGAGGTGCACGGTGGGTAAGCACTCGCCCACTGGTGGCTACAGGCGGCCTGGCCCAGCCTGGGATGCAACCTGCCTCACCCCCTGAACGCACGCTGGAACGCAGTGAGGGGTTAATGAGGCTGAGTGGGGCCGGGAGGCTGGTTCTACATGTGGCTGGGGCAGACTGGGGAGCCTTTTCTGCAAGGCCCAGCTGGAAACGTCTCGCTGTGTGGACTGCAGGGCTCTGCCACAGCCCTCCGCCTCTGCCCAGACAGCGGGAAAGGCAGGGCCATGGCCGTGCTCCAGGAAGACTCTAGTCAGAGACCCCGAAACCCAAACTCACATCACCATCACAGGTCCTGCAGTGTGAGCCCCATTAGGTTTTTGTTTTGTCAACCACTTAAAACTGTAAAACCCATCCTTAGGTCAGCAGCCATATAAACACAGGTGCCCAGCCAGATGGGTCCTGCCCCGCAGTACTTCATCTTCTGTTGGAGACGTGGCTGGGCAAGACACCACAAAGACCACAGAATCCTATCAAAGAAGGGAAGGCAAATCCTGCTTTTCGTTCCTGAGTTCTGCCAACACCTCAGACCTGCTTATTCTGCAGCACAGGTTAATACTACAGCCCTAATACTGGCTGTGGTGGATTCTGTGACTGCCACAGAGCAGAAACCAACCCAGGGCTGGGCTGTCAGCCCTTGCATGGTCTAGAATAACTTTCATTGTACTGCTAGGTACTATTGTTACTAAGACTTTAGAGGTTTTGTTACACAGCATGACCTCATCTGACCTGACTGATACAGTTTCTACATTTATAATTCTCCAGCTTTACAAAATGTGTGTTGATCACACGTCATACACAACCTCCCATTCTCCTGATGTGTTCTGTTGACACAGAACACATGGGGGGAGATGACAGTGGAGTGTTCTCTTTAAGTCTTCTCTTGCTTTTCCTTGCAAATTTGGATGATATCTTTTGGGTTTTTTTCCCTTCAATTTTAAAAGCACCCCTTGACTTTGCATTATGTAACTCCAGGAGTCAGGAAATCAATCTTTCCCTCCCCCTCTGTTCTGTCCTCTACCATCTGATTTTTATCAATTAGCATTTCAGTATTACAGTGTCAGAAATTCTATCCTGGAGCCATACTCAAGTACTCTGGGTTTTATTCCTAAGGTTATCCTGAAAGAAAAATTTAAATGTTTTAAATAACAAGTGCATTTATGTTCTTATAACTGTATAATGATTGCTCCCTGCAGGGCTGCATGGTGCAGTAGAATCTTCTTGGAGGGACCTGTGTCAAGAGAAGATATTCTCAGCACAGAGAATGAATGGATTCTCTCTCCCTGTGCCCTCCTACAATCTTTTATTTCTACCTGCGCCTTACTTTCTTGTGCAGTTCTGTGCTTTCCCTGGGCATTTTTAGTCTTCCCAAAGGGCATGTTCTTCCCCTGGCTACGTATATCATCACTTGGTTCACACAACAAGATGCACAGCCTCAGAAGATGAGCCATGAGCCCTCCAGGGCAGTGGGTCTCAAATCTGGTGATTAGAACTGCCCAGGAGGGCTTTGAAACCGCAGATGCCCAGGGTCACCCTGTGCCAATCAGACCCGACTGCTTGGGGTGGGACTTGGTCTTCATCTCTTTGAAGAGTCACTAAATTGAGAAAAACTGGTTGAAACCAATCACAGCTATTCCATTTCCTTCTGCTAGACACTCACCTGCCCAGCCTGTTTTCCGGGCAGAGGTGGGCATGTGACCTGCCTGCAATGAGACAGATGAAGGGAAGAGAGACTAGACAGTCCTGGAAGAGCTGTCCCCTGGTGACAAAAGGAAAGCCCTCCCTCTCACACCTCCATGGGTGAAATCAGTGGGAGCTCTTTGCCTGGAGCATCACAGCCATGAGGTGACAGAACAGAGCAGGGGAGGGAGGCTGGGTCCACGCGGACGTCTTTGAACCTCTCAGCAACTCACATGGTCCATCGCCAGAGTTTCTGCTGAATGAATACTAGATATACCGAGTGCTTACGACGTTTTGGAGCAGAAGGTGTGTTTCTTGCAGGTTCTCCAACCAGCAGACCCTTCTTTCTAACTTACAGAAGGCACATTTCTTTTACCCCATACCACTACTTCCTTCTTTTTCAACTTGCGTCATACTCCAGTTTTGATCCCTAAGGTCTTAAAATCCTCCAGCTGCTCCCTGTGATTGAGCTCTGGTGCTTTCCAAGACTACATAGCGTCAGTGGGGGAAGTGTCCCCACCGACTCCTGGCTTGGTGCCTCTGTCTTATTTCCCTTACTGTTCACCACTGACTTTCTGGAACACATCCTCAAGTAACTTTCCAGAAAGGGTCCATGAGAGAAAGACAAGCTCCTTTTACCTTGTCCTTACACCTGAACGGTCCTGACCTTGGTATGGTAGCTTACGGAAAAGCACTAATGTTAGCCTGATAGTCATTCCTCCGTAGGTGGCCTGACTTTCCCTTCTTGCACTTTGCTAGGTGTTTCTCTTTATCCTTAGTAACCTGGAACTTCACCAAGACTCCATGGGTAATTTAAAAATACAATGAAGGTTTAAATGTTAAAAAGTATTACAGTAAAAGACACAACCCCACTAAAGCCCTTCAAAATACTCCTCACTTCAAACACGCTGAAACCATCATTCTTGCCACTTTCTCAAACAGTCCTGGAAGTCCTGTTTCATGGGTGTCTTTGGAAGGGATGATCAAAAACATGGTGAATGCTGCTGCTGAGTGCCATCCAAAGAAAGGCAGACTCGTAAAAACATCACAGTGTCTCCTCATCTACCTTGTTCTCCAGATCCAGTATTGTGTGACTTCTGCCTCTTCCCTAGGCTCAAAATGACCATGAAAGGTCAACATTTTGAATCAATTCGGGACATCAAGGCAGCCATTACACTTTTAGCAACTAAAAACACTCATGAAAGAGGACTTCCAGAACCACCTCAGAAAGTGGGAAGGACAAGATGTGTTTGGGTTGAGAGAGCGGATTTTGAGGGGGATGGATGGCAATGCGTCTTTTACTGTTATCGATCTTTCAAATTAAAACATTCACTCTATTTTTCAATCATGCCTTGTATCTAAGCCTTTTTTATTAATCATGCTGGATACTTTGATCCCTGCTATTTAAGAAATTTTGTGCCTCTTTTGAGGTGTTTACATTTTCATATACAATTTTCCCAATTTTCTCCCTTCGTTTTCTCCTCAAAAGATATCTTAGGTATATTTTTTTTTACTTCTTAAATTGATCCTCTGTATTTTTTCCATTTTTATCATACTTTACATTTTTTCCTGTGTTCTGGACATTTCCTCAACTCCTCTGCTTTATTGTACAATCTTTTTGTTTTTGTTTCTGAATAACCTTTCTCATGTTTTCATAAAATCTGTTCTCATTTTTAATGGCACTCTTTACTCGCTGGGTACTCCAGGATGCCTTGCTTTGAGATTGACTTCTGTCCCTGAATTAGCTCTCCTCTTGCCACCTCCTAGTTCGCTATGATCTCCCTCTGCTGTGAGCCTGGTGTCCTCTGTCCGCGGTGTCACTGACATTTATGGGGCCAGCTTCACATCCAGGAAGCCAGTGAGGCTTTTAGCTGCACACAGGTCGTTTCCCTGCGGTTTCTCCTGACACGGGTGGCTGGCTGGCTGTTCCATGTCCAATCCTGGAGCTACTGACTGGCCCACAGAGGGCTCACTTGCCCACCTAAAACTGGGACCCCCGCAAAGCCAGAGTGAGAAGGTGTCACTCAGAAGCTCTGCAGGAAACCCACCGCTACCTACAGCAGAGAGCCTATTGCTGCAAGCCT
Organism: Chinchilla lanigera; assembly: GCF_000276665.1. Classification (NCBI taxonomy): domain Eukaryota; kingdom Metazoa; phylum Chordata; class Mammalia; order Rodentia; family Chinchillidae; genus Chinchilla; species Chinchilla lanigera. The sequence continues at coordinate 8,688,110 of NW_004955491.1, read as the reverse complement.
GTGGCCTGCTCCTCCCGGCCTGGGACAGGTGTTGGTGGGGACTCACGGGGAAGCAGGAGGCTTCCGTCTCCACCCCCTCTGCACCTGGACCATGCAGTCTCAGCCCCACACATTTGCCCGCAAGTGGCAGACACACCTGACCTCCACCAGAGGCTGGGCTGTTGGCTTCTCTGAGCGCTCGCAGGCTCAGCCCTACACACCTGCCTACCGGGCCAGCAGAAACCCACTGGGACCCCTGAGCTCCTGCATCTGGCCTCCTTCCCTCTCTCAACAGACCAGAGAAGGAAATGTGAACAGCAATTCACAAATACCAGCTTCTCTTATGAAAAGAATCCAGTTCTATTTAATTACCAAAATATAACTGTATGAAATTGCATTTCATATGTAAAATCGAAAACCTCTCTTAGGTGATAGAGAGCAGAGTTTGACAATCCTCTTCCTGGGTGACGCTGCGCTGCACAGCTTTCTCGGGGTGCCAGGCTGTCTCTTCTGCACTTCTGATGCGTCCCAGCTGTGCTGGACAGCTCCGCACCACCCAGCCCCTCCTCCCGCCCGCCGGCTTCCTGCTGTCCTTCTGCCCACAGTTCACCCTATCTTCGAGCCCAAGGGACTCACAGCTCATGGGTGTCCCCTGCCTGGGGGACGGTGGGGGCAGCCACTGCGGGCAGGTGTCCACCTTCCTTCCTGCCCAGGACAGTTCTGGAAACAGACCCTTCCCTTCTCAGAGTGGAGCCCCCATCACCAGGCCAAGAACTCGAGGACTGGGCCGGTATTTCCTTCCTGTCTCATGCTCCTCCACCGTCACCCTTGATTCCTGAGGTCCCTCCTCAAACCCTCGTCTCAGACTCTGCACTCTGTGGGACTTGGCCTGAGTCAGGGCATGCTGGGCTCCAGGGAAGGCGAGCTGGTTTACGGAGGCTGCTGACATGTTGGGCAGGCGAGGGCAGAGGTCAGGTGGGCCAGAGAGCTGGTTCTAGTGAACAAGTCCAACCAGAGGCTGTTGGGACGTTTGCTCATGGCATCCCAGGGCAGGTCCCAGCAGGAGGAGGAAGACTGCGGGAGGGGCCCAGGAGAGAAATCTGCAGAGGCTGGGCTGCCCCCAGGTTGGGTTCCTGCTGGGCCTCCGCACAGTCAGTGATGAAGACCAGGGTGCAGTGAGGGCTCACCCAAGTTCCCAGGGGGAGGGTGGGGAGGCCCTCTAGTGCTCACCACCTTCAGAGGAAGCCCTGGTGTGACCAGCCTTGGCCTCGGAGGAGCCCAGACCCTGCCTGGGCTCAGGAATCCTCCCCACAATGGCACCTTGAGGTGACCAAGGGCTGGGCCAGGGTGTCCAGCTGCTCCTCCCTCTCCATTCAGCCACAGGACCCCACCCTCCAGCGCAGCACCGTGCCTGGGGTGTGCTCTGAGTGTCCTCCAAAGCTCCCGCATTAAGTTCCATCCCCACTGTGAGGCACCAGGAGGTAGAGACACGATCCACCCACAGTGGATCGTGGGACCCACAGTGGAAAGGTGGGACCCCGGGGAGGTGATCAGGGTCAAGCAAGGTCATCAGGGCGCAGCCCATGACTGGGGCCAGGCGGTTTTACAAGAAACCTGTCACTTGCCACACAATGCCCTCACCACCTGGCAACTCTGCCCACAAGAAGGCCAGCACGAGATGCGGGCCCAAGCCTTCCAAACTGTGAGCTGAGTGAGTACCTCTTCTTCTCAAAGTTGCCGGGTCGTGGCTCCTGGCTTGCTTGTGTCCTTTGACCTGCAGCCAGGTGCCCCGGCAGCTGACACCAGCAGGGAGCCATGCTTCTGAGCCCCGAATCTCCTCCTCCCTGGGCCAGGAGAGGGGTGTAGCTCAGCCCTGGACCCAGAGAGAGGCCACAGGTGACGACCCTGGGCCCTGCCCCTCAGTGCTGCCCCTCCAGACTGCTGCATGTCACAGACTGACTTCTGGTTTTGCTCAGGGGAACATCTGGGGACTTGTTACAGCACCGCAGCTTACACCCTTGCAGACAAACAGGGTGTCAAGTGGGATGTTCTATGCAGTCCTGCAGAGGTGGCTTGGGCTGGAATTAACACCGGGCCTGGGCAGGGCCTGCTCCTAGAGTTGGGCAAGGAAGCAGGAAAGGGGGCGTCCTGGGGGATTCTGGACATGGCCCAGAGGACCTGCCTCCTTGGAGCAGCCCCCATGGGAACAGACCTCCCTGAACATGGCCACCTGCAGGTCCACGCCCTTGCCCAAGGGGAGGAGTTTGCCCCGTTGCTGGGAAACAGCCAGGGTGAAAAGGGCGAGGGGGCACCTCGAGGTAGGGTTCTCGTTCATAGACAGGATCAGAGGCCCAGGGAGACCCCAAGGAGCTGGCAGCACCAGGATTGCTGCCGAAGGAGCCAGACTTCTTCTCCAACAAAGACCCTCAGTGAGACCTGCAGCTGAAGGCACGGCCGGAGCCGCTCTGCGAGCCCCCAGGCCATGGGGCTCACATGTAGCCTGTGGACCCCCACAAGCCCACCTCGTCCTGATGAGCCCTACAACTGCCAAGGGCCGGTGAGCAGATCCTGAGGGGGCCGCAGAGGTGGAGCCCACAGCAGCAGAGGGGAGGGGCGCAGGCCGGGTGAGGAGGAGTCACACAGCAGTGACCTCTGCAGGACCACAGCACCCCGAGCGGGAACAGATACGTCTCCCCAGCTTGAAGGGGTCAGGACCATGGCAAACGCACAGCCGAGTGAGCCTGGCCTCGGTGCGTGGGGGGCTGTCACCCTGAAAGCTCTCTAAAGTTGCACTCTCTCTTGGGGACCCCCGAGAGTGGATGCAACCTGGGGAGAGGAAAGCACGTGTTAGGGAGGGGACACCACTGGGCATGGCTGGGCCATAGCCACAGTCCCACCAGCTCCAAAGGACAGGCCCAAGGCTATGTGACCCGAGGTGGCCAGCAACAGTCACCCTCGGACATGCACAGGGACTGCAGTGTGTGGCAGATATCTCCTGGGTAACCACTATCAAATCCCATTCGTTTTGATGTAGCCCTGAGCGGGTGAGTCTGGCCACCACTGGCCCTTTCCTACGGGGTTCCCCCCTTATCTAGGAGTGGCAAAGTCCAGGGCCTGTAGGGGACAAAAGGCGGGGTGCAAAGTGCCTCTGGGGTCGGAATTGGGGAAACACGTGCCAGTGGCTCATCACGGCGGAGAGCACGGCTGAGGACACCCCATCCAGGCAACAGGGAAGGCAGAGCCCTCAGAGTCAGGGTCAGCGCTGGAACGGGGCCGTGCACCCTCTAAGAGCAGCCGCAGGGCCTCTGGTGCGGTGTCTGCTGGGAAACCTTGCAGGTCCCCGCGACCTTGGAAGGGCGGCTACTCACTGTGCATTTTCTCCTCGCGCTAAACCCAAGAGTCATTTCCAAGTTAAAGTTTGCATTTAACTTTTTTTAAATTGCAAAGAGGACTTTATGGTGCAGCAATAGATAACCCTGTAAATCATCATTAAAATGCCTGCCGTAGTGAAACAATGACAAGAATAATAATCGATGGACATATATCAAGGGTGAGAGGTTTATGCCGGGCTGAGACAACAGCACAGCAAAGCAAATGTTTGCATTCTTTAAGAATAGCATTCTCATTTATAAAGTATGAGTAATAAAATCAATACTGCTGAAATGAGCGGTGGCAGGGCGGAGCATGCTCTCCCAGCACGAGGACAGGTGACCAGATAAGAATGTTCCCTGTTCTTTTCACCGAATAAAAACACAGGCCCAAGATTTTAACATCCTGCCTATAGTCCTGGTGAATTTTGTTTCTCCTTCCCAAACAGGTTCCGAGGGAAGATGTAAACCAGAATGGCAAGTATGTGAGAATAATGTCCCCCTGTGGATTAGCCCATATCTCAACCAGTCAACGCTCAATAAATATGTGGGTTAATTGATAATCATCTTGCTCGTTTAAGAATTGTTGAACTTGAGCGTGTAAACTGAAACCCTATGGCCCAGCTCCAGCTTTGGAGCAGCGTAAGGAGGCGAGTTTGGGATGCATACCCCAGCCGGGACAGAAGGACAGCACCCGGGGTACCCGGGAGAAAGATCTTCGTTGTTGATGATGTTGTTGCCATGGTGATGGGAGCTCTGATCTGGGCAGGCCTGGGAAGGGTGCAGTTGACATTTCTTCCCCTCAGGACTTGATCAGCAGCAGGGCTGTGCACGGGAAGGGCTCCCATCTAAGGGCTTGCTGTTTCAGGGCAGTGCAGAAGGGCTGCCTGGAGGGCTGAGAGTAGCACAAATTTACCTTTGCAGCCATTTCTCAGAGCCTAAATTCTACCATGACTCCTGCTAGCAGCCACTCGGCCCTGGGCAAGGCCATTCTCTGGGTTGGCATCAGGCTTGTCCCTCCTGGCCGGAAGACCCAGCCCTCTGCCCTCCGGCACCTGGGCTGGTCTCCGGTCTCTCCCGTTCCTGTCGCAGCCCTGCCCCTGTCTGTGCTCTGTGCCAGGGTTTAGCTGCACACTGGGCATGGCTGTGATCTCTGCCCATCTGCAGGGACGAGCCTGGTGGCAAGGGCCCCAAGAGCACTTTCTGCAGCTGGGCAGGGGCCAGCTCGCTGCTGCTTCCCCAGGGAGTCTGGAGGGCGCCTCAGCTGCCCCGTCGCTGTCACCAGGCCTCTCTGCACGCCAGACCTGGACGAAGTGCCTCGAGAGGCGCCCAGTGCCCACCAGAGTCTCCCTCGGGAGGCACTTGTCAGGCCCCGCCCGCACCTGCGGTGGGTGCCGAGAATGCTCGGATGATGGGCTCCGCTTGGCAACCCGAGGCAGGCTGCCTGCCAAGTGCTCTCCCAGCAGAAGGGGCTGCTTTGCAGGAAAGAGGAAAAATGATTGCAAATATGAGCAGACGTCAGCTTTCTCTCTGGAGCAGGATGAGGTCATCCCCGGCACTCTTCTCCTCCTCCTGAATTCTTTCTGTCCGTCTGGACCTCCACAGCCCTAAGTCTGTGGCTCTCCCGCGCCCAGACTCCCCGCAGACAGCGACTGCCCAGGGCACTTGGGGTCTCAAGGGCCCAAGCGGCAGCTGCCCTGCAAGCACTGGCTGTTCTAGACCTCACGCCGCAGTGGGCCTTCTAAAAATAGAAGTCTTCCAAACAGCAGTGCTTCCTGGAGCCAGACACTTTCCCGACACCAGAGGCTGCAAGACACCTGAGAGCTGTGCAGTTGTCTTCAGCAGGGGCTCGGCATTTCTCTCCTGACATGGCTTTGTCAGGGACACCCTGAAGCCAGACCTGTGACAGATCCCAAGAGGCTGAGGCAGGGGCAGAAGAAAGGATGGACCCACACACAGTGTCAGCAGCAAAGATGTCCTCCTAGGGGACAGTAAAGGGAGGAGGAGCTTCGGGAGGTGGGGGCAGGGAGGGGGTGCTCCAGAAAAGCCATGATATAAATGGCATGGAGAGACATGGTGGGCAGACAGACAGAGGGTGCGGGCACAGACAAGGACGTGGGCACGGGCACAAGGTGGCCCGGATGATGGATGTGGGTAGACACAGACTTAGTGGACGGAGGAAAGACAGAAATGTCAGATGTGGCTATGATACAGGTAGACAGATGGATAGGACATCGGTGTGGACACTGGTGTGGCCAGAGATTTGGGCATAGATGTGCTCACAAGTGCACACACTCACACGCATACTCTTGCACACACAGCATACACTTACATGTACTTCTGCCCACGTGTGCATGCACACATGCTTGCACACTCATATGTACACGCTAATGTGTTCACACACTATACACACTGACACGTGTTATCACAGGAGCATGCTCTCCAGGTTCACTCAGTCACACAGGCACACTCACGCTCACACACACCCTCTGTTCACCGCACTGCCCCCACCCAGCTGCACGTGGGGGGAGGAGCAGGTCGATTGTCCCCGGAGTAGGCCAAGCTGATGAGAGTCAGTCTGACCCACTGGAGGCTGTGGAGCCACCCCTGGGCATCACACACCCCCTGCACGATATCCAGAGCCACCAGAGAGCCTGGTGCCGGGCGTCAGAGCTCGGGTTGCACAGAGCCCCAAGCACGTGTAGGTTTCCTTGCTGAGCAGCCACAGTGAGTGACGAGGACAGTAGAGCTTGGGCAGCAGCCAAAGGGGGCAGGCAAAAGGGAGGACCTCCTGCCAGCAGGGCCTGCTGATGAGGACCGTGCCCAAGGCTCAGAAGGGCAGAGACCCTGGGCTCGTTCTGGTTGACGTTCACACCTCAGCGCAGCCTCTCCAGCCACCCTTGAAGCCACAGGGTTCTATGAGAAGAACAAGACTAATGCCGCCCTACGTGACCCTTCCTCCCTGGCCATCCTGGAAGTCCTCTCCAAGGACAGCAGGTCCTCCCTGGGGCCCATGGTTCCACAGCCCCTGGTTCTGGCAAATTAAACTCATAACTGCAGGCACAGCGCAGTCCTGAAGCGGTGTGAGGCGCGCCTGGCCTCCGTCCTGCTGTGCAGAGTGTGTCGTCATGGGCCATGGAGGAGGCCAGGGCGCACTTCCTGCCCCTGGGCGTCAGGACCTGGGGTGCGTTTCTGTGTGCCCTCACCCCAAGGTGCCCTGAGGCCATGCAGTGTGGGGTACTCCTTGTGGTTTTCATCTGCATTTCTGTGTGGATTGGTGATTTCCTAGGCTGTTGGTGGTTTGTGTATCTTCTTTGGGAAAATGACTCCTCGGGTCCTTGTCCATTTTTAACTGGATTGTCATTTTGCTGTCCTACTGCCTGATTTGCTTTTCTGTGTTTCTGAGTTTGATGTTGTGCCTTTGTTCATTTTTGTGAGTTGTGATTTGACAATCACATTGCTAGTGTCGTCTCCGAGACCAGTGTCAAAGACATTTTCCCGTCTTCTATGGTTTTCACAGTTTCGGGTCTTACGCTTAGTCTTTCATCCACCTCGGGGTGATTGTTCTGTGTTGTGTGCCACATACATTTGTAAGATAGGGATCCAATTTCATTCTCCACAAGTGGGCATCCAGCTGTCCTACCACTATTTTCTGAAGAGACCATGCTTTCCTCATTGTATATTCTTAGCACCCTTGTTAGAGACCAGTTGACCATACATTGGTTTACCTCCAAGCTCTCTGTTTCATCCCATAGAAAAAGCATCTTAATATCTGAGCTCACACCAAAGCCAGCCTGTTGTGATTACACAGCTTTTAACAACTGGAAATCAAACATGAGGTGCTTCCAACCTTAGTTTTCTTCCTCAAGGTTGCTTTGCCTATTTGAGGTGTTTTGAAGTTATGTATGAATTTTAAGCTTGTTTTTATAGTGCTGTGAAAATGTTTTGATATTTTGAGAATCTGTATATTACCTTGAGTAGCAGTGATTTTTAAAAAATATTAAATATTCCAATACATAAACATTAGATTTCTTCCCATTTGTCTTTTTGAGTTTCTCTTATCAATGTTTTATAGTTTCCAAAATACAGATCTGTCATCTTCTTAGTTAAATTTATCCCTAGTTATGGCTTTTTTGGATAAAGAAAATGTGGTATTTATATACAGTGCAATACTACTCTGCCTTAAAGATAAACTTGAGGCATTTTCAGCAAATGGACACCACTTGACAACATAACATTAAGTGAAATAAGTCAGACAAGTAAGGTTAAATATCATATTGGTTCTCTTATATAAGAAAATATTAAAAGATTATATATATACACATATAGAGAGAAAGTGCATGCAAAATAGAAGATAGATAAATAAGAAGTAGGGAGATGTTTTTCAAATGAGTGGGGGAGTAAGAGATGGAGGAGGAGGGAAAAGGGATGGAAAAAAGAATTGAAGGGGACAAGGATGATGATGAAAACCCAAGCTTTTGCAAATGGGAGAGAGATCAAGTGTTGGAGGGAATGGGAGGTGGGGAGGGGTAGGAGATGAAGAAAGAAAAGCTAAGGTGTGTTGTGTACTTGTACCCGCTCCTCCAAGATAAATGTAGTCATCATGACCCCCCACTGGTGTCCTCATCCTCTTTCTCCTGGTCAGTGTTGGGCGTCTGCATGGCCTTGCTTGGCCCTCAACTTCCCATCTTCCTGGGTCTCCCCTGTCTGTTCCCCTGGTCTCCACGAGGACCGTGCTTTGAGCCAGAGTCCTTCTCCTGCTCCAGGAGGACAGTGTGGTCCTCACGGGCCACTCTGTTCAGAAGCAGCAGGGAGGTTTGTGGGCCCCAAATGAAGCTACTGTTCCATAGCTTTGTGTGTCCGCTGCACCCCACTCCATGTAGACGTGGGTCAGTGCATGTTGGTGAGGAAGAAGGAAATTGCTCTGAGGGGGACCTGGAGAGTTTCCTGCCAGACACGTCACCCAGGGAGAAGGACCTGTCCTGAGAAGACAGGATGAACAAAGATAAGGGGGAAGGAAAGGCCCACATGGCACAGTCTGTCTTGTTTCACTGCAAATGTTTGATGCCGATGTGGGGGGTGACTGGGAGGAGTTCCTGGCCCTGCTGTCATCACCCAGAGTCGGACGTCAAGACAGCTGGGATCCACAAGCTGTGGTTGTAATCACATTTCCCCTTCGAGGTGAGGGTGTTCTGTGAATAAAATCAAGGATTTTTCTTGACATAAAGAGGCTGGGGAGGTGACAAAGCACTGAAGGATCTGTTCCTGCCAAGCAAATATCTCCACAGGTGGGAGATGGAAGAAGCTTCATCGCCCTCTGGTGTGGTTTGTGTCTAGATGTCCGCCCCCGCCCATGTCATGTAGCCATGGGATGAGCTTCTAGAGTTTGTGACTGATTCACAGTCCAAGGTTGGGATCGTGGGTGTGAGTGCTACACCTGCTGTAGGGCGGGTAGCCTGCATACAGTATAAGGGACAGAAAGAGTCTTCCCTTGCACTCCTCCCTTTTGCTCTTGCTGTTTTTGCTGTCTTCTCCTGCCAACTGTTGTTCCTCTGCCATATGCCATCCTGCCTTGGAGTCATCTGATTATAGACTGAAACCTCCACAAACTGTGAACCAAGTAAATCTTTCCTTCCTTAATTTTGGGTGTCCGGTATTTTGTCTCAGTAATGAGAGAAAAGTAACTAAGACACCCTCCAATTCCTCATCCTGATGCTGGTTCTGCCCCATGGCATCCAGGCTGCCCCTAAACCAATGAGAGCAAAAAGGAATGAAGGCCAGGGCGGGTTAGGTCCCATTCAAACTCTCCTGTGAGCAAGGAAAGGGCAAAGGAGCAGAGAGGACATCAGTGACCTTTCAGGGAGACAGGATCAAACCTACAAAATCAGGAATCCACCCAACATGAAGCAAGACCACCAGGCAAATACTCCAAGTCATTTAAACCAGAATCTGGCTTGGTGGACCTGGCACAGAAAGTTTAGAAATTAATCCAGCACTCTGGGAGACTGAGGCCAAAAGACTGCAAGTTCAACCCCAGCTTGGACAACTTAGCAACTTCTCAAGAACCCGTTTTAAAATAAGAAATTTCTAAAAGGGCTGGGGATGTAGCTCAGCGGGAAGGCTCTGAGTTCAGTCCAATAGGAAAAAGAAGAAAGAAAGGACGGTCTAGAAGTGAGACAGATCAAAAAGGGCAACTGGTTAGGAAGGGAAGGAAAATACAACAAAAGCGTTTCTAGAACAGGCCCAGGCTTCCTGAGCCAGCAAGCTGACCATTCTCCTACTCCTGAGAGCCAGCATTTCACAACGAGTGACAGGGACCCTCATGGGACAGCAGCACCCCCAGGGCCCACATGGACTGGGACTTATACTTGCACTGCCAGGGGGAGGAGGATGTGTTTCCACAGAGCCCAGGGGCTGACCCTGCAACCCAAAACCTCCGCTCAGAGTCTGGAGCACACGGTTCAGGACCTCTCCTCTGGGCAGCATTTGCTTCATCTTGCAAAACAGCCAGGAGTATTAGACCTCAAATCTGGGCAGCAGGATAGGCCATCCAGTGGGTGCCACATGCAGCAATACTTCAGCTTCCCTCACAATGGCTGGGAAGGAAAGGCGTCATTGGGACAGGGAGACCAGGAGTGGTGGGAAGAGAAAGGTCTGTGCCCTTTCCTTGCTAGACGCTTGAGTATACATGCACATGCATGCATATGTGTGTGCTTCCCATGCTGTCCTGAAGCCACAAATGCTCTAGGAATCCACCATCTAAAGGCACTGCATAGCTTAGACCTCAAGTCGCCCCAAAGCCACATGCCAAAGGCTTGGTCTCAGCTGAAGGAGCTGCTGGGAAGTGATGGCCCCTTAAGAGGCAGGCCTAATGGAAGGAAGTGAGGTCACTGAGGGTGTGTCCTTGAAGGTGATGCTGGGGCCCTGCCCCTTCCGGTCTCTGTCTTTGCTTCCTGGTCACCACGAGCTGCACGTGTTCTTTGACACCTGCTTCCACCATGATGTGCTGCCTGCCACAGGCCTGAGGCAACATGGCCAAGGACCATGGACTGAAACCCTCGAAACAGTGAGCTGCAATGAGCATTTCCTCCTTAAGTCAGTTTTCTTGGGTATTGTGTCACAGAAATGGAAAGGTGCCTGACACAGGCACCTTGGGGCCAATTCTTCTGAAGAGTTACAACAGCTCCAAATAGATGTCACTGACCTGGCTCAGCACATCTCAGTTCTGTAGGAACTACCTGGCATGCACCTGCTCATGAAATATACCCAGAATCTGCAAATCTAAGCAGATCTCTCTCCTGTCGAGCCCCAGGAGCCAAGTAATGTAGACAGAGTTTTCACACTGAGTCCTAAGTGTGCCAGGGATTCTCAGTTTTCTTGGTCACTGCACCCAGCTGCAGATGAACTTTGCCTGAGTTCAGAGAAGCAGTTCCAGGCAAACAGGGACATTTGCCAAGTGCAAACCCTGGCCCTTTGTGTATTTAGTAATAGGTGAAGATAAGATTGCTTCTCTGACATCATGACAGATACCATCAGAGCAACAGCCTGCCACTGTGACTGAGTATGCCAGAAGAGCCAAGTTGATGCTGCCCCACGCCTGAGCAGAGTCAGTCCTCTGAGACTGGCAGGACCCGTGGGAACCTAAAGCCCATCTCTCTGGCATAGGAGATGGTGACTGCTCCCAGAGTCACAGGCTCTGAGGCCATCAAGGCAGTGGAGAGCACCAGCACAAACTTGCTGAACATGTTGGCACTGTCTCATCCAAATAACTGTTATCTGGAGCCAGGAGGTGAAGAGCTCCTGCCTTTGGAAAAGCCTGTTCACACCACCACTTCCCTGTAGCCTGTGACTTCGTAATAACAGGTGTTGCAACAGGTCAGGCTACCTGGGCTGCAGCAGATAAGTCCCTTCATAGACCGCAGATCCTTAACCACAGACCAGCAGGAAAGCATACAGCCTCTTATTGACATCAGGGTTTGAGGCCAAGTCCTCCCAGTTTTGTCACCTTGGCACAAAGCTGCTGGGCTTAGGGCCTTTCTCTGTAGATGTGGCACAGTTTTGAGACTACCGTGATAGCTCTGTCTGTGCACTGCAATCCCAGAATACAAATAGTTCACTTAGTGGAAGTCTTACAGTCTAAATCTGTAGACACACAGTCACTGCCAAGACCACATGTGTCCACAGAAGCGAGTCACTGGACCAAGCGTCTCTGTTTTGGGGAGGATTCTCACTTAATGCTTACATTTTATGTGTCACTTATTTCTGTTGTCTCACGGCTCTGGACACGAGTTCCAAAAACTTCATGGGTCACAAGTTCGACATGGAGTGGATTACGGCCCACTGACTTCTTTTTTCTAATTCAGTTAATTGAGCTTTAAACTGTGTTAACTAACAACCCAGAAAACGACCCAAATCACTTTCTTCTCAACTCTAAGACCCCTCAGTTAAGACCAGAGATCTGCAGTGGGTTTGCACAAGCAGTGTTTTAAGATGCCTGGAACCCCCATTTGCTGTCTCTTCTCCCAGGTTCTGAAGCCCTTAACGTGGTGTGGAGGTCAGTGGTGTACTTGCCTTACCATGCCCAAAGAGAGCTGGGGCTGCTTGTGTGTGTGCCCAGACACCTGGGATGATAGTGACTGCACCTTTCCTTTATCGAAGCTCTCTTTTTCTTGTCTTGCTCATACTCATCAGCATGTGAATCCTGCCACAGGCAAACCTGGGGAAATAGAGGCACACCTTCCCTCTTCACACTTGAGGACACTGGAGATCAGAGGACCAGATCAGACCTCACTCCTGAGCCTGCCCAGTGTTACTGGGAAGGCATGGGATGGTAAGGGCCCTGAAGCTCAGAGGACAACCCTGGTAAGCATGTTGGAGAGGTCCTGCCTCTGTCAGCCTTTTCCAGAAGCAAAATCAGCTGTTCTGTGGATACTGTGCTACCAAGGACACCAGCAACATCCCAGCTCTGTAACCATCTTCTTGTGGTGAGGCCAAGGCAGTCCTCATGAAGAATGCAGGTGTGCTCTCTAGGTCTAAATGGTGAGCGCAATCCAGGGCCTTGGCCAACCAGGCCAACACTGCATAGACAGATGGACAGATACCTGAGATCCTCTTCTACCAGCACTGTCATTGCTGAGGCTCTGAGAAGATCACTTGAGGTCCTTCAAGCACTTTAGAAGCATTTATTAAATACTTTCTATACGACCACCAGAGCAAGGCAAGGAGGAACGGGATGGAATTCAGGAAACACATAAAACAGGCTCATCCTCCAAGGGGCAAAGCTGAGGGACCCTTCAAGGCCAAGTTCCAGGGGACCAGCCCTTCCTGGGGAGACTGTGGCCTCACCTGGGATGGGGAAGAGCACACCCCAACTGGCTGGACAGCAGCTCCCACCCAACAACTAGGAGAGGGACCTCTGCAAACCCAACCCCAGACACCAGCATATTCCCCTTCTCTAAGGACAGGACCATGTGCCTGTCACTAGCTTGGCAGGGGCCCTGCAGCCAGGCAGGCTCATGAGGCCAACATCTGCCTGTCTATGCCTGTGAGAGACCCAACCCCAGCTCTGACCTGAGCTCTGGCCCCAGCGGAGCCACCCATGGGACACTCAAGTCCAATGACTTTGTTTTCAAAGCAGAGACCCAGGCCCAGCAAAGGCCAGTATGTCCTGCTGAGATCAGGTCCCCAGAGTTGATGCGGGGCAAGTTCTGCTCTGAGGAATCCCCTCCCAAGCCTAGCCTCTGTGTCTCTGGATCCCTAGGCTTCTGTCCCACAGTTCAGGGTAGACAGTGGGTGTTTTACTTTGGGTGGTGCCCGCTGATAGAATCCAGCTCACACCTGTTTACACAGGGTGACGATCAAGACAAGCACTAGGTGTGGGCTGCTCACAGATTAGCACATACCCACTCCTGGCCTAGGGTCCCCAGGATGACAGCCAAAGAGCATCCAGGTCAGGCAAGTTAACAAAGTTCCTTTTGTGGGAAGGGCCTGATGCACAGGGAAAGGATGGTGGTCCAGGGTGGCTCCAGAGAAGGATGTCAGAGCAGGCTATTTGGAGGAGTGTCTTGGTTACTTTTCTCTCATTGCTGAGACAAAATACCTGATACCCAAAATGAAGGAAGGAAAGGTTTATTTAGTTCATAGTTTGTGGAGGTTTCAGTCCATACTTGGCTGGCTCCAAGGCAGAGTGGCACATGACAGAGGGCAACAGTTTATGGTGGCAGAAGATAGCAAAAGCAACCAGAGCAAAAGGGGAGGGGAGCAAGCAGCCTCTTTCCCTCCCTTACACTGTATGCAAACTACCCACCCTAGGGTGGGTGTAGCACTCACACCTATAACCCCAACACTGGACTATGAATTGTAAACTCTAGAAGCCCACCCCATCACAGCATGAGGCTTTGGTGGGACATGCAGACACAACCATACATTCCACCCCTGGCCCCTCAAAGACTCATGTACATCCCTTTATGCAAAAGACGTTTTAGTCCATCTCTAAGAGTTGCCAAAATCCTAACAGTTTCAGCATTGCTGAAGAGTCCAAGTCCCAAGTCTTCTCCATGATGTAAGGTGAACTCTTAGCTGTGAGCCCCTGTACAAATGAAAAGTTAAACACTTCCAACATTCAATGGCACAAAATAAACATTACCATTCCAAAAGTTACAAACAGGGAGATACAAAGCATTGGGACCAAAACAAGTACAAAATCCAGCAGGGAAAACATTAAGTCCTGTATTTCCACATCCAGCATCTGAAGCAACTTGTGGCACATTGGGAGCTCCAAAGACCTTGTGTGGCTCCACCTCTATGGCACTTCCAGTGGTTATAGCACCTGTGGCTTCTCTCTTAGGCCAACTTTGCTCCCTCCTTGCAGCTTTCCTCAGACAATCCACATTCTTGGCTTTTCCAATCTTCTGAGGTCTCCACTGATCTTCTGGCTTCTCACTCACAGCTTCACACACCACCCTCTCAGGGGCCAACTGCCTGGCCTCCCAGGCCTTTTGAAATCTAGGTAGAAGCCTTCTTAACCTCAGAACTCTTGCATTCTCCATGCGCCTAAATCCACATGGATGAAGCCAAGGTCTGCTGTCAGCTGGAGCAGTAGTGAAGCTTTCCTCTCTTGGCCATAGGGGTTTAGTGCCTGGATCACTGGGCACTCTGAACCTGATTCTGAGGAACAAATTCTCTATGCCACCACCATTCTGGAGCCTGGTGTGGCCGCTGCCACCATTCTGAAATATGGCACTCTGTGGTTTTCTCCTCAAGGCAAGGTCTTCCACCTTTGCAGGTTTGAGGGTGCAAAGGGTGGAGACTTGCTGCTTCTTGTGATGCCTTCAGGCCATCTTTTCTATTCTCTTGTTCTTTTTCATCAGTGGGGATCTCCTCAGCCTTATCTTTGCAGTCCACAGCTTTACTGGAGCTTCCTTTCTGGCCAAACTCACATTTTAAATCATCCTGCTGGGCTCTTTGCTCTTGATTCTCAACATAAATCTGGCTAAAAGCTCCCAATAATAGCCATGCCACCACCTCAACATTCGATGGCCTTGAAATTTCTTCTGCCAGATTAATTAGTCCACTGCCCTTAATCTCAATCTCAGGCACTTTCTGGACCCAAGCAAAATGCAGGCAAACTTTCTGCCAAGCCATGACACACATTATCTGGAGTTCAAAAACCAATGCAGTCCTTCTTCCCAGCAGGACTCTTGAAACTTTAAAACCTCCTGGTCTTTACTGGCAGGATTTCTATCATCCTTCTGGTCTTCTGAGCTCTGACCAGAATCTCCCGTACAGAACAGCCAAAGGCATTCCAGCTGTACTTACTCTTTCAGGCAAAATCTCCTCCAGACCTTTCTAAGCACTTCCCACAAGCCATTTCCAAAGGCTCTTGAACCACATAGTCAGGTATAGGCATAGCAATGACCCCACTCCTGGTACCAAATTCTGTTTTGGTTATTTTTCTTTTGTTGCTGAGACAAAATACCTTACACCCAAAATTAAAGAAGAAAAGGTTTATTTAGCTTACAGTTTGTGGAGGTTTCAGTCCATACTCAGCTGGCTCTGAGGCAGAGTGGTACATGGCATAGGGCAAATGTTCATGGTGTCAGAAGACAGCAAAAGCAACAAGAGTAAAAGGGGAGGAGAGCAAGCAGCCTCTTTCTCTCCCTTACATGTGAAAATATCCACCCTCGGGTGGGTGTAGCACTCATATCCGTAATCCCAGCATTGGACCATGGATCGATCATAAACTCTAAAAGCCCACCCCATGACTTCATGAGTTTTGGGGGGACATCCAGACACAAACCATAACAGGGAGGTGACCTCAAAATGCTCATAAAGGATGCCACAAAGCAGGGCATCACTGAGAGCTCTGGCAGCCATGTAGGACCTGCTGGCTTGGCCCAAGGGGAGGAAACAGAAGGGCTTCTCCTCCTCCTCTGACATCAGCCTGCCCCTGGCCTGGGAAAACCCTCTCCAGGGAGGTGGGTTCACAGGCACCCAGGAGGATGCACAGAGGAGTACACAGAGCACCCCAAGACTCCTCTAACCCAAGCACCAGAAGTAAGGACTAGCAGACTGCACCCTAGCAGACACTGTCCTATCTCAAGTTCAAGGAAACTATGGCCTAGAGGAGTAGGAGTGCTGGAAAGAGGACCCAGCCTGGAGGTGACAGGCCTGTGCTCACCAGCCTGAGGCCCACTGCAGCCTGCCCAGGCTGTCATCCTGTCTCATGAGGTGATTTAGCCCATGATTTCTGAATGAGAAGTCAGGGGATGACGAGAATGACAGGATAGTACCGGCAAGAGTAAAGCCCTATGCCTACTTCCTGAAGAGACTACTGATGTGTAATGCTGTTGTGTTTAGTAATTATAAGAGCCCTCTGCCAGAGAAGGGCCTTAGCCAACCCTGCTGTCCCCTAAGGATGGGGAACCTTGAACTTCACCACTCACCCAGGGCCACAGCCAGGGACAGGGCCCCAGGCGAGGGGACCATGGCCCTCTGGTGACAACCCTCAGGCCAGTTTCCCACTTCTCTACTGCTCTTTCCCTCCCCTGGCTCTTGCAGAGCCAAAGTCCGAGCACCATCTAGCCAGTACCTGTGTCCCCACAGAAGCCGGACTTCAGCTCAGCACCCAACACAAATGCCCACTGTGGATGAAGGAACACAGAAGAGGGCACATCCACCCAACCCTAGGAAGCCATCCAGTGACACAGATGGACCTCGGAAACCTCACACTGTTGCAAGATGCCGGTCACAGCACTCTGCCCATTGGAGGGCTTCATCCATGAAATGTCCAAAGCAGAGACCTCCAGAGACAGGGGGCAGGCTGGGGACCACCAGAGCTGGAGTGTTGGGGAGTGGTGGCCTTGGGAAGTCATTGAGATGTTCTAGAGCTGTGGGGACCATTACACGTGTCTATGAACTTGCTAACACCACTGTACTTTAAGTGAGTGGATGTATGGAAAGTGAATTACATCTCAATAAAATCTTTAAAAAAAAAAGATCTTGTGGGATCAGAAGTCAGAAACCCTGCATCTGATTCCAGCTGGGCTGAAGGACTCAGGCCCAGCCAGAACTAGGAGGCCTGGGGCACCCCTGTCCCCACCCTCCCAGCCAGTAGCATTGGCCTCTTGGGGCACAGTTTCCCCTGTTACAGGTCTCTTCTGAAATACTGGGCTCTCCTTGAAGAGTGGGCAGAAAAAGTGCCCTTGCAAATCCTCCCGCATCAGGTACCAGCTGCCTGAGGCCACTGTCCCTAAGCCAGAGACACACATGAGTTCTGCTTCTGCACTGCCAAGGCCAGAGCAGAAGCAGGGACTTTCTGGACAGCAGGGGAAGGCTGTGTGATCTTCCAGGGGAAGTAGGAGCACACACGCCCTCAGCTGCAGAACAAAAGCCCAGGCTGCCCGGTGGAGGGAGGCACAGCCCACCAGCTGTCACCACGCAGCCCAGGCTTCCAGTTCCCAGGGCACTGCAGAAGAATCTGCCATGGGGAGATGGCCCCAGGTGGTAGCGGGTCAGAGTCAAAGGGTCTCACAGGGGAAAATCGAGGCCACCATGCCTAGGAGAGGGTCCCAAGAGCCATCCAATGCCGACACGCCAAGAGCCACTCTGAAACAAAGCATCATACCGTCAGCAGAGACTCCAGATGTCCCCAGACTGGGAGCCTGATCTGTCGGCCACTTCCTGCCTGGATGCACACAGAAGGGAACACTATCTTGGGTCCCAAGCAGTCCCTGGGGGATTCTGACGGCCTGCAAGCTCCATAGCCTGAGAGCATATGCTCTGCGGAGGAGCAAGCCTTGACGGGGACAGAGTGTGACCCCCAGGAGAGCTGGTGATGCCCACACCACCTGTCCCTGCCCCTCTGCTCCGCAAGGCCCAGTGAGGTGGGCCCGGCCTTGGTGACTCAGCACAAGCCCTGGAAACAGGAGCACTGTGCTCCACGCTCACAAATGAAGCCATCACTCAGGGGTGCAGTTAGCGGAGGCCGTTTTCTAGAACTGTCTAGATGGTTCTGCTGCGCAGTTGAAGTTGAGAACCCTGAAGCACCGGATGAGGCTCAGGCCTCCCAGCTTGACACCCTCCGCCGCATCCCTTCCCAGAAGCAAGTGAGCACTGGACCAGGGCAGTGTTGACCCAGATTGTATCCCTGCACCAAAGCCACCACGCAGACCTGCCCAGCTGGCCGTCCCTGGTGGGGCGCACTAAGGCTGGAGCCCACCCGGGGAGGTCTCAGGGCGAGGGACGGGTTGGCAGGAAGTAAAGGGCCACACCAGCCTCGGCCCCTCGGTCGCCAGGGCCCACCTTCTCCCGAGCAGACCATACTCCTCCCGGGTGCTGCTCGGCGGTGACAGGGCCCAAAGCCCCTCAGAGCGCAGCCAGCGCTTGGTTCTCCACTCTGCTAGTCAGGAAAGGCTGAGACTTTGGACCCGGTCATTTCCAGACAGCCTGGACTGGCCTCTCCCGAGTCCCCTCTGCCACCTGTTGTGCAGCCCACAGTGCCCTCCCCACACCCCACTCCCTCCATTTTGCCTCAGTTCCAGACTGAGGTCCCTTCAGGGGCTTCCCAGTGGCCTCTGTGAACACAGCCTCCCACGGCCATCCCCAAGTCCCCACCAGAGACCACGCATGGCCGCGTGTGGGGGCAGGGAGTCCAAGCGCATAGAAGCAGAGGCAAGGACACCCCGGATTCACACTGGGAAGAGGCGGGGGTGGCCTTGACTCACCCTCCGTGCACGGCCTTGGTACCCTGGCTGTGCTGCTCCTTTCCATCCCCCTGTGAGTCACTCTTCCGAGTGCGGAGTCCCCAGAGGCCGTGCCAGCCCCTGCTGTTCCTGCTGACCGTCCAGAGACTCCATGAACGCACCATCCCCAATGCGTCACTGAGGTCATCCCGGGGGAGGCAGGCCCAGTCACCGCTCCTACAGCCCATGGCCCATCCAGGAAGGAGGCCAGCTCGGGCCCTCCCAGGGACTTCCAGTCCCCGGATCACCTGCCTGCGCTGTGCCCGGATTCGCGTCCCCTGCCCTGGGTCATTTATTTATTTCTTCATTTTCATTCTGATATGGGAGCTCACTCAGCTGCTAAGTTGCCCAGGCTCAAATTTGCAACCTTTCTCTTTTTCATTCATTTTATAGACGTGTGATTGACAAAAATTGTACATATTTTGGGTGTGCGACATGAGATTTTGATGTATGTGTGCACTGTGAAGTGATTACTATCAATCTACTCAACATCCTATCTCCTCTCCCGCTCACCTCTGCCTTTTCCGTCTCCAGAGCGCTTGACACCTGCTCTCCTAGCAGCACGTTGTCAATGCCTGCAGTCACTGCCTACAGCAGACCAGGGCTCCAGGGCTCCATGTCCCATCCCAGCCCCCACAACAATCCCTCTGCTCCCTGTTAGCGTAAGTTTGAATTTTTCAAAAAGATTCCACACCTAAGTGAGAAGATGCTGTGTTTGCGTCTCTGAGCCTGGTTTATTTCACTTGGCATGATGTCTTCCATGTTGTTGGAAATGGCGAGGCTTTGTTCTTTTATAAGGCCACATAATAGCCGTTGTATTTATAGACCACACTTTCTTTATCTACCATCCCTCGGTAGCACTCCGCTGCCTCCCAACTCTGCCTAGTGCCTCAGAGGACACAGGGTACCGGTGTCCCTTGCACATCCGGGTCGCAGTTCCTTTGGACAGACACCCAGGAGTGGGACTGCAGGATCCTAGGCAGCTTCATTTTTAAGGTTTTAGGGCTCCTCCATGCTGCTTTCCATAATGGCAGTACCAGGGACCCCTGGGTAAGTCGGAATAGTCACAGCACTACGTAAATAAGGCCACCTGCAGTTGCACCCAACAGCACCCCCTCCTCCTTCCAGTTACAAAGTCCCTCTGACTTCGTGCCTCTCTGCTGGAGGCACGTTCTGTTCAGACTGCACGGTAGGAGAGACCGACACTGCCGCAGCCAGGGCTTCAGAAGTGGCTACCCGTTCAGCCTGTCAGAGCACCCTTGGTGCAAAGACCACCTGAGCCAGCAGCTGCCCAGGGCCCTCTGCCACCCAACAGAGAGCTCAGAAAGTGGGCTCAGCAGCAGCAGTGGTCACCACAGCGTGGCGCATTTGCCAAGCTGGGACTGCTTGCCCGGGCCGCGAATGGAGCTGAAGGTGCAGATCGTTCTCTGCAGATCCAGTACACATCTGGAAAGGGAAGAGGGTCGGGAAGGCAGCTCCAAGAAGCGGGGCAAACTGACTGTACAGAGGACTCGGGGGCGGAGAAGCAGGAAGAGAGAACCCTCCCCCAGGAGACACGAGACCCCAGTGCTGTGGAGGGCGTGCTCGCCGAAGTCACGCAGCTTCCGGGGCGCTGAGTCCCTGCTGCCTGAGGCAGAAGCAAGCTGGGTGCTCTGTGGTCCCCAAGGGACCTCACGGTCCTTTGTCCTTGACTCCTCCTGGGGCCCCACGGCCTTAGTTACTCCTCTTAGCCCAGGGTGGCTCTTACGTTTGTGGCTGGCCTGGCCTCAGCACATGCTGGGAGTGGACCCAGCATGTCCAAAAGGCACGCAGTAAAGTACATAGACAGCACAGGGACAGCCCGGCTACATGGCCCCAGCATCAGAGAGCGCTGGGCACCTGTCCCCGCAGCACAGAACTGGTTGCAGCTGGACACCCAATCTAAGGAGCCGATGGGGCCAAAGCCAGGCTGGGTGGAAGGTCTGCACCCCAGGTCCCCATGCCCCTCTGTCCAATGGTTTCCTCCTGGATTCGAGCCTCCATGAAGTTCTCCCGGTGCACTACACTCTCTTTTTTATTCTTTCTTTTGTTTTAATTTTTGTTTTTGTTTGCGGGGGTATCTTTTTGAGACAAGGTCTCACTGTGCAGTTCAGGCTGGCCTTGAACTCACTTTGTAACCCAGGCTGGCCTCAAACTCGCAGTGATCCTCCTGCCTCAGCCTCCTGAATGCTGGGATTACAGATGTGCGCCACCACGCCCGGCCTGCACTCTCTTTTTCGATGAGTCAGAAAGGCAAAGCTTTCCTGTGATGTCTGGCCCAGGCAGGGCTCTGTGATGGGATCATTTTCTAGCCACGCTCCTGGCCTTCTTTTACGGTCTCCCTCTGAGCACTTTGTGTTCACTTTGATTTTCATCTTTGCTCTCAGAATGATGATTTATCTGGCTTTCAGAATAGAAGGCTAAAAGGCCTAATTGTGTATGTGGCTTCTGGGGTTGTTTAGATTTATAAATATTTTAATAGGATTTTTATTCCTTCATAACAAATATCTTAGAAACCTTTGTACCGGGAGCAAGTGCCATGGTCTTTTCTATTTTAAAAAGTGGAATTTTTTTCTTCTCTACCTTAAGAAAGAGGTAAATGTCACAATTTTAAATGTCCCTAAAGGGCCCGTGGTGGTCACATCTGATTTACACCTGCTCTGTGATGCTCCAAGTGCATCAGTTTCCCATGATTCCCTGCAGACGGCTGCCCCGACCTTAGCACCACAGTCCAGGGCAGATGTCCCTCATTTTAATTAAGCTTCTGAAGGACTATATTATTGAGTAATTAAGACTATCAGATATTAAACCTCTGATTTGAAGTTACAAAGGCAAATGAGATGAGCATGAATCCTGTAGTTGAGTAGACACAGGCCAAGCCAAGACAGGAGAAGGGACGGAGCAGCCCTCGGGCAGGGACAGGGCGTGGGGCGTTGAGCCGGCATCACAGCCACACCTGTTTGCACAGCCCTTTCCCTCCCATGTGACTTTCCTGTGGACATGGGGCCACAGGAACCTCGCCGGCTGAGACTCTGGCTTATCTCTGACCTTGGTCTGCTTCTCTCACTGGGTTCTTCTTTTTGTGCTGCATTAAAGCCTCACCCAGAAAGTCACTTCAATAACCCCAGGTTGGAGCCAGGCACGGTCCTGCATGACTGTCATGCCTGCACTTTGAGAGGCTGAGGCAGCAGGGTCATAAGTTCAAGCCCAGCCTGGGCAACCTAGGGACGTAGCAAGACCCTGTTTCCAAATAAAAAATACAAGGAAGCGTGGGGATTAGCTCCGTGGGAAGGCCCAGGGTTCCGTTTCCGGTACCTCTTCACCACCACTACCATCACCGCCACCACCACCGTCACCACCATCATCCTCGCAGGCTGTGTCTATACAGCACACAAGGTCTTCTGAAAATATGGGGTTCTGGGGCTCCAGTCCTGAAGACCTGGCCTGGCTCTCACACACGCCTCTCCACAGTGAGAGTGGGTGGACGCGGCCTGGCCTGGAGGACCATGACAGTGAAACGCCCAGCTGCCCTCTGAGTACTCAGACGATGCGCTGGTGCCGGAGCCAAAGGATGACAGCAGAGTTGAACTATTGCCCAAAAGCAATTACTGATTAGAATTGATTATTTCTACAGAGAAAGGTGACCGATGGATTAGTTGTCACATTGCGGCAGATTTGGGCAAAACTGCCGCAATTGTTAAAGGGACCGAGCTACTGCACCCAATGGGAGCAGACGCCCTGCAGCACCCTGGCTGCTGCTCTATAAACCCACAGCTAAAGGGCTGTTGACACAGCACAAGCTGTGGGGGGCATCTTCAGGGGTCCTCCCCTGGCCCCTCCTGCCACAGAAATTATACCACGCTCTCCCCTTGCCCTGAGATGTGGGCACACAACGTGGAAAAGCCAGCCATGCCTCTGCCATTGCTTCCATTTCACCAGGAAGTTGTAGAAATTCAGAGCTCGTTTGAGCACACAGTAAATTAATGGGAAATGACACGTGACTAAATATTTGAAAGTTGTTGCCAGGCCTTTTTGATTTGCCTAATTACGTGTTTTACTGCCTCCATCCCAGAGCTCTAGCCTAAGGTATCAAAGCCTTTACACCTACTTCTCTGCCAATAGCTGGCTCAAACGCTGTGCGATCACACAGGCATGCAGTTTTAAAACTGCTCCCAAGTCCAGGGGCGCATGCGTCCTGGAGAGAGAGGGCCAGTGGTCGAGCGCTAGGAACCACAGGTCCGCATTCTTGACCAATCTGATACAAAGGACCTCCCCTCCCAGCATCACCTCCACCCAAACCCCTCCTCCAGGGAGCAGGGCGAAACAAAACAAACCCAGGGTATAAATATGTCAGGATAAGAAAGAAAACATGGACACAACATTCACACACCGTCTGCCTGTGGGAAGAGACAGAGAGGCCAAGACGGTCGTGCACATACTTGCCTGCTACCATGGTCCACTGAATGCGGTGGTTACCATGGCGGGAGCAGCGCGGCCGGGGCAGGCTTTGTCTGCGCCCTGCTCAAACAGAGCTGGGATTCTGTCTGCGGGTTTGTGTACTCTGGGGCAAGCCGTCCGCACGGTGAAAGGCCAGGAGAAGTGCGGGCCAGCTCCAGCTCATACCTCTGGTCTCTCTGGGCACCCCGCCTCTCCTGCGGCCTCCTCTGCCTCCCCATCTGCGGACACAAGGGGCACCCAGCGCGCTCAAGGGAGGACACCAATTAGGAGCCTCGCTGGCCACAGAAGCTGGACGAGCTGCTGTAGGGACAGACAGGCCCATGGACAGTGAGTCAGCGTAGAACCAAAGGAGCGTTCCTCCCTCTGAGAGGAAAGGATTCAAAGCCCGGCTGGGCCGGCCCTGCAGCTCGAGCTGTTAGTGAAAGAGCTGAGCTCACGGTGCCCCTGCCCAGGGCACTCCACCCGCATCTCTCACACCCAACACGCTCAACTCCTGCCGGCACGGTGAGAACAGAAAGGGGGCAGAGCCAGAGCAGTGGGGAGGCGGCAGCCTCCGAACACCGCCCCTGGCCTCGTCAGAGCCGAGCGTGGCACGGACCTGAGGCGATGCTGACCCAGGTCTGCCCCACGCACACCTTCGCTTGAGAGCCCAGCACAGGAGCCCACAGTGAGCCGCAGGGCTCTCCCAGACACCCGGGGAGTCCTCACATGTGAGGAGCCAGGACGCCAAAAGAAGAGCAGGAGGAGGCTACTTCCTAGGAGTGGCCCTTCCACAGGGCCCACGCCGGTACCAGAGGGCTGGTCCACGGAGTTCCGCTGTGCCTCTTGCTTTTGCTATTCCAAAGTGACTGGAGGAGCACAGGAAGTAAGATTATTTAAATTGACCCAATGAGATTGAGCATCCTCTCCTCAAGCCCAAGAACTGAGCCTGTTACTAGCCCTCCCCTGGGTAAAAACCTCTGCCTGCGGCGAGTTTGTGTCAGCACATCTGGCACTGGGGGCTGAGGCCCCGCTGCTGCTGTTGCCCCTTCATTGGCTCTGGGGCGCTTGTGCAGGACGATGGTGCAAGTGGCAGCCAGCCGGGTGCATCGCACATGGGCCGGGGGTTACCTGGCTAACTCCCGAGGAACTCCCTCCACAGACAAATCGCTACCGAGCGTCTCCTGAACTGGGGGCTGGGGGTCCTGCAAAGACAAATGAGACTCATATTCTGCAGGCTTTTCTGGAATTAGAGGATAAGTCACAGGGACTAACAACAGCCACAATGTCAAAATTGGAGCAGCAGCCCCCAAAGGAAAATAGAGACGTATGCCTCAACACAGAGGCCGTCAGCCAGCGGCTTGCTGTGATAAACAGGAAGTCCTCAGCAGGAGATGAGCAGACATAGGGAGGGCGACGGGTCACCAGGGCTGGCGGGCAGCGGTGCAGAGGTCCCTCCTCCCGAAGGCTGATGCTGTCTGCCACCCACCGCTTCAGCGCCGTTGTTTCCTGGGCCCCTGCCAGTGCGCAGTGAGACCTCTGCATGGAGCTCCAGCTTCTGGTTTGTGAAACAGGGAGGGGCCGCTTGAGTCCCCTCTGCAGCAGGCGAGGTACAGCGGGAAAGCTCCTTGCCAGCCAGCAGCACTGAACAGAGAAGGAGTTCTGCTGCCCAGGCCCGAGGCTTTCGGCCAGACTCTCGGTGTCATCCCGTGGCTGCTGACAGGTCGCCTTTACTGGTGACCTCCTTCCCACGCCGCTGGGCACAGCCTTCTCCACCTGCCGCCCTGCAGAGACACAGGACACCAAGACAGTGATGCTGAGTGTGTGCCAGAGCCAGGGGACCCGAGCGTGATCAGAAAGCATCAGGTGCCTGCCTGTGCCTCAGTTTCCCCAGCACTGTGGTGGTTCCTCCTTGCAGGGTTGCTTGTGCTCATCTGAGCACCATAAAAGCTGTGCTCCACCTGGAGCAAGGAAGCTGCCCCACCTGCAGGAAAAGGGGGCTGCGCTGCGACCTCAGGCTGGGTGTGGCTCTGGCCACAGGGTCCCAGGCAGAAAGCGGCTCTGTCGCCCTAGGCAGAAGGGAGCATGCCATGCTCTTTCTGTGCAGACCTCAGAAGAAGCAAGCCTTGGCTGACATGGTGAAGTCCAGATGTGTGTCTGACATCCATTCTCCCTCCCCGCCCAGCGTCACCTCCTCCCCTCAGCCCACCCAGCCTGCCTTCCTCACCTCCTCTGCCCACTCTCCAGCCTCCCTCCTCCCACTCCATCTCGGAGCTGGGTATGGCCTGCTGGTGCACACCTGTAATCCCAGCACTCTGGGAGGCTGAAGCAGAAGGATCACAAGTTCCAGCCCCAAGTGAGTAACTCAGAGACTTAGTGAGAGGCTGCTCAAAATAAAAAATATAAGGGGTGATCAAAATATATAGTAAGTGTTTAAATTAGAATTTTTATTACAATAAAAGACACATCGCCATTTCTCTCCCTCAAAAACCTCCCCCTTGCTTCAAACACCCTATCGTGCTTGCCACTTTCTGAGGCAGTTCTGAAGTCCTCTTTCAAGGGTGTTTTTATCAGGTGTGATCAGAAATTCAGCTAATGCTGCTGCTGAGCACCACCCAACGGAAATGCAGTCTCACACAAACGTGACGCTGTGTCCTCATGCACCTTCCTCAACAGATCTGGCACGTGTGACTCCTGGCTCCTCCTCAAAGTCAAAATCACCATGAAAAGGAAATGCTTTGTTTTTTTTTTTTTTTTTTGGTTTTTCTCCGGTACCAGGAACCGAACTCACGACCTTGCGCTTGCCAGGCAGGCGCTTTGCCGCTGAGCTAAATCCCCAGCCCCGAAAAGGAAATGCTTTGAATCAGGACACTGAGGCAGCCACAACAGAACAACTAAAGACACTCAAGAAAGAGCACTTCCAGAGCTGCAGCAGAAAGCGGCAGAGATGATGGGATGAATGTGTTCAAAGCAAGGGGAGAATTCTGAGGAGGGTTCAGGGCAATGTGTCTTTTACCTTAGCAAATTTTAGAGCTTTAAACATTCACCGTATTTGGTGATCACAGCACATAAAATGGGCTGGGGATATAGCTCAGTGGGAAGGCCTTGGGTTTAATGCCCCCAGTACAAAAAATATCCCAACCCTATTCTGCCATCTGCCCACCACAGCAGGCCTCAGCCACCATGCTTCTGTTATTTCTAGCTCCAAATTTTTCACGTTAAAGGGAATGTGTGCCTCATCCCCTTTAAGAAAGCAAAGAAAGGGCTGGAAATATAGCTCAGTGGCACAAGCTCCTGCCTAGCAAGCACAAGGTCCTGAGTTCGATTCCCAGTGCCAAAAAAGAAAGAAAGAAAGCAAAGGACAGTGCTCCTTGGGGAGATGGGGGGATCAGCTGTCCCTCAGATTTCAGAAGTGGCCACTTTGCCTGGGGGTCGGGCAGGCCCTGTGGCCTCTGGACCCTTGTCCAGGCTGCTGGCTGGCTGGGGACAAGGCCAGCTCCTGACCGGTCCCCTGCACAACGTGGGTGGCAGTGAGTGAACACAGCAGCAGCAAAGGGCAGGGGGCCCTGTGTGGCTTTTGGTGTCCCTGGCAGGCAGGCTGATTCCGGCGGCTCAGTTTCCCCAAGGGCAGACCATTGCCTGAGTATCCTGGCTTCACTGAGAACAGGCTCTGGACTCCCAGAACTGAGGGCCAGGGACTTCCAGCTTCAGACAAGCGAGGGGCCATCATGCAGGGGGGCCAGTGACTCCCTGAGAGTTCACGGGGGGCTTCGGGGTCTGCTGTCGCCTTCACCCAGGTCACAGCCCTGCCCTCCGCAGTGCTTCACTGTGGACATCAGGAGGCCTAGATGCTGCAAGAAGAAAGGTCTGACAGGGGTCTGTGGCTGAGCAGGGTGCAGGAACGGCTGGGCTGTGAGCCTCCATGTTAATTCTGCTCCTGGGAGCAACTGGCCAGTTCCCCTGCCCCTTCATATGTGGACCAAGGCTTCCCAGATGAAGTAATTCTCTCTGCCAGCCATTCTTTGACTAATAAGGGGCTTCCCAGCAGGGGCAAAAGTGGCAGCAAGTAAAAGTGTTGCTCATGAGGCAGGGTGGGTCAGAGCCAGGCTGCTCCCGCTGTGGCGACCATGCATTGGGAGACGCATTACAGAGGCTCCTGCAGCTTCTCAGGCCCCTCCTGTGTCTTCCCCAGGCACGACGACGCCCTCATCCTCCCAGGTGCACACGAGGAACCTTCACACACAAGCGCCTCCGTCCACCTCTGCCACCCCTCGCTGGTGGACACCACCCCAGGGTGACCGGGGCAGAAGGGGCCCTAGGCCACACCACTTCCTGTAGGACAGGACAGCACCCTGAGGTGGGAGCCCAGCTGCAGACCCGGAGGTGAGAAGTTCTGCTCCCCGCCTCAGGTCTTGGAGTTCCCACCTGGAAGTAAACAGAGCAGGTTCTGGAAGAGAGGCGGGCGGGGGCCTGGGACCTCCCATGGAAGCTGCTGGGTGGCACTCACATGCAGAGGGGTGATGAACGACTTCCCAGCAGCACCCGGACACCAAGTGGCCCGCAGACGGGAGGGGCAACAGGCACAGGAGCAGAGCAGGATCGGGAGGACAGGGCTGGGGTCCAGCTGTGCCCCTTCCCCTCCACCTGCATACCCTGTGCACACAGGCAGGATCCAAGGACCCCGTCGCAGAGGGTTACTTGGACTGGGTAGAAATCCCAGTGCTTGCGGGGCCATACCAGAATGATAAAAACCGGCAGGCCCCAGGGCTGAGGGGCAGGAAGAGAAGCAGGGATCTCAGAGAGGCTCGTTCCTGCCCAGTGCCGGATTCACACAGCAGGGCTCCCCTTCCCCAGCTCTCCAACTCCAGGAATCAGTGAGACCAGGTGGGGGACAGCAGCGCCCAGGACAGCTGCCAAGAGACACCACTCCAGCAGCCATCAGCACATGGCCCCCCAGGCCTCGGCCCCTGGAGATCCCGAGCATCCTGGCGAGGCCCTGGCTCCACCGATGCCTGCCCCAGGCAGCGCTGTAACCTGGGCTCACCTACCTGCACCTGGGCTGGGCCGTGGCCGCCAGGCACCTGGGCTCCCGGCATCCAGTGCCTGGGGCTCTCCTGGGAGCTGGAGACACCACCCTCAGGCCAGGCAAGGGCTGCTGCTTAGGACAGCAGCGTGGGGCCAGGTTCCCTCCAGAGGTCCAGGGGCCCTGGGCTGGCAGTCACAAGGAGAAGTGTAGCGGTAGAGACTCTGCTTGCCCAAACTTAAGTTTTCAAAAAGAAAATGAGACTGTATGACCCGCTGGAATGAGACTGTGCAGAGCTTTCAGAAGGAGAGCAATGGAGGGGAGGGACACCAGCAGGAGGAATGGAGGGCCGGGCCCAGAGGAGTGGGGGGTGGACGGCCAGCCCTGCTTCCGGGTCCTTCCGACCTGGGGCTGTGGGAATTCCCCGAACCGGCCCAGCCGGAGCCCAAGGCAGAGTGAGAAGGCCATCTAGCGGCGGGGGCTGGAAGGAGGGGACAGAGCAGGCCAGGGAGGTGCCTCCTGGGGGGCTGGGGGCAGCAGCCAGGGCCTCACCTGTGCTCAGCAGGGATTGGGGGAGGGATGGAAGGTGGGAGGTGGTGGAGGGGAAGGTGGAAGAGGGAGGATGCCTCCGAGGAAGGAGGCAAATCTCCACCAGGAAGAAGGGCAGAGCCTAGGAAAACCAGCAGTGGGTTCTGAGGGTGCCTGGGGCATGGAGCCTCTCACTGGCCTGGGGAGGGGCCCCGAGGTCTAGGGGAAAGGCAAAGAGAGGGAGCCATCTGGTGTCTGGAGGTGGAAGGCAGCGGTGTCTGCTGTCGAGGACACAGGCACGGGCAGGAGGGCAGGGGCTGCAGCTCTTCCCAGGGCCTCAGCCCAGGGCCTTGCTTCCAAGACAATAGACAAAGGTCCTCATAACAGGAGCAAGCCGGCTAAGGCGGCAGGGCGGCAGCTCTCCTGGGCATCCTTGTTCCACCCCTGAGAACCCAGCCGGCCCCTGCCCTGGGAGGCCCGGCCTTGACAGGCTCTCTGGGCATCCGGGGCTGGCAGGAAATGGAGGGAGGGCGCACCGTCCTTTGTCCCTCCAGTGGAGAAGCCTAAGTAGCCCTCCCTGGTGGCCCAGGGCAATAGAATTGCATCCCCTGTGCCCAGGAGGGAGCTGATCCCAGTGCGGCAGTCCAGCTGTGCCACACAGCACTCCGGCCTTCACTCCTGAAACACCCCGACGTCCTGCGCTCCATCTCCACCGCGGAGGTCACGTGGGACTGCCTCCCACTGGCCTGTCCTCAGTCGACAGGTGCAGGGAGTCGGGGGGGCCGGCAGAGGCAGGGATGTCAGGAGGCCAGGGAGCCGTGATGTGACATCCACAAGCTGGGCAGGCGACCATGCCAAACAGGCCCACCTCCTGGATAGGTGAGGGTGTCCCAGTCGGTCTGTCATCCCAGAGCACAGGGCACGCAAGTCGCCCAAGCTGGCTGGCCGGGAGAGTCTCGGGGGAAGCTGGTTCTCTGCTCATCCACTGGCTGGCTGGGGTTGAGGGGTTCACGGAGTCTGCAGTCCCGTGAGGAGGAAGGGGTGCGTGAGGGAGCAGAGGTCACCCTGCTAGAGAGGGTACGGGGCTTGCGGCTCCAGGGCACCTCTCCTCCCCATCAAAACAAAGTTTGCCTGCAAAGCAAGCTCTGTGAAGTTCCCATTGTCTGACCCTGGGCTTCCGGCTGGGCCTGCTCCCTGGGCTCCAGGGAGAGCATTTGGCCCGAGGGGAGCTCTGGAGGATAGGGCCTCATCAGGGCCAGATCTCCAGTCCACAGGGAAACCTTCACCCTGGTCCCATCCCAGAAGAACTTCTGGGACTGGAGAGGGCATGTTCCATGGGAACAGTTTCAGGTCTAATTTTTCTGGCGTAATTAGGACTTTTCTGAGATTTATGTTTTCTAGATCAGAGGTTAAAATATCGCTAACCTCTAGGCACAGCGTGCATTCCTAGGATAGGGTGCTGCTCTCTGACCTTCAGCGCCCTGACCCCAACACCTCGCTTGCGGGCTCTGTGTGCGCCAGCTCCGCTTCCACCCGCTGAGGCAAGGAGCCTGAGTCCCACAGTCCGCTCACCCCGCCGGCCCTGCGCTTTGCTCTGATCAGTCGTGGGGGTGGTGTGCTGAGGGTGAGCATGTGCGTGCAGCCTTGCTGCCCAGCACAGCAGCTCCCACCCACCACCCCCACACCCCTCTCCGCTCAGCTCGGGAGCAGCACCCAGTCCCACCCCGCCAGCGCCCACCGGGGGTCCTCCGAATGCTCCCCTCTCCCTCCTCTGCCCCTAACAAGATGTGTTCATTGCAACCCAAGGAGGGGTCAATATTTTCAAGTTTTTCTAAGGTGCTTAAGGCAGTTCAAATAGCAGTGCTTTAAACTGTGGACACTCCTTATTAACCTCTGCTCAGGGATGGGGGATACCCAGAAGCAGCCCCGGCTGTCTTTCCTCCCGACTCAGGAATATTAACCTGTGGGATGAGTCCGGCGGTGGGTGGGGATTCAATTGGAGCAGGGCAGCTTTGCCCCTCAGCGTGTGAGAGAGTATTTGCCTGATGCGGGGGGAGGCTCTAGACTGTCCTTTAAAAACTTATGTTGGTTTTAACTGAAGCACCTACCATTCCAGAGAAAGGAAAGGGGGAAACTGCAGATGTATACAAAGCCGGCAGTAATTGATGTTATCCTGGGAAACGTGCCTCCTCCCACCAGCCTTCATCTTCGGGAAGATCTTTTTTTTTTTCTTTTTAACTCGAAGCCTTCAGGTGAAAATAAAGCAACAGCAGTAACGGAGGGGGGGATGTAGCCTTCTTCAGGGTTAACATCAGAAGACAAGCTTGTGCGGCTGCGGCCAATCAGATGCGCCCCTGCCAGCTATAATATAGTGCGAGAGGCGGCCTGTCTCACAAGCTCTCCAGGCTGGCTACCATTTAAAATCAGACTCTTTTTGTCTCTTGATTGCTGCCTCCCGACCCAACTCCGATGAGTTCCGCTATCAGCGACCGGCAGCCTGCCCTCGCAGCCCCTGTCTGGGCCGAGATCTGCGGAGAGTCCACCGCAGCGGCGGCGGGCAAGGTTATATAGGAAGAGAAAGAGCCCAGCAGCGCGCGAGGGAGCGAGCGAGCCGGAGCGAGGCAGCCGAGCGCAAGGCAGGGCGCACACGCACACTGCGCGCACCCGCTCGCGCGCAGACAGACCGCGGGGACAGCGTGGAAGTCACTGGGCTCCATGGGCGAGATGCTGCTGCCGGCGAGATGTCTGCTGGTGGTCCTCGTCTCCTCGCTGCTCGTGTGCTCCGGGCTGGCCTGCGGGCCCGGCAGGGGATTCGGGAAAAGGCGGCACCCCAAAAAGCTGACCCCTTTAGCCTACAAGCAGTTTATCCCCAACGTGGCCGAGAAGACCCTGGGGGCCAGCGGCAGATACGAAGGGAAGATCTCGAGAAACTCTGAGCGATTTAAGGAACTCACCCCCAATTACAACCCCGACATCATATTTAAGGATGAGGAAAACACTGGAGCCGACCGGCTGATGACTCAGGTAGAAACCCACGCGCGGTGTGGAACGCGCTCCTTCCCCGGGGTTGCTGCGACCAAGCGCCCAGACTTCCTCTGTTTGCTCTTCCAGCAGATAGGAAGGCGGGCAGCTTCGCCCTGTCCTTCCCCACCCACCTGCCCACCTTGCACCTCTCCCCTTCCGGGAGGAGAATGGAGGTTCAGGGTCCAGCCAGGAAGTTTGGGGTGTGGGTGGGTGCCAGCAGCAGGGGATGTGGCCCACTGTGGCCCTGATTGGATCAGTCTTGCAGGGATGGCCTTCCCTACCCTGCTGTGCTCTGGACTTGGGGAGACCTTCCATTGGGGGGCGTCTGCTCTCACTTGGAAAAGTGGACAGCAGAGATACAGGGAGAGGGTAGGACCGTCCCCATAATCATAAAGTGGCGTCCAAGTCACCGTGCAGACACGGCTTTGAGCATTAGTGAGCAAGCTCACACGCTTCCCTTCCCGGCTGTGGCTCTCCTCCACAAGACGACCCTCACCCTTGGCCCCCAGCACCACCAAGGGACCCTCCCTGGAGAAGCCAGGGGTCGTTCTGACCAGAGGCGGGGGCCGCGGAGGCGCCCAGCCTGCCCCCACTGTGCCACAGAGCTGGCACTGGACTCCCTCAGCCCCAGGGGAGCCCACAGAGGGAGACGTATTGATATTTCTTTAAGGATGCTCTGGGGTTCTCCAGAGCCCTGAGCGGTACCTGGGGGAGGGACTTAGAACTTGTTGGCGTCGCACTGCTTTAGTTTTGAACCTGCTTGCATAAGAATTGGGAGCGGATAAATATTAGTGGCGGAGGAGGCGGTGGGAAAAGCAAAGCAAAACATGAAATCTTCTCATCCTTCCACCTCCTTTGAGACTTCCAGGCTGCCAGTCTCCCAGCCAATGCTAGACTTGCTGAAACTCCATGCACGTATAAAGCTAGAAATGGGTTTCCTTGCAAATATAGGTCAACATCCTTTTTATTGCCCTATTAAAATATTCAAGTCCTACCTTTAGGGCTAGGTGCGCACAGCGGCTGCCTGAGAGGCGCTGGCGGGGCGAGTGCCGGGAGGGCGCGCGAAGGGAGGGCGGGAGGGAGGCGGCCTCGCTGCGCTGCGCGGCTTGCCCCCGTCCGGGTCCCCCCCACCCCAGGAGACGTGCACCCAGGTGGCCGGCCGGAGCTGGCGGGAAGACCGGGACTGGGGACCGCGGGGAGGAGCCTCCCTCGCATCTTTCCCGACCACCTTAAATCTGGATCGCGAGTGTGGACGCGCTCGCTTGTGCCAGACAGCAGCGCGAGCCACAATTAACTCTGCGCGGGCCAGGGGCGCATGGCGCGTGCAGCTGGCCCGAGGGAATTCTCCGGCCAGCTGGGGGGATGGGGAGCGGGGGGAGCGCCCCTTGTCATCCTCGGTCCCCGCGGAGGAGGGGCCTTCTCGGGGTCCCTTGGAACCCGAGAGGAGGGAGGCGATGAAGGAGAAAGCTGCGGGGGCGGGGACACCCGAGGTCCCCCAGCCAAACAGGTCTGCGTACGCCCTTCACAGCGCCAGGCGCCGGAGAAGGGGTCCCAGCCGCGCCCCTTTCCAGGGTCCTGGGCTGGCTGCCTGGTGCAGAGCTGCGAGTGCGCGGAGCCGCGCAGCCAGGCAGACGCATTTCAGCTCCACTTACTCCGGGCTGATCGATGCCGCGGCTGCGGTTTCAGAGCGAGCGTGGATGGGCTGTGCCGCGGGTCCCCACCGCCCCACGCGCCGCGCACGGCCCCAGTGGAGCCGCCGAGGTTCTCGATCTCTGCGACCGCTCGGAGAAGCCGCGGGCTGCAGCGCAGGCTCCGCGGGGTGCCCGGACCGCCACCCCCGGGCCCTCCGGCCTCCGCGCGCACCCGGAGCCCCCAGCCGGGTCCCCTACCCGTGCGCCCCGCCCGGGACCCGGCGCCCCGCGCCCTGCCGCTCTCGCTGCCGCGCGCGGGCAGCATTTGAACTTCTGACCTGCTGTCAACTTCCCTCAGACGAACGAAACGAAAACAAACACTTTTTTTCACTTAGGCAGTGGCTATTCCCGTTCCCCACACAAAAGGAGGGGGAAGAGACAACCGCGGTGGGGGTGGAGTGGAAAAGGAGGCCGGGAGCCTCTTCTCGACCCGCAAAGGTCCCCTGAAGACGGGGGTTGCTGGAG
Organism: Chinchilla lanigera; assembly: GCF_000276665.1. Classification (NCBI taxonomy): domain Eukaryota; kingdom Metazoa; phylum Chordata; class Mammalia; order Rodentia; family Chinchillidae; genus Chinchilla; species Chinchilla lanigera. The sequence continues at coordinate 8,654,335 of NW_004955491.1, read as the reverse complement.
AGTGGCAGGTGTGAGGTGCCCCTGGCTCCCCCACCCCGTGCTCCCCTCGGTCCGAGGGTTAAGGGGCGGGCGGAGGAGCCGGACTGGAGGTCGAGGCCGGGAAGGAGGTGTGCGCGCCGCTCGGAACCTGCTCACCCGCGGGCCCCTCGCTTTCAGTAACCACCTGATTCAGGCCCAGGTGCACCCAGTCCTCTGTCTGCCTCCCTCCCCGTCTGTCTCTCTAACGTGACTGCCGCCCGACTCCCTCAACCATGGCAAGATCGTCCCCAGTGGAACTTTCAGCGCAGTTCTGGAACGCATGAGCTGCTGGTTAATATTAACTACGGAGTGGGGAAGCGCAGACAGACTCGTTCTCTGCAGGCCGCGGTGCCAGGAGAGGGTGCAGGCGGCGGCGGGGCGGGAGCCGCAGGGCTGGGACCTGGAGGCTGGGGGGCTGGCGGGGACCACCTCAGAAGCTGCAAAGCCTGTCTCCTGTGCGCCTGGGTTTGGGGAGTGTTCTCTATCTAGAAGACAGGGGTGCTCCCCAAGTTGGGGGGAGGGGTGCCGCGGACCCGGTCCCTGTTGACCGTCTCTGGCGCCAGGGGAAGTCCCTGGCCTCCCTCTTCAGGGTGCTCGGTGTAGACCCTGTGGGCGGGAGCTGGCGTGGAGAACAACTTGGCCCCAGCGGACATAAAGCCCGGCCCAGCGGCCCTGCTGGGCTTCACGGCGGCTGCACAGGGTCTAGGCATGACTCTCGGCACACGACCCGACGAATTAATAACCGGCCGGGCTCCCGGCTTTGCCCATCCTGCCTGGCCAGGCCAGGGGCATGTACCACAGCCGCCAGCCAGGCCTGGGGCAGGTGGATGAGAAGGCATGATAGCCCGGTGCCACCTCGGAGGCCTTGGCCTCGGCCTATGTGGGTTGCCTGGCCTGTCCCGGCCTTGGGGCTCCTGGTCTGAGGGCCCCCATGTCTGCTGAAATAGTCTATCTCAAGATGCAGGCACCCCGAGTCCTGCCCACCCTGCCTTCCCTCTCCTAACTACCGGGTGGTGCACGGTGTAAAGCCTCATCTGCTCCGCACCCCCAGGAGAAGCGGGCCTGGGATGGGGGGAAGGGGTGTGCACACCTTGGTGTGTGTCTGCGCCCACCTTCAAGCTCAAGCTTCAAACCGACCCAGGTTTACTGATTGTCCTTCATAGAGAATGCGATCAATCCTTGAGATGACCTCACTCAAACCCTCCCCTTCCGACTTCTTTCTTTCCTCTTCTTTTCCTTTCTTTTTCTTTCTTCCTTCCTTCCTTTCTTTCTTTCTTTCAGAAAACTACCAGCAGACCCAAAAACCTGCAAGCACTGACCTGTTACCAGGGCCGCCCCCAGCCCCCTCCCCCCCCACTTGTATGTTTAACTCTACAACCATATTACTGGTTTTTATTGCTGCCAAATACACAAAACTTTTCCTGTTGCGCAATGTGTGGGTCCCCTGAAGGCGCAGGCAGCAATCTTTGCAAGATCCTTGCCCTTGGCCAGAGTTCCCCCGCTGTAATTAGGGCCTGTGAGGAGGTGGTCTTTCCTCTCCTAAGCCCTTCCCAGCCACCTGTCCATCACTCCTCCCTCGCCTGCGGGCCTGCAGGAGGTTAGAGGTGGGCCTTAGCCTCTGCAGAGATCCCCTTGAAATTGCTTCTCCCACCTCCTCTCGGATCCCCTTCCCCAGGAGCCCTTATTACGTTGTCCCCAGCTCCCCATCCCAATCCCGAACCGCACCAGCAGCGGTACAGAGCTCTGGCTGGGGAATTAGCACCACCACACACACGCACACTTGCCGCCACTGCCTTTATTGAACGCTTTACGCAATGTGACCTAAGCAGGAGGGAGGCAGCCCCACAGCCGCAGAGCCCAGAAGCGGCCGAGGGAGACTCTCCAGGCCAGGGCTCTGAGGCCTCAGGCCTAGAAAAGCTTCCCATCCCCCTCTTCCTGCCCCCCTTTACATTTGCTCTCCAAACTTGCTGGACACCATTCTACACCCAGACCAAGAAAACAAGAGGGGAGGAAGAGAACAGGTTAAAGAAAACAAGAGCACAATCAGGCCAGGCCACAGGCAGGCCTGGCAGAGAGGAGTTCGCAGAAGAATGTGGCTGCCCAAACCAAGAATGTTTGTCCTCCCGCCCTGCCTGTGCCGGGCATCGCACTCACCTGCTGGCCTTGCACTTGGCGGGCTCCGCCCTGAGCAGACACTGCCACCGAGCCCTCACCTTTGGCTTCATTCTCACCGAGGCTAGGCAAGGGGGCAGGGGAAGGCCAGGGACAGCAGGGCTTCCGGCTCCCTGGTGTCGGGCACTGTCCTCCATCTCTCCCAGCTGCACCCGGGCCAAGGGGGCAGGGGGACCTCTCACAGGTGTGCAGAAGGGGGTACAGAGGAGAGAGGTACAGAGTGGCTGATGATGCCCCGGGGATTCTGGGCCTGGGGCCTGAAATGCACAGCTTACCTGGTCTAAAAAAACTGGCCGTGTGAGTTGCCTTTGCGGCTGGATGCAGGAGGAATCCCCCGGGGATACCGTGCCTCTTCCCATCTAGTGCCCACCTAATGCCCTCTCCGGTCTCCCCATGCTCCGCACACCCCGCCCCCAGGCTAGGCAGCTGCCTGATGAGGGCTGGGATGGCACTAGGGCCTCAAGCTAATGTGCCTGCCGTTGGGTCCCTCTCTCCACAGCGGTGTAAGGACAAGTTAAATGCCCTGGCCATTTCGGTGATGAACCAGTGGCCTGGAGTGAAGCTGCGGGTGACCGAGGGCTGGGATGAGGATGGACACCACTCAGAGGAGTCCCTGCACTACGAGGGCCGCGCCGTGGACATCACCACCTCTGACCGTGACCGCAGCAAGTACGGCATGCTGGCGCGCCTGGCCGTGGAGGCCGGCTTCGACTGGGTCTACTATGAGTCCAAGGCGCACATCCACTGCTCAGTGAAAGCAGGTGAGCCCCTCCCCTCCACCTTTCTGAGGGTCTCCTAACCCTCCACACACTGCTCCCCTCACTGCAGAGCTGTCCCCTGAGAAGGTCATGAGGTCCCCTGTGTGCCTGCTGGTCCCGCTTGAGGGGAGAAAAATGAGGATAAATGCTCCGGACGGACGGGGGCGGGTGATGCCTGGGGTTCCACCTGAGATGAACCCCGGGGCCCCTAAGCCAGGCATCGCCCCAACCTTTGCGGCCACGATGGCCCCCGGTCCCTCCTGTGCCCAGGTGCAGCTTTCTGAGCCCCGCTGCAGACGGACAACTGGGGACACAGCGTGTCCCCAGCCTTTCTTGGCGAGCCCGCGGGTGTGGCAGGTCGGCCTAGGTCCTTCCTCTCAGACGGGGCCCGTTTGGGCTGCCACAAGTCAGGGGGCCGCGTGGATGCTGGAAGTGCTCTCTCCTCCCCGCTGGGAGCCGGGGGTGTCTAAACTCACTTAACTCACTCGCTAGGTCTTTGGGAAGAAGCCTGGTGGGAGTTAGAGACCGGTAGTTACCACTTGGCCCCTCTGGAGCCCGAAGGCGCAGCAGCGTCCGTTCTTGTTAGGAGCCGCTGGGTGCCCTGGGCTCGGGGCAGCAGCAGCAAAGGCTGCCCCTCCCCGACCTGCAGCTGGAGGCCCCGCTTCCCCGGCCCTGCGGCGCCACACGCTGTTGCCGAGAGGAACAGCTGCGACGGGAGCTGGCACTGTCACACGTGGTCCCCGGGCGGGTGCACACCTTGCGCCTCAGCACAAGCGGCTGCATTTAGCAAGGCGGTTCACGGCGCAGTTCCGAGGAACTCTGCCTCCTGCGCCGCCCCCACCCCGCCCGTTTCCCGTTTCCCGTTTCCTAAACTGTCTTTTAAAGGCAAATGTTAGCGGCGCAACACTACACTTCCAGAGTGTAGGGGCACGCTTCCTAGGTAAAGAAAACGCCACCGAAGTCTGAGGGCGGTTCACAGCCCGGGAGGGGCTCGGCTGGACTCGGGGACCACGTGTGGTCCAGATCGCGGGGCTCCGCGGGGGTCACCCTGGAGACCCCACCTGCTGCAGCCTGGGTGGGAAATAGGGCAGCGGGAACCCCTACACCACCGCCCCGCGGCGGCCCCAGGCGCGCCCTTCCCTCCCGGCCTCGCCACTGCGCCCCACCGCGAGGCCTCCTCCGGGCCTCCCCAGCCCGCGGGGTCCCCCTGGCGGGGTTCCCCGGAGGTCTCCTCCGAAGTGAGCAGCGGTGATCCCCCTGCGAGGGTCCGGGCGCGAATCCCGCGCCGAGCCGCTCATTCGCATTCCGCGCACGCGGGCGGGGGCGCGGCGCGCTGCGTGTCAAGCGGGGTCGTGCGACTCGACGACTCGGGCTGGCCGGCGCCCGGGGTCGCATTCCGGGGGGCTCCGGAGGGCCTCCCACTGCCGGCCCCGCACTTCATGCCGGAGAAAGCAATGAGCAGATTAAAAACCTTCTGTAAGTCCTGCAGGAAGGTCCTTTCTCGCAATCTCTATTTGCAAAACGCATGATCCCGGAGATTGGAATGCAAAGAAGATGGGGACCTCCCCGCCCCCGGGGCCCCCCGCGTTCCGCCCCAACCTCAATTATTGTCACCGGGACAGTGAGCCTCGGAGAGCGACAGAGGGCCGAGAGCGAGAGTAGTCAAGGGGCCTTGAGAACCGGCGCTCGCAGCGCTCTGAGCAGGCCGGGCCATTTAAAATTCAAATACACATCTCGAGTGCTCGCAGGAGAGGCCTAGCTGTGCAAATAGTGCCTGTGGGGCCCGGGCCGGAGAGACCATGTGTGAATTGCACACGGGGGGGGGGTGCACCTGAGCAAATAGGGAGGGGGCGGCCGCGAGCTGCAGAGAGGGCGAGCCGAGGAAGAAAAGGAGGGGCGACGTGGAAGTGTCCCCTCTTCCAAGAGTGTCTCCTATTTATTCCAGAAATCACAATGGTAATACTGGGCCCTTTATTGGATTTTAATTAGAAAATCCACACAAGCCTCGGATTTTCACACCTCGGGCAATTCCCTGGAATGTTTGTCCAGTTGCTACAACTACTGCAGCTATTTTGCGCCCTCGCCCGCCCCGCCACCGGCCGACACCCGGGCCCGGGCTGGGTGAGGTGGG